>NC_133776.1:31521675-31699856 GCF_003597395.2 Chelonoidis abingdonii
TAAATACACCCAAAACAACATAAAAACCTATATTGTTTTTCTACCTGTACTTACAAGTTGGAAACAGAAGATTAGAAGATAGAAAAAAGCTTCTCATAGCTGAGAGAGAGACTAAAGACTCAGACCCCAAAAAATCCCCTCCCTGACTTTGAAAAATCCAGTTTCCTGATTGGTCCTCTGGTCAGGTGTTTGGTTCCCTTTGTAACCCTTTACAGGTAAAAGAACATTAACCCTTAGCTATCTGTTTATGACACACTACCACTACATACACCTCTTTCCTGTGAACTGAAGCAACCAATTTTAAGTGCAAAAAACCCCAAACCAACCAACACCCCTCTTCCCTCGACACACACAGCATGAAGCAATCATCACAATGTAACTTTGTCCCAAACACACAAATCTTGTTGGTTAGTAACCTTTCACTTTTAGAGACTGGACATTGAGAATCCCTAACTGCTATGTGATCAGTGTCTCTCCTCCTCTATGGGATCAAACTAATGTAACCCTTCTGATATAAGGGACATAATGTATAATTGCCAAGAAATGCATTATTTTCCAAATCTCTGCCAATATACCCACCATCTGTGAATTGAATTATTATTGAGAACTCTTGGTTTTCAACTCTTGTTCCTGAAAGACAGGAAGAAGAATGCTGGAGTATGTGCCAATTATCTTGGACTCTTTCCTTTCCAGTTTTCAACTTGCAGCAATGATACTTCAGAGACAGATCTTTCCCAAACATGACTTTGCTTTGTATCTGCTTCACATCTTCCAGATGGGGGTTATATTACAGCAAAATCAAAATCAGACCCTTTGATTTATTTAAGTCTTTCTCCTGTGTATAGTGTAACACTACCCTGTGAATGACTCTGAAAAATATCATTGGGTTCCACATTCACTTTATCCCACTGACTTCCAAATAAATTATTTGCAATTTAAAAAGATATTTTTCTTTAAGTGTCAGCCCTGCAAAGTGTTAACAGTCAAGCTGGGCCTTTTCCATACCACATCTTTTATGGGCCAGATTATGATCTAAACAACATCCGAACATCCCCATGGTGATTGTCAGCTAGAGTGAAAGAATCCAGATCAACTCTCAGATGCCAAGGTCAGTCTGGGGGTTTGGCAATTAAAGAAGAAACCACTACATATATTGATGGGAAATTGGTGACAATTTATCTGGGCTTAATCCAGTCATTACCCAAGATCTTCCCTGATTAACATCCTCATAGCGTTTCTTTGATCTGGGCTAATTTTTCAAAAAAAAAAAAAAATTAAAAAAAAATTAAAAAATTAGCACCCAGAATTGGGGCAAGATTTTTAGAAAGAGCTCAGTCCCCATGGACAACAATGAAAATCGTATTCAGCGACCATCCTGCAAGTCTGTCCACAGCAGTAAAGAAGTCTAAATGGATGACTCACAGGCTTACTGACAAACACATATTGGAGTGCTTTGCTGGACTGAGGCCTTATGGTTTGATATTGGGCACCTTCAGTTCCCACTCACTTCAATGGGAGTTGAGCAACTTCCAAGAGTTGCTATACCTTGCAGAATTAAGACCTTGGGAAACAATCCTACTAGTTACTGAATGCTGGCAGCACTTGGAGTCAAGGTGTGCTCAGAAGCTTTCAAAAGTCACTTAGAACCACATTAGAAGTTGAGGGTATAAAACACATTGCAGGAGATGCTCAGCACCTGGTAGAATTAGACCCTTAGTCACATCCGGTAAAGCACTTGCTGTCTTTGAACAGATTTTAGTTTTTCAATTTTCATGAGTTAATTGGAAAAAAAAGTAGTTACATTCTAAACTGATTAATTATTATATACTTCCAGATGGATTTATATTTGGGGTTGAAAACAAAGTTTACCAACTGACAAATGAAAGCCTGCTGATCAGCATCACCATAGTTTCAGAATGGTAGCTGTGTTAGTCTGTATCAGCAAAAACAACAAGGAGTGGAAAATACAGTAGGAAGATATATATATACAGTACATGAAAAGATGGGAGTTGCCTTACCAAGTGAGGGGTCAATTCTAATGAGACAATTAGTTAAAGTGGGCTATTATCAACAGGAGGAAAAATCACTTTTGTAGTGGTAATCCTACTGTATTTTCCACTCCATGCATCTGATGAAGTGGGTTTTAGCCTACAAAAGCTTATGCCCAAATAAATTTGTTAGTCTCTAAGGTGCCACAAGTACTCCTCATTGTCATCACATAGTGACTTTCTAAAATGTTTAGAATACTATAATAGTGTAGTTAACATGACTGAAATGTTATGCCAATGTTTTCATTATAAATCTCATAGAACATTCATAATGTGTTGAAAAATGTGAAGGGAACACCTACCCCACGCCTGCACTGTTGTTGATTTCAGTGATATGGCATACAGGGGGCAGGGCAGAGATATAATAACCTTTTTCAAACTATTTTATTCACTGAGGGCAATATTGTGTACAGGAGTTAGGGGCTATAAAGCTGAACACACACCTATTGTCTGCCTTTGCTACCTTGCACTGGGGACAGCCCTTGTCCAAGGCAGACTTGAGCTTGCACTTGTCCTCTACCTCCTCGCCTTATCTGGGGCCTCATGCATTCCTCTCTATCCCAAATGGGCTGGGTCCCTGGGAGCTATGTGGTGGTTCTTTACAGGACTTCTTGGTTCTTAGGGGAGATTCTACCCTGCTTCCCCATTTCTGAGGCTGAGCTACCCCAGAATTCAGGCCAAAGGCTCTGGCAAGGTTTGGCTGAATCTGAGCCTGGCCCTGCACTCGTCCTTTGCTGGACAGCAGATCAGTGCAGGAAGGGAATTCCCTGGTTCAAGAACAAGGGAAGGTCTCCACACTATCAGTGCATCACATTTACTGATAGGGCTGCTATGCACTGAAGTGCATAACAGGACTTCCTTTAAGCCTCTAAGGGTATGTCTACACTGCAATTAGAAGTGGCAGTTAGGGGTGGCCCATGCCAGGTGACTCAGGTTCATGGGGCTGGGGATAAGGGGCTTTTTAATTGCAGTGTAGATGTTCAGGCTTGGACTGCAGCCTGAGCTCTGGGACCTTTCCACCTTGCAGGGTCTCAGAGCTCGGCTGCAGCCTGAGCCCTATCCTGAACATATACACTGCAATTGGGCATAGACTAGCCGTGGCTGTCTAGTTGCAGTGCAGAGCTACCATAAGGGTCATCTACCTCTACCCTAGTAGCCTGCTAGGGACAGTGTTTTCCAGAGATTGTTAAAAGAAATAAACTGAAGTCTGAAGACAGCTAGAGCATTCTGTGAGATGATATAACATCATCCAATGTCAGTGTTCTGTACCCAGCAACTGAGGCAGTAACAAGAGAGTAGTGCAACAAGGAACTTGATGAAGGTTTGTAAATGAACTGTGTAATTACAAACAACATATTAAAAAAAAATGGACAGTTGCTTACACAAAAGAATATATTTTCTTATTCACACATATTACATTCAACACATTTTAAATTATTTTCTAAAATATCTTCATGTTCATTGTAGATCTGAGGTGAATTAAGCATTTTTAGTAAATTACGTGTCTCTGGAACATAAGTACTGCAGATGTTTACTAAATAAATCATCCTTGATTCTCAGTAGGACTGGTTCTTTTGCTCACTCCTATTCAGCATCTCACAAGAAGAGATGAAATGATATTAATGCAACTTCAGTGACTGTCAACGTTAACAGTATTTAACAAGACAAATACAGCACTGCGTCATATAAAATTGATAAGTATCCTCTCGAATAAAAAGGAAGTGCACATTGCATCTTATAAGAGAGGAGAAAGCATATAATGGGCTATAGAAGAAGTAACTTGAGCATTTTATTTACTTCAGTATTTGCTATTGCAATTTTCCTTATTTTTATTATATGCATAAAGATGGGGGAAAGCTTCCTCTGCTTTCTTAGACATTTGGGATTATGTTACTTTATTAATCTGTGCATTTATTGTTGCATATTGGACATTTTCCTGTAAACCTTGAGATGTAAACTGGAAAAACAAAACAAAAAAGCAGTGCCACACAAGAAGATCATACCCAGAGGCACTGAGCCATTAAACATGCAAAAATACATGAGGAAATATTATACTTTTCTTTGAAGATAGCAAAAGATTCAAAAGAACAAACCCACGCTAGCAGATACAGTTTTACTTTCTTCCTTTTTTTTCCTTTCTAAGACAAAGAAATCTGCTTTTTTAAATTCTATTCCATGTTTCTATTTTGTCTTCCTCTTATAAGTTCTTCAATTTAAGTAACCATATCTAGGCCATATCTGGGCACTAACAAACAAATGATATTAGTTGTCTAAAATGTCCACTTTATCAAAACCCCCACATTTTTATTTTGCAAGTAAAATTGAGGGGTTTTGTTGTTTTTGTTGGAAGTTTTCATTGCCAAAACCCCAAAACATTTTCTAGAAAAAATTCGGTGACAACAAGAGCAAAATATTTCTCAATCAGCTCTGCCAGATGTGGGATGTAATGTGTGATAAAGACTCAAAATGAGACAACTTGTGCATGAAGAATGAATTCCATAACCGTTTCCTGTAAATACTACATGTAACCTCAGTCAGTTTCCTGAATCTTTATTTCTGATGTGAGTCCTTTTAAACACTGGAAGTGAAGAGTTCCCACAGTTTTGTAGAATATAGGTAAATTAGGGACTAAATGAGTGGGATCTCCTGAAATGAGTACAACTGAGTACAATAAGAAGGGATTTCCCCCACTTATCAGGTGTAATGGAACACATGGAAGAAACTTTAAAGCATGTAGTCTGTAGGGAAGAAGGCTAGTCAGTTCTTTACTGTATTCCTATTTTTAGACAGGGAAATAGAATTATGATGGTGTATGTATTTTGAACCCTGTTATACAGTCACTTTGAAGGAAAAGAAATAGAAAATTGCCATGTTATGGACATTATGTAAAATGTTCTCCTCAATATAGTTTGGTGGGGCCCCCCTCTGCACTGAAGGAAAAACCATCAGGTGTGGGTTTAACACAATCATTCACTATTTGCAAATGGAAAGGAGGACTGTCAGTGAACCTAATAGTTACAGCTATTTTCAAAGCATATTTGAATCCTCATTACTTTTCCTAGACAAACTGTATAACATTTGCTTTTACACAGAGTAGCCTTCTTGAAAGTAATCTCAATGATAGTAGGAATCTTGGAGGCAGATCCTCTAGCTAACGAGAACAGAAGATTTAAATGGCACAGCACCAATATATAGCAGCTGTGGATCTGGTCCTTGATTCTTCTAGTCATAAAATTGTACTCACTTATCTCCCACATTCATAAAAAATCATTAATGTCAAAATTATAGAAACATTAAATGTATTTTCTTCTTCCAGAAAATGAATCTAAGTGAACCATATTTCTTGTCACACTTCACTGTGATTATGCAACCATCAATCAAGATCAGATTAAGGTTTATATTATAATAGCTACATAGCATAATCATTCTGACTACAGGCCGTAAAGCTCCATAGAAATACACAGTAGAGAAAAAATAATACAATTTAGATTATTCTGATTTAACAGAACAGGTTTTGTCTTTCCCTTTTGTTTAAGGCTAAGTGAGCAAGCACGATGGGTACATCATACAGAGCATTCGCAATTAATAACCTGTGCTTGACACATATGCGGAGCAAAAATAAATGAAGAACACATTTGAATAATAATGAAAAATCAGTAGTTATTTTTTTCCTAGCAATTGGCTCTTAACAAAATACATTCTTTGTATGTAATGGAACTACCCTTTCCAGAAGCTTGCTTTAAAATAAATAATAAAAAAGCAACTTAATAGGTGTAATCCAGTCTATAAGGCAGACACAATGGGGAAAAATGACAACGTGAAGACAGAGTAGGGAAAAATTCTTTTAGATGGTATCCGACAGAATTTCTAAAGGAAGCAGTTTTGTGTTAATTGAGAGGCTTTGGTTCACACATGAATACTGCTGATTACTGCTGGATTTTGTAATTTTGTATTCCCAGTAGTGGAGTTCTGCCTAGGAGGAGTTCTGCCTCTGCTATGAATGAAGAAAATAGTAGTATGTGTGGGAAGAATAAATGGCAAAAAGAACATTTCATACATTAATTGTACATTAACTATGCAGAATGGAACCAATCGAAAAAAACAGATCAAGCGTTCGCCTTGGGTAAGGGGAGGCAGGTAACTGTACCACTCCAGGAAAAGCACTTGGGGAGAGGGATGAGGAAGGGAAAGATGATGTCAGGCACACACCCTTGTTTTCCCTTTTGCACCTGACTGCAAAGTTTAGGATGGTACTATGTTGCCACTCATAGGATCAGAATTGGGGTTTTACTCCCCTATATAGACACAAAGGACCAAGGTACACTGGCATTCTGCACAATTATAGTTTAACATTGAAACAGAAATCGTAGTCAAATATAGCAGTAAATGGTGAATGAATGAAATGGAAGTCAAATTTTAGAATGACCTCAAGTATAAGGACTGGGTAAAGATGTGAACCCAAGTGACTTCATGCAAACCATTACACATTTTATTTTACTGTTAAAGAAGAAATATAATGCTGTGTGCTTCTAATACTGCAAGTTATTTTACCAGGTTGAATCACAACTCAGATGTATCATCATCATTAACTCCAATGTTAATTGTCTTCTGAATATATTATCACTGGGTGTTCCTTACAGCCCTTTTAATGCAACATAAAAGAAAATGATCTACCAGCTTTAAAGGTTTGTGAATCAGGATTTTAATATAGAGATGGGCAGAGCAGCCTTGAGAGGTTGCAGCTAGCTCGTGACTAAAATGTAATGGAATCATAAAGAGATCTGTGTTGCATCAATAAATATCCAGAAAGAAAAATGTACTCAGCAGCCATCTAATGGCTAGGCTTATTCCTAGCACATGAAACCAGATTCACAACCTGGGCTGCACTGGAAAGAACAGATGGTGGAATCCTGGTGAATTTAAATTCAATCCAGTGTTAGGTCACATATGCAGTGACTAGGGTGCCTAACCATCCCTCCTCACTATGACCACCTGCTGTGAAAAGTACCAGCACAGATCTGCCAGACACCCTCTTTTCTATAGTTCCAGGGCATCTGCCCCCATTTTTAAGGCATTCTCTCTCATTTTTCACCAGTTCATAACTTTCATGCAAAAACATCCATTCCAGAAAATTCTTGTCTTACCAACATAATTGTGAATTCACTTCAATAATTAAGTCTGTCCTTGTCGCATTTATGTTTATTTTTAAAAACTGATTGATGGAAAAGTAATGTTATGTGAGGGAGAACGAAGTAAGAGTGACCGCTTGCCCTTTATATCAAGGTCAGTATTTTCAGAGGACAGGAAAGACTTAATATTTAAGCAGTCCCAGTAAGTTAACTGAGTGGTAACCCAGCTTTGGAATTACTGGAGAGTTCTACTCATCTCTTGTGTGCTCAGACTCCCTTTCAAGTAAGTTTAGTTTTACTTTTATTTGTGGACTACATTTTGGTGAATTTTAACAGCCTCTCTCTCTCTCTCTCTCTCTTTTGCTTAACCGGAACACTAACAAAGTTAAAGACCAAAAACAAATTTAAATTTTAAACTCTCCAAATCCTAAACTTATCCTGGGATAAGCAAAAAGGGGGAAACATCTTTCAGTTAGACATTAATACAGTTCTCTCCATTATCAATAATTATTTTCCAAAATTTGGGATTCCCAGTGCAATGCAAACAATAAGACCTCTTGCTCATCAAAATGGAACTTATGGACACAAACATGGAATTCACTCTTCTACACTCAGTAATAAAGATTCACCCATATATAGCAGCTACTAGGAGTAGCGCTTAAATCTTAGAACTCTGCGGTCAAGTTACTGTGGGTATGTTTACACAGCAAAGAATAACCCACGGCTGTCCCATGACAGTTGACTCAGGCTTGAGGGGCTCAGGTTGTGGGGCTGTTTCATTGCAGTGGAGACTTCTGTGCCTGGGCTGGAGCCCGAGCTCTGGAATCCTTCCACCTACCAGGGGCATAGAGCCCAGTCTCCAGCCCAAGCCCAGATGTCTACACAGCAATGAAATAACCCCGAAGCCTCTGCCTGAAGCCTGAGTTGACTGGCATGGGCCAGATGTGGGTTTTCTTTGCTGTGTTGATATACTCAGTGGTCTGCGATTTCATGAGCTTACACACTAAGCAGGACTGGATCTCATTACTAATATGACAAAGCAAGTGATGTATGTTTTCCATTAGATGGATGCTGTCCTAGTGAAGGTGCTGTATTTCAGATTAGACAAAAAGCAGGTTCCTGGCTATTAGTAGTCAATAAAGAGCCCTGAATCTTTTTGCAAAACTATGCATGTTAAAGCTGGCATTGTCATCAACTCTATTAATTACAGTCTAGCTGCCATTCCAGTACCAGCAGCTGCTTATGATATTTTGTATTCTTTCCTAAAGTATAATGTTATCTCTTAATATTATAATAGCTACAATACCCCATTTGAGAAGTAGCTGTATTTTGTGAATAAACCAATTCTTATACATACAGTACACAGATTTTAATTGTGCAAGAGACTTTAGGCTAGATCCACAAAGTAGGTTTAGACTCAGCATGGCAACACCTAATTTCAGGCATCCTGTCACTTAGTGGAATGCACAGCTCCAAGTTAGGAGACTATGCTCCCTATAGAATGCATGGGGAGAGTTAGATGCCAAAGAACAGGATCCTCATAAGCCAGACAACTGAGCAGTGAAGTGCCTAAGCTAGCTGGGAGGAAATGCTAAGGAGATGGGCATGGCCTAAGCTTCTCACACGGATTTAGTGCCTAAATCTGTGCTGGAGGGAGGCACTTGTCTCCTTTTAGGATTCACAATCAAGAACCCTCTACTGGAATTAGGTGCCTAAGCCAGGTCAGCTGTCTCTTGCAAAAAAAAAAAAAACAACACACAGGTAGTGCTGCCAGTGGTGCCCTTATACAGCCCAGCACTTACCAAAGATGTGGGAGACCCCAGCTCAAATGCTCAATCTGTAGGACAGGAGCAGAGACTTGAACATAGGCCTCCCACCTCAATGTCCCACTGGGCTATAGCAGGGGAGGGGGCTCACTGACTCTTTCCTGAGACTCTGAAATTGGCTCTAAGAATTAGGGCTTTTGAACTAAAAAACAAAAACAAAAAAGCAGGAACTCGTGTGTGACTGTGAGATAAGGAATTGCCTTCCATTCTTGTTTACTGGATGCAGCTCAATTTAAATATATGCCAAATGCCTGCAATTGTACGTCTGGTTAGATTGTCCCAACTGGAATGAATAAGGCAGACATCATTATTGAGTATGAAATTACAAAATAGTACTGAAACATACAGAGATGTGACTTCTAGGTCCCTTGTATTAGATGAAGACAGAATTGGATGCCCAGTTTGCCCTAAAGGGAACTGAAGAATAGCTTCCTAATTAGAATTTGTATTATGGAAGCACCTAGAGGCCTCAAACAAGACGAGGACCCAGTTACATGAGGTACTGTATAAGCAGATAGTAAAGACAATCCCTACCATCTAAAAGCTTATAGTCCAAATAGACAAAACAGAAAAACAGTGTTCAGAAATGACGTATTGTCTCAATTTTACAGATACAGAACTGAGGTACAGAGAGACTGTATAGGTACACTGCAATCCAGGGGTCTGATTGCAGCTCATGTAGATATACCCAACTAGTTTAGGTACCAGAGTAGTGAAGCTGTGGCACCCTGGGCTTTGGAGTGAGCTTACCACCCAAATAATTACCCAGGGTTCTGAGCAGACATGTACTGTGAATTCACTCCTCTCTGGCCTATGCTAACTATTTTAAATCTAACTCAGGTATGTTTGCACAAACTGCTGTCATATCTTCTGTTTAAGTGACTTGTCCAAGGTCAGGAGGAAGTGAACTCCAATCTCCTAAATACAAGTTCATCCTTCCTCTCTGGAGCTCCAGGATTATGGGAGGTCCCCAGAAAAGGGAGCATCAACCCAAATGAGTGGATTTTTTACAACAAGCACCTTTAGAGTTGATTTTTTTTATACGTATATATAAATGGTCTGGGATGTTGTCATTAGGCACCTTTCTGTTTGCTTTGCTTAGACATGCACTGAAACAAAAAACAGTATCAATTTTATTGAGGAAAAAAACATTGACGCTAGCTCAAAGCTAAAAGTTTACCATCTTCTCAGACAAGATGTGTGAAGATTGTTCTTTGAGGAGATACCAAGAACAGACAGACTAGATTCAGGAGAAGACACAATATCGTCTTCGGAAAAAGAATGACCTTGAAAGACTTTTATATTTTTCTTCCTGGGATGTGGGGTCAAGTCATGGTAAGCACATTATGTACATTTTTTAAAAGACTTTTAAAATTGAATTTTGAAAGTTAATCTCTGCCGGCACAAAGAACCATCTTAACTGTAACTATCCAAAGGGTTTGTTCAGAGAAACTCATTACTAGGAACAAAATCCAGTTGTCTTTTGTCCAGCATAATACAATTATTCTGTGTTAGAAAAATACTAAATGTACCAAGATAAAACTATGAAACAAAAAAGAACAAAAATAGCCGTCAAGAAACAACACCACTGCCGTTTCAAATTTTTCATTTGTTTTGTTTTGTTTGGGTGGGGGGAGGAGAAATGGCAGCATAGGCATATCATAATATTATCATTTTCTATTACTATATGGAGCATAGACAACTGAGCAATAGTTGATCGTTTCGAAGCATATTTAAGCAATCTCTATATCAGCAAATAATGTAATACAGTACTCTATTTACCAGAGCACAGCTTTACTTTTATTTCACAATACTTATTCAAGGTTTATACTTTCAGGCCCCTGAAATCTGATCCAGACAGGCAGATCCTTGTATAAGCTCCTTAGAGTCATAGATTCTTAGATGCCAAGGCCAGAAGGGACCACTATGATCATCTAGTCTGATTTCCCCTATAATACAGACCATAATAATCCTTAGAGCAGATCTTTTAGAAAACATCCCGTCTTGATTTTAAAATGGTCAGTGATGGAAGCTCACTGACTTCATTGTTGCTCCATGTGGCTCAGACTGGAGCATCAAGGCCCGAGTTGCTGTGAAAAATTGGTATACTTCTTGTCTCAATATTTCTGTAAATAGCACTATATCCGGTTCATTGTTATTAAACAGAGTATGGGTGGATTGTGATTTTAAACCTTAGCCCATGCAATAAGAGGAGTAAGAGCCATTGTATCAGATATAGGCAAAGTATACCCCAGGGTGCCAAAGGAGGACACCTACCAGCGTTAACTAATACTGTTTATCCTTTAACAAGGCATAGTATACACTCATCCACATTTCCCATGCGCAGTATGGAAGAAATGCTGGCTTGTGCTCTCCCTCGTGACCCCTGTAAGGTTCCTAGAATTTGTTTCACTTCTTGAACCCTGGTGCAGGTCTAGATTGTATCTTTTGATCTCTAAGAGACCTACACATGAACATTTATCCATTTTGGCTCCTTTATTCATGATAATGGCTTCACTTCTTACACATTATCCCATGTTCCAGCTCTTCAAGTTGCTGTGAGGAAGGCAATAAAACCCACCAGACAACATCTCACTCCTGTCTGGAGGGAACATTTCCCTCCTGACCCCAGAATAAGTCATTGGTTAGTCTCGCAGCAGGTCTGGAAACTTGTCTCTGACAACTATACCACCTATAGGGCAGGATAAGCAGGGCAGCTTTCAACAGCAAGACTGGTTTTTGTGTGCTCTGGAATGTTAATATCCTGGGTAAGGGGAAAGAGTAGTTTGCTGGAGCTAGTGGGTTTCCTCACCCCTATTCTTAAATGGGCGAAAGGTGGCTAGGGAGGTGGTGTTCCACCCCACTCTCCCCAGCCCGAGCCTTTGCCCACACACAGTCCCCATGTACATTCTCAGCAAGGAACAGCTAAAAAGACCCCACAGAATGGGCATTCCTCTGCTAGTCCAATCAAACATTCCCCACTAAGATGGGAAGCATCAATTTATGAACCTCTTTACATTCACATGCATACATTTTCAAGCAATGGACATCTGAAAAACACAGATGAAAAAGAAGATCATTGACAGTGCACTCTGTAATGTTGACAGATCTGTGAGAGTCTTTTGCCCTGGTCTCTCATATTATTTTTACTGCTTCTAGTGGCTATATGCTGTAATGGGCCAAACTGCACTTCTCCCTCCAAGCGGATGCCTGGATCTGAAGCCTCACCAAATAAGGGTAATCCTCCCCAAAGGAAACAAATTTAGAGATGACTGAAAAATATTCATAGCATAATTTTTCTTGATAAATTTTTGCAATATTTTAAAATAAATTATTCACCCAGCTAGGCTGGGAGCTCAACGAACATATTCGCTAGTCAAACATTCAATGCATTTCATTTCAGATAAGTCATCTGAGGGAGGCTCTGTTTAATTATTCCTGTTGTTATGGAGATTGGTGACCCCTCTTGAAACCCAGTGGTACGGACACAATATCACACATGTACAGGTGAAAAATAAAAACACTTTTTCTGCTCCAGTGTTAATTCTTTAGATGAGTTCTTAGGGTATCTGCAACACACAGCTAGAGCTAGACTGGACAGGGACACTGCGGGCCCAATTTCCACGGCATTTCTAAGCCAGATGATCACTCCCAGGAAGTGGTTAAAGCCCTGATCTCGCCTTTCTCTGCAGCATGGGGCACGGGTCACTTGCTGGAGGATTCTCTGCAGCTTGAGGTCTTCAAACCACAATTTGAGGACTTCATTAACTCAGACATAGGTTAGGAATTTGTTACAGGAGTGGGTGGGTGAGGTTCTGTGGCCTGCATTGTGCAGGAGGTCAGACTAGATGATCCTAATGGTCCCTTCTGACCTTAAAGTCTATGAATCTATGCGTGCTACCCTTCTCCACCATAGACTTTTTGTGTGATCCTGGGCAGGTCATTTAGTCTCTGTGCCTCCATCCCCCACCTATAAAATGGGGATGATAGCACTGCCCTACCTCACGGAGTGATGTAAGGATAAATGCATTAAAGTTTGTGAGGTTTTCAGGTACTAGAATGATGGGAGCCATATACAGACCCTGGATAGATATTTCCTGAGGAGAATAAATCAATTTCAAGCAAGATGGAGAGTTCAAACTAAAACCACGGGGATAATTTAACAGTGAAACAGCTTTTTTCCCCTTCCAGCCTTAGGGAAAATTAAGGCCTTTGTGGTTGGTTGGTATTGTAGGCTTTGTTTGTTAGTTTGTTCTGCTCTTGTATTAACATTATCTGTTAATGTTCAAGTCAGTGGCCTAAGTCCAAATTTATCCTGGTGTAAATGAGAGTAATATTTGGTCCAGTTTTGATAAAACAAAAACTAAAAATAATAATATAAAGCAAAACCATCACCAAATTCAAGGACACAAAGCCCAGCTTCAATGAACTTTCTACTTTTGCCTCATATCATATGCTAAGCTTTTCTGTTATTTTATATTGTAAAACAAATAATTGTTGTTCTATGTTTTAATGGTCAGAGCTGCAGAAAAGAGACAGCTTTCCTGGAAGCAATCTAAGCACAAACTCCAGATTTGAGATGAGTTGGTTATAGTTTCATATAAATCAATCAACTGCATAGATATTAATTGTAGCCTGACCACATAAGCATTCTGATTGAACCTGGTGTGGAGATGGCAATGAGGGGAAGCAAACTCTGGTTTTCAAAAATGTAGAGTATAAAAGCTTATGAATATCTCTGACATCACCCCCACTCAATTAGCTACCAGACATGATGAGACACAGCTATTTACAGCCAGCAAATATAGACACTTCTATCTCTGCACTAAAAAAATTACCACCCATATTAAACATTTGTTAGAAAGGTAAAGTACCAAACTCCCTATCTTACTAGAATAATAGGTATGTTTTCAAAGCAGTGTGACTGTGGTATCATAATGTGCCCTAATCCTAGCAAGTTAGAAGATTGATGGAATGCAGAGAGATGATTGAACAATTGGCCTTGAGGCTGTGCAGTGCATTAATTCTTCAGAAATTCCCCATGAGTACCAAGTGAAACTTGCATCATGTCGTAAAAAATACATAAGCCTATGAGTTTCCCCACCACAAACCTTCATTTGCAGTTTATAATAGAACTAATACCCCCAATGTAGGGCAGAAGTATTAAACCACAGAAATATACACTTCTGTTCACTCATCTAAATATAATATGCCTGCAGTGCCTTTGTTAATTAAAAATACTATTAACTAGTGAATATATATTACATGCAAGAAAACCCAGGTCACAAATTGCACCTTTATTGACAGTCTTAGGAAAATAGGCAAGGAGACTGACCTACTTTCATCTCCAAAGTGGGTCCCCTCCACTTTAGGTATGAGGCACACCGATGGAGGGAAAGCATTATACATATGTTGTATTGCCTCTCCTTAGGCAGTACCTGTCCTGTGGAGAAATAGAATAATTCAGTCCCTGGGCTGTAAATTCACTTAAGAAGGAAAAATGCTTGTAAGAACAGCAAAGTGAGGAAGGAATAAAAATAAACCTAAAATACTTCCCTGGGAAAAGAAAGAGTAACACTATAGCAAATGCACCTGTCAGGAGTGGTTAAGTGATTAGAAGGCAGGAGTAAGATTGAAGAGGCCTGGAAGGAGATTCTATGCAGTACCTTTAGGAGGTACAACACAGAACTTGCAGCCCATGGGGAGGGAAAGCTACGGTGGTTTAAGCAACCTTTGCACCCTTCCAATTCTGGGGTGCTACAGAGGACCAAATTACTTCAAGCATAATTTAGGCAGTGTTTTTGGGGGTAGTTCTATGGAAAGCAGCGCTGCTCAGAATCCTCATAACATGGCCCTGGATACACCCACACTTCCCTTCCAGCCCCTTGCTCTGCCCTTGTTGCACTGAGACTTGTGAGAAGGTCTTAATTAAACTAATCATTTTAATTCTGTGTTTGTACAGTGCCTAGATCAACAGGGTCCTGATCCTTGACTAGGGCTCTGAGGCACAATAATGTATACAGTATACAACAATATAGGGCACATTACGGTTATCTTGTGCAATACTGTACCTGTATTGGGGGAGTTCTGCCTTGGCCAGCAAAGGGGCTCGTATAGACCCTGTACATCACCATGGCCACAAATAGGAGCTGTAGTGGGGATTTGAAAATATCACCTCTAGGTTCTATTCCCAGATTTGTTTCTAACTCACTTAGACAAATCACTTATGTCCCAGTTTCCCCACTTGTAAAAAAATGGAATCAATGGCCTATTTGCATGATCTGTTTTAAGGCTGACGGATGAAAATTTCCTTTTAAATATTCATTGCTACTACTAACTGGTGTCAGGTGACCTAAAACCAGAACAGGCTGGTCCTGCATGAACCCTGCAGCAGTAGGTCTGCTGTACTGCATAGCATACTTCACTACTTCATGAAAATAAAGAAACCTGTATATGTTTTCATGTGATATTGATATTTAAGAAAAAGCCAGTTCTTCCTGTGAAAGAGTGGAAACTAACCTTTAATTTCTTACAATAAGCAGAATAGAATAATCAAAAGAGCAGAAAGAATAGGTGGAAACACATAATTAAGTTCTCAGCAGTGTCTGATTGATGAGTTATGTTTGAAAGATTTCCTCACACAATATTAATCTGTTATTGTATATAGTGTTTCCATAAGCTGCAGCAGGCAGTTGGTTGCCTTCTTTTAAAGACGGGATTGAAAGCATAATAAACAAACAGTTTCTGTAATATAAGTGTAGCTGATACAAAAATAATTCTAAGGTGTTAACTCAGACTCACTACTTCAACAATGGATTGCAGTCTATCATTTGATATCATGTTTTTTCAAACCCTTACGAGTCTGAACTTTGAACAAATCTTATCCCATGGCACGATGTAACTAGATGTGTCATTGTTTGGATTTTCATTTCATTAGAAAGTGATCATATCATTTTGCTGAACTCCTGCTCTCTGGCCATAAAATTAAAGATGAAGTCAGAAACCAAGATACAAATTTATGTTTTCAACTCCTGTATGTGGTCATGACAAACTAAAGTAACTGTAATGTCTAAATTCTTATTGCCCTTGAAACACTGGTGTGGTAATTAACTGCTTGCTTTTTAGACCACCAAATATAGTGAACCCCTGTACCTCAAGAAAAAAAATCTTGCTTTTTATACTCACACACACACTTTAGACATCGCTCCTCATTACACCATCTCTTGCCACCTCCCCACCTTCTTTCAAGAGGAAACAATGATTCAGGTACCCCCTTTTCTCCACTTTTCCTCCTGAGGAGGAGTAGAGAGGTTAGGCCCTAGTTTATTTCAAACTTAAAGATTAGAAGCAGGACATAGAACTTGATCCTGAACTGTGTTTGGAGCCATTATGGGACACTGAAGGGATGTGTTCTCATTGCTTTGCTCACATACAAGTTAGATCTGTACCAACTCCAGCTTCTCAGGGACCATTAAGGTCAGCTCCAGGCACAATATGTTGTTAGAAACAGTTTAAAGCACAGGTGACAGATGCGTGGATCTCAGCTGTTAGGGATCAGCCTGAGGTGAAAAAGTTCAGTCATCTGCCTAGCTTAAGACAAAAGGAGGAAGTTTTAGTCACAGTCGCAATATGAGCATCCAGAAACAGCGAGAGGTTCAACAGGACTGTCAGACTACATCAGGGGTGGGCAAACTACTGCCCATGGGCCAGATCCAGCCCCTCAGGGCTTTGGATCTGGCCCGCAGGATTGCCCCCTGTGGCACCATGGGCTCCGTGCCACTCTCAGAAATGGACGGCATCACAACCCTGCGGCCCCCGGGCAGGGGGACAGAGGACTCCGGTACAGGGAACTGTGGCCAGTGGGAGCTTTGGGAGAGGTACCTAGAGGAGCAGCAAGGGCAGCACATGTGAAGCCCTCCTCCCCCAGGAGCTGCAGCACTTCCTGGAGCAGCATGGGGTCAGGGACAGGGCAAGCATACAGGAAGCCTGCCCTGGCCCCCGTGTGCGCTGCTGCCATCACTGAGATGCTTTAGGTAAGTGGCGCCGGGCCAGAGCCCAAACCCCTCCTGCAGCCTGCCCCTCAACTCCCTGCTCTAAGCCCCCTGCCTGCACCCCGCCCCCATCCTGCACCCCAACCCCCTGCCCTGAGCCTCCATCATACACACCACACCCCTCCTCTGCCCCAGTCCCTTGCCCTGGGCCTCTTCCTGCACACCACATCCCCTCCCACACCCTAGACTCCCTCCCACATCCCAACCCGCTGCCCCAGCCCTGCATACAATTTCCCCACTCAGATGTGGCCCTTGGCCCAAAAAGTTTGCCCACTCCTGGACTACATAGACTCCGGAGGGCAGATACCTTCAGTTGTTGGAGAGATCAGAGCCAAAAACTAACCAATGCTCACCCATGCTTAGCTGAACTGAGAGCAAGTCAACCATGTTTCATTCAGGTCCAAAACTTAATGTAGACAGCATGTCAGCAGAGAAACAACATTACAGATGGGCTAGCAACCAGACATGCCAAACCCACAAAAAAACATGCAGAAATTGGGCTTGTTTTGGGCTTAATTGGCTTGTGAGATGCCTGTTGGCTAGTTTTTGGCTTGTTGCTTTTTTTTTTTTTTAAATCGGCTCCCAGCAAGCAAGACAAAGGGGGGAGGTGAGGCAAGCAGGGGCAAGGTGGGGAGGGGGGGGAGAGAAAGAGAGTCAGAGGTGCAAACCAGGCCCATCACTGTCCCAGACTGCAGGCTGGAGGGGGTAGAATCTAGTCACAGAGTGTTGGGGTTCTTAGGGATTGGCTTGTTCTGAAATGAGATTAGCTTGATTTTTGGCTAATTGTGAAAGTCAATGCTTATTTACCAGGTGAAAGTTGGTAACTGTGCTAGCAACCCACCTATTTTACATTGAAAACACAGCCCAGTCAAGCCATAGCGCCGTTAGTCCTCCCATCCAAATGCCCAGTTCCATCTGGGCTGCATTTTCTTTTCTGTCTCCTTCCTTTTTCTGCCCTAGATGTCACTTTGCACAGCATTTTAACCTCATGTTTGCTTGCTGCATTCTACTACATTTGTGCAGGGATGCTATCCAACAAAGCATCCTCCCAGTGTGCTTTCAGCTGGCCAGCCCTCTGGTAGAACTATGGTATGATATCACTAAGATCCATCCTTTGGGGAACTGTATCTGAAATCAACATTCTATGTTGGTATCTCAAAGAAGCTCGCAGCAAAGGGGACTGAACAGAGGTGATCACAATTATGGTGAAAAGTCAAATCCATGCAATATCCCGCTAGAAACCCAGCCCAGGAGATGCGCTAATACTGGTAGACTGGTAAGTGTGGCATAGATTGGCCTTGCAGTGGGGATGCTCCATCCATGATAGGGTTGCCCAGACTAACTCTCAATTAAGACATACCCTACTGGGCTTATGGCAATGGTGTTGAAAATGGTTTGAACCAGTCTAAACTAGTGGTTAGAACACGGAAAACAACAACTGGGGAGTCCAGTGGGACTTTTGTCAATGGCAGCTATGCTGTTAGCAAAACAAAGCTTTTGCATGTTTCAAGTTAGTTCACTTGTAGGAAATTCCTTCAGTGCTTTATTTTCAGGTAAATTAAGACACTGATGTATTGGCAAGGAAATGTTTGAAGGTATGCACTTCAAACAATCAAAGGTACAACTAAGAAGTAATGTTTTTCATTTATTTCCTTATGACTCTCCTTTCCATTGACTCAGATTTTCTAGATATTATTTATTATCCCATTGCTCTAAATTTTGACAATTTTAATTTATCCTAAAGATTTTAATTAATCTCCCCTTATGGTTATAAATTTTGCAGGGAACTTTACATAAATAATTATGATTTTAATTTGTGTCAAAGGCCTGATGTCTTATTGGGAGCCTTTTCCTGAACTTTCAGCTCTACTTGTAATGTAAAACACGGAATATTTGTGGAATTAACTGCTCACTACATGTTATTCCTCAACTGCGTGGATCAAAGTCAATTAAAGGGATTGTCAAAGCTTGCAGGAGGCTATATTGTAATCCATGCCTTATTTTAATACAAGTTCAATATGCTACATTCAGTTCACAGTACTATAGACCTTGATGATGACCAATGAGAAATTCCACAAAAATAGCAGCTGCTTCTGCAGGGAACCTGATTATTCTAATATCTGGTGGAATACCGATAAGGCTATCAAACCGGAGACTTTATCTTGAAAAGTCAGCTGCCCTTTTATTCTTGCTTCCTTCAGTTCATATAGATCTATTATTTCAGTAACCTGTACAGCATATAACTTTACTCACAGATTATTAGAAATTGGGCAACACAATGGCAGTTCAAACTGATTGCAGATAAGCAGGAAGTAGGAAATAACTTACACTTTTCATGTACACAGAGGCCAAAAACTCATGGCAGAGAAGAGAAGGGAGGAAAAAGGCCCCCTCGGCTCTCATTGGTAGCTCAGAGAGAGTGGTTGCTTTAAACTCAGCAACAATTACAAATAGAGCTGGTTGAGAATTTTTCTATTAGAAAATGCTGATTCGTTGAAACAAAACTTTTTGTAAGAAAGGCTCCTTTAATGAATTTCCACTGTTGGGTTTTCAATTTTGATGATGTCCCATTTCAACAACAATTTTCAAAGTGACAGTTTCAAACTGGAAAAACAAATATTTTGTTTAGAAAAAAAAGTGTATAAGAAAAATATTTTAAAAAAGGTTTACCATTAAAAAAAACAAAAAATAAAACAGGAAATCTAAATAATCAGTGGTACCTCAAAACAGAATATTTACCCTGCAAAGAAAGGAGTGCCAAAACCTCCATAAAGTTCACTTTGTTATAGGTAGGGGTTATAGGATATGGGGAATGAATAAATGACCTTTTAAATATTTATGATCCTGTTTCTATGCCTCATTCTTCTGGCTGAGTTTCATTATTTGTTCTTCTTTATTGGCTCATTCCCATATGTTTCCTCTGGCATTTCACAGTCTGCCAATATGTCAAAACATAGAAAGAGTGGAAGAAGGAAGGTTCCCCTCCACTCTCCCTTCACATCATATTACATTCAACAACTTTATATAAGAACTAAAGCAGCAAAATGTACATCTTAGCAACGTGAGTTCTTTGTGGCCCCAAAGTGAGAAACAAGGATCATGACTCCAAGTCAGTCTTTTTATTGAAAATGTTAATTCCCAATCACGATACCTTGTAGTTACGTGCATAACTAATGTTGTATTATCTTGAGAAAGCTGCCACTGGTTGCTCATGACCACTGGATATTCTTTCAAACTATGTGTTAATTTGAATCTCTGATGAATTTATCTGCCTTTTGAGATTCAAAGCAGAAATCTGTGAATAATGCAAGTAGTGAAAACCTTTGCACAGTGAACAGTAAATAGAGGAATGTTGTAGTCTTAGGTCCTATTCAAATTACAGAGGTAAAGAAAACCAAACCAAACCCTGACTTCTCGATTAAACACAAATCCTGTAGAAATCCATTTTCTTTTTATAAAAGTCTGAACATAGAACTCATGAAAGCTGCTGAATTGACAGCCCAGGAGACTGAAATCCTGTTTATCCACAGATCAGGAACAGTACAGAGCAGTGTAAGCCTCTCCACACAACTTTGCCAGTGTGCCTTCAACCCTGGCCTCATAGGACCACCTATAAAAGTAAGAAGATAATTCGGTGTCTGGGCTCATTTAGTTTCTTTGCTGCCTCTGAATTTAGTGTTAAATGTGGTGAGTTGACTTTTGATGATGTGGAGATCAGTTCTTTGGGAAGTGAACTGAGATCACCAGAAACTGTTTGCCCTCAGAAGGCTCTTCAGCATTTTAGATATGTAACCCACACATCTCCTGGGTGTGGTATTTTGTTTCCACTAGTGGCACTGAGACCACTTAAAGATTAATGAGTCTGCCACAATCTTAGCTAAGAGCCATGTGGTTTTTAGCTCATGCAGTAAAGGCTCAAACATTTATCTTCAAAGGTCCCAGGTTTAATCCCCTCCTCCCACAGACGACCAAGGTCTGTCACTGTTACATATATATAACTTAGTTACTATCAGATGGTAAACAACTTTGGTAACCAGAGCTTGGGCTGGATTTGAACCTGTGAACTAGAGAAGAAAAGTCTCTATTCATCAATGAGTTGCATGAGAAATGCAGCCAGCCTGGAAATCCCACAACTACTATCATTTTACGTACAGTATCTTAATTATCTCCCTTATCATCCTAGCACAGAGTTTAGAAAAGCATTCTGATCTAATTTGCTTTCAAACCACAGCTCATCCTAAATAATAGTTTCAAGTATTGATGCCTTTTCTCAAACCAAATAATTTAACTTCAATTTGAATAGCTTGTTTTCATGAATACAACATATGAACCACTGTATGAAGCTATGATGATGAACAGATGGCAAGAATGTGGTCACTGTTAAGCAGAGAAAAACCTTTTGATACTAGTCAAAAAAAAACAAAACAATTCTAGATAGGATTTACAAGTGGGGAATATGTTGTTTTATTTTCTCCTCATTCCACATACACCATTTTCTTTTTGATTTATCAAAATACTTTAAAGGAATGGTTTTACTTGGGGCCTTGTGGATCACATATTACACGTTAAAAAACAAAGAAATAAAATATTGATGGAATATTTGACTACATTTTTAGATCACCATAGTTATGGACACATGCTGGACCAATCTTGATTTTAATGGCAGGGAAAGGAAATATTGCAACTGCACAAATTATTGGCTAGCACTGTTAAAAAATGTATCTCTTCGCCAGTTTCACAAAAGGAAAGGACCATCGTTTTAGATTTCCATTTGCCTCACCAGCCTACACCCCTTGGAACCAGGAGCCTGAGTTTTCAAAGTGCCAACTCCCTGAAACTGCACTGACTTCACCTGGAGCTGCCAGTTTTGTTTTATAAGCATGAAGTCCTCATTTTCAGTACATGGAACATTGATATGAAGAATTAATTTTATCTCAACACAGGTTGAAGATTTGTTTCTAGAAGTACCACAATATCCTCTTCCTGAACTTTGTCCAAGATAGTTAAGTCCATTTATTCAGAGTGTGTATGTTACCTCATACAACAGCACATAGCTAAGGCCAGAAAGGACCATTGTGATCATCCAAGTCTGGCCTCCTTTATAAGAAAGGCCATAGGACTCCCTGAACTAATTCCTATTTGAATGAGACCATATCTTTAAGAAAAATAGCCAATGTTGATTTTTTTTTAAATGCTAGTTATAGAGAATACACCACAATCCTGGGAATGTTGTTCCAATGGTTAATTAACCCTACTGTTAAAAATGTATGTTAAGCACATGACAAAGAGGACGATAAAAACCAAGACAGACAGACCTACCCATCCCTGGGAAGGGTTCCCCGGTCATTGGGGAAGCTATTGGATGCCAGTCATTGCAGACAGTATATCAAGTATTGTTTTCACAGGATCCCTGAAATCTGCACAAACTGGGTGGGTAGGTGGGAAATCTTGTGGGATTTGGGACTTGGCCTTTTCTATGAAAGGGAAGAAAACTCCCCATCCTTCCTGCATAAAGGAACAGTTACCAGGACATTCTGAAGGAGGATCTACCCTTTGATTTGGGAGGGTAACTTCTTGTAATATCCTATGTAAATGGTTTGGATGTGGTTACTTGGTTATTCTCCAGGTGTGCAATGCTACTTCATTTGATATCAGAGGCAGCACTCAAGATGAAGCACCAAGTTTGGGACGTTGGCTATAAAGATAAGATAAAGATAAAGAAAGATTATTGGTGCTACAAGATGTTGGTGAAAAATAAAAACTGCTGCTCCGTAGGAATCAAGAAGTCTTCCCCTGCATTTCTGAACATAGATCTACGGAGTGGAAAGACTCAAGCTTAGGCCTACACTGGCACTGAAGCCCACAATGTGTCCAAGCAGGGAAAGACAGAAGCTGGCCCATGTCCACACAGTTCAGCTAAGATGGCCTCATGTGAGGGAGAGCGCACACTACTTGACTGGAGATTGCTAAATCTCCCTGAAAAGAATTTAATCTTCTCTTCCCATATAATTTATTACTCAGGTTGTTTTCTAACCTCTAATTTTAAATCTAGTTGGAAGCTTTCAGCATAATTGTCAAGCAGAGACTTTGTTCTCTCTGTTGTACTCAAGTTGTTTTTCTCATTTGGCTTTCTGTGCTCCCACTGAGCTGTTAATGAGCTGTCAATTATTTCTGCAAATTGGGAGAAAGACACTGAAAAGCTGCTGTACCTGAACTAGAACCCTGCTAATGCAAAATGTTATGAAATAAGTCATTTTAGTTTTAACAACTATCTTTAGTCATGTCCCCTTTTCAGTGACTGTACCATTCTAACAGCTATCATATAAAATAGCACCTTTAAAAGTAGTTCAGTGAGATAAAAGATCTGCTTGTTTAAACTTAAAGTATATTGAATATAAAAGAGAAGGACCCAATTTCATCAGCTAATTTTGTAACAATATTTGAGGAAAAAGGGATGAAAGAAGTCAGGGTTCCATTGGCATAATAAGTTATGATCCTGGTCATGAGGTTAACAGCAAAACTGTCAAAGATGCCCTAATCTGGGGGGGGAGGGAAAGCATCTCACAAACATGAGAGTGTGGGTAGTCACAAGAGAACACACAGTGGGATGATACAAGTGCTTCATTTTAATTACCTGCTTAAGTGATTACAGAGTCAGGGCCATAGAGATTTTCAGTTTGGAGCCCCGTGCTTCGTCCACTGAGGTGTTGGTCTCTGCTGAGTCTCCTTCCTACCTGCAAACTATGGGAAAGCCAAGTTCAAATCTTGGCAAATGTAGGATCACTGCTTCAACTGGCTCCCTAAGAATGGCATGGATCTTGCAGGGCCCACCAAATTTAGGGACATTTTCCAGAAGGGGTGAGAATGGATGGCAAACCTTACCATCTCAGGGGGAGAATTCCCAAGAAACTCTGCAAGTTGAAACTCCTGACATTTCTACTTTTCTGCATGGATTAGTCCGGTTTACTACAAAGCCTTTTATAGATGACTGGTACTATCAGATTCTGGTAAAGCATTTTTAACTATGAAAACAAAGACTGATCGACAAAGTGGGTCATGTAAAGAGACTACCTAAGGATAAAGTAAGCTGCACTGCAGCAAGTATTTTCTTTAATTAGTAAAGAACAGTGGACATTAATTATTTTATATAGTCATAAGATATATAGAAAGTAAAGGAACAGTATGAATCTGCCGCTCTAAAGTGTGCTTTGGGGAGGGAGGGAAAAATATAATAAAAATGTTTTTGTACATACTCTGATACAACTAGGTACACCTGTACTACAATTTCATGACTACAAAACATGAAATACTCAGGATTTATTAGTGGAGCACAGAACCTGTCACCAGATGCCAACTTGAATCCAGGGCAGGTCAGTAGTGAACAAAAAAAGTTATTACTGTATGATAACTGTTCAGAGTTTACATCACTTGCTCATATTATGAAAGCTAGTACTCACATGGCACTAACTGGTATCTTTTGTAGGAGAAGTAGAGGCCTACAATTAAGCCAGGAAATTAATCACATTCCCACCCCCTACATCTAGAGGTCTTCCAGGCTAACGTTCAGGCACACAGAAGGGGCAGTGTGACAGTGTTACACTGATTCTGTGGACAATCAAAAGAATATCTGTCTTGTCTGTCTCCAAGGCTGTCGATCCATCACCTTTCACAGACAAGTTCACTTAAGAAACAAAAAATGAATGTCTTTTCTTTTCAGATTAGATTTATTTTCATTGACATCTGATGAAATCATGCACTTTGGAATACAGATCCTCAAAAGGATAGTTTGGAACCTAAAAGATGCTGGAGTGATTCCAGCTGCCAACGGAGAGCAGCCAATCACTGATGCCCTGCTTTGCCACAAAATGTGAGGTACCAACATCACTGGTCACATATGACAGGCTCAGGCATACAAACCTTTCCTTTTTCCATATTATAAAACTGTCACAATTTCAGCCATTTAACCTGTAGGGTGTATCTAATTTAGCAGAGATGGATGATTAATTGCACTTATTTTTAAGTTTATTAAAGCCATTATACTTCAAAATCTTGTTATTTGCATTACAATAGCACTTTGAGGTCCCAGCTGAGATAAGAGGTGAAGTAACCTGCACAAGGTCACACAAAAAGGTTAATGACAGTCATAATTAGAACCAGGATCAGCTGAGTTCCAGACCAGCATCTAACAGTCTCAATAATTCTGCTTGTATCCTGCATAACCATAGCATGCGGCATTAATTTCCCCTGTTGAAATTTTGTACTGTAGAAACAAATTATAAAAGAAACAAAAAAAGAGTTGAACATAATATTTATCTATTTTTAAAAAAAGGAGGGAAATTTTACTGTTTTTGTTTTTAAAAATGTAGTTATCCAAATCCAAATGTAAAGGACCACCACTTAACACTAGGGTGACCAGATGTCTGATTTTATAGGGACAGTCCTGATTTTTGGCCCTTATTACCCCCTACCCAATCCCGATTTTTCACATTTGCTGTCTGGTCACCCTACTTAACACTTGCAGAGCTCTCTCACAATGACAGGGTGTAAAATGCTTCTTCCTGCACTATGGCATTATGCACATAAATACCTCCCAGTCCTTTTGGTTTTGAGGAGTCTTTTGCCATGATCACTTTGTTTGCAGTTAGTGCACCAGTGATACAGTCTCTTTGAATGTATCAGATTTTTTCATTGTTTCACTGTCAGTACCAAGTTGTCTACTTTTCCCCTCTATATTGTGGAATCCTTCTCAAGGGAGTTATGGGGACAGAGCTGGTGAAGAACTCTGCTGAGCAGGTAGAGGTAACCAGGGACCAGCTGGATACACAGGGCTTGTACACTTTCTGCTCTCAGGTTATCTCCTCCCCAATAGAAGAATTCAGAGGCCATGATGTAAATGGAGCTTGAGGGCTAGTCTACACTGGCAGCGCTTTAACCTGCGTTCTGTGGTTGTAGTACTGGGATAGCGCTCTCCCAGCACTCTTCAAAAAACACCTCCATGAGGGGAATAGCTCCCAGCACTGGTGCTTTACAGCGCTGAAACTTACTCTGTGTGTGTGTGTGTGTGTGTGTTTTCACACCCGAGGGCATTGGCTTGTCTACACTTGCATTTTATAGCTCTCTAACTTATTGGCTCAGGGAAGTGAAAAATCACCTCCAAGCGCAGCAAGTTTGAGCGCTGTAAAGTGCTAGTGTGGACAGGCTCCAAGTGCTGAGAGGTGGATTAACAGCAGGAGCGCGGGGAAAGAGCTCTCCCAGTGCCTGTGCGTGACCACACTCACTTCAAAGTGCTGCCGTGGGAGCAATCCCATGGCAGTGCTTGAAGTTTCTAGGGTAGACCTAGCCGATTGCTTCCTCACTATTGCTCCTCAAAAGTCATTGCTATGTCCAGGCTGCCTTATACAAGCTGAACAGCCCTAAGATTGCTGTAACTTACACCAGAAGTTAGGCCCACAATTCTAAGAGGCAGGATGGTGTCTCAAAGCCACCTTTCCCACCCCAATGCAGTTTATATGCTGAGTACATCTCAACTGGATAACATGGAATTTCCTGTCACCTACATGGGAACAACCCATGTGGACAACAGCCCTCAACTCCTGTTCAGGGAAGCCTCTACTTGAAGAGAGCAGGAATCTTGCTTGAGTAAGGATTGAAAGAGATTCCCTCTAATAAGCAGGAAAAAAAATATCGCAGAAAAAAAGGGGCCAGATTCCCCAGTGTCTTTCACAGTCAGTGCAAAGTAGGTATACAATGCATGCATATCACAATAGTGAAAATGACTCAAAAGGTGCAGGGCAGTGGAAGAGTGTGGACCACAGGATGAGGTAGCACAATGAATTAATATCTCCCATCAATGCACATATACTTCCTTCCAGAGGAAGAATACCATCTGAAATCCAGATATCTGTTCCTAATGGCAGTACTAGGCTTGCATGATTCAAAGAGAGCACTTTCTGCCTTCCCACACTTTACAGTGAAAAACATGTTGCACCTCCACTAGCAAGATTAAACAAATGAAAATAAAGATTAAAAAGGTATTGAGTGATTGGTAAAACCTGGCATTTGCCACCTAACTGGATGTAAAAGCCAGTGGGGCAAATTCTGCCACCACTTAAACTGGGGTAAATCCAAAGAAACTTCACTAAAATCAGTGAAATTTCTCTGAAATTACATCAGTGTAACAGAGAAGAATTTGGCCCAATATTACAAAAAGGTTTCTGTTATATAGTACACTATTAAATAGGGTTATTCTTGTATACCCATTTAAATAGAGCTACACCAAAGAACAAGAATTGATCTTAATAGCTTTTTTGTGTATTTAAAAAAAACCATCAGAAAGAGAATTTTAGTATTAATATCTGACATTCCTGGGTTGTCTCAATTAGCCCCAAATGATAGGTTTGCATTTTTTTTTAAAAAAAAAGAATGAATAATTTCATGGCCTTTAAGAAAGAGTTAATTCCTGCAAATCTCTCTCAGGCAAAGCTGAAACAGGATATTAAAGGACAAAAGTCATGTAAATACATTTTAGAAAGTGTAAGGTATTACAACGCCCCCCCCCCAAATAAACTTAATTATGCCACTGTAGTGCAATTAATTAGAACTGTGCTTATTCTATGATAAAAATGGACAAATTGAAACATACTGTAGCAGCTGGCATAACAGAACTGACCTTTGTAAATCAGTATCTTAAAAAAAAAAAAAGAGCAAGAGAACAGTTTATTTTTGTAAGCTTTGGGGAAAAGAAAACTCACATCCACTGGAGAAATTAAAATTCTCAGAGTTCACTGGTGTGATCCTGAGTGTCACTGCAGTTTTGTTTATTAAATCTCAGTTTCCTCTTAGTATCTCATAAAACCCAACATTTAACTTGGCAGCTCCTAAGGTTGTCCATGGATATGGAGCATTTGTGTGCCTCATCACCCCTACCCACCCAATGATGAAGTATCAGACAGCGTTAAGGGAGAAAATATATTCTTACAGAAGTGTCCTAAAAAAATAGTGGGTAAATAATGATAATGCTATTTTATAAAAATCAAAGTAGATAATGATATCCCTGCCATAAGCATTGGAGGATGGTATCAAGGATCTCAATTCACTATTAAATTCTTTAGGGTTTTTTTTCAGAATTTTTATAGGATGCTGGTCTCACTTATTACAATTCCATAGGACTTTCCCTAAGATGGCTATGTTTAATTCTGTAGGACTTGCCATAAGAGAAACTCATTTTTAATTACATGCTCCAAAAAAACCAGATCAGATCCCATGACTCCTGTAACCAATGCAATATGGTGTAAGGCGATCAGATCTGTGAAAACCAGGAGCATTTTCCCCCACTCCCTCCTGGATATGGTACAAAATGGCATGATCTTCTAGCACATTATGTCATCATGGAATAAGGAAGAAGTTTAGCTCCATTTTCTCTACTCCCAAAGAATGCCTGATTATGATCCTTTGGTATATCAGCCTACGTAGACTCAGACTTTATTTATAGCAATGCTAGACAATAACTATATAAAACCACATTCACCCTTGGGTATCCAGAGCTAGAACCCAGAGACTTCATTTCCCAAAACACTGGCATTTACCACATGTGCTAATGGTGGATGTCCTTAGCTGAGCAATAAGAGCAGATTCCTTAATCTCTCTGAAGGCCAACTACCGGAAGGCAAGATTGCAAATATACAAAGACAGTTCATTACATTAGCATACTATTTTAAAATATAGATAAGATGCTCTTGTCATGAGAGGGGGGAAAAAAAGCTTTAAAATGGGGTAAGTTTCCACGTGGAAGGGAATCAACACCCTTAAATAATAGCTAAGTTGTCAGGTCTTTCAATCACAATGCAAAATAACCTACCATTAACTCCACAATTAAGAATCAAGTTGAAAGGCTTCTAGCAAATTACCTGTGAATCACCAGAATCTGCTTCAGGCAGAGAGATATTATTCCTAACTTGTTGCCAGAGATATATAGCTTTAGCATTTCTTATTGCTGATTTGCACTGGTTTCTCATACTCTAACAGATCATTACATGAGCCAGATAATTTGTACTGCCACCAATAACCGTCTCAGAGGTAAAAGGCTGCTCGGTCTGACCATGTAGAATGAATCACAAGAGGGAGTTTTTCCCAACTGGCGCACTCTTAAGAGAAAATAATAAAAGGCAACCTACTGATTATCAGCTCAAAAAAAAAAAGTTGTGTTCTTTAGGCAGATTAAAAATAAACCACCACCTTAATAATGTCACGTTGATAGGAACTTTCCTATTGGTCCTTTCACTTTATTGGATGCCATCAAAATGGACAGTGAGCCAGTCTATACTCAGAACTGCGATCAGCAGGCACGTAGGCAGCTTTAGCAAAACTAAGACACATTACTGCAAACGAGAATAAAAATGCAGGTGCATACGCCCACACACACATGCACAGAGGCTAAGGTTTTCTTTGCTGCTCCAAACTGATCAATTGTATTTAACCCTTCAGTTCTTTATTAGTCATTTGGTTGTGTGAAGCACAGTTCATACACTGTGCTTCACACAACCAAATGACATAAAATAAAATAGACAAGTTAATCAATAATAGGATGCAAAAAGAAATTATCTAAAACTAATTGCCTTAAATCCATAATTTGCTTTGGGAAGTGGACAATCTAAATCAAATGCCCAGGACAAGGCAAACTGATCACAAGTGGTGTGGAGTTCACCATCACCTTGACCCTTCTTGCACAACTTCCTTTCTATGTATGTATGACATTGTTATAATTTAAAAAAGTCCCTTCGTGCACTGGCTTTGGACATTGGGGCTCATGACGCCCACAGACTGGGATTCAGCAATAAAAGAACTTGACACTTTGATCTCTGTAGGTACAATCTTTTTCCCTGTAAAAGTTTTATTTCACACAAACCGATGAACATCTGAGCCACTAAATGACAGAAGAATAGCAACACTTAATATGACTTTAATTGAAGACCTTGACTACCCACACTCAAGCATTTAAGACTCAATCTTTCATAGTATAAGTTCACTCCAACATAGTCACATTAGATTATATTAAATTGATACAAGTAATGCAATAGTTTTACTTTTCAAAGTATCTCCTTTTATTCCTAAGGAAAACAGTTGTTCCCTTCCCCCTCTCCCCCGTATCCGCACTGTCTTCTTGTTATACGGGTTTTGGAACTGTCTCCAGAGTGTTGTTCACAGAAAGAAGCCTCAATATTTTGACATTACTCTAATTAGTTTCATTTTGTGGTCAGTGACATTGTTACTGTGTTAAATCTATGTTAAATACATAAACACCCTAATTTTCTCATGCTTTTGTGATTTTTTTATTCAACTTTTATGGGTTAATATGTTCAGAGCAGGAAGAATTTGAGAATGTAGAAGGTAATTGAATATTGGCATACCTTTAAAAACGTTCAATGTTTACAGTAATAAATATTAGCCCATCCTTAAACATGATGTGCTGTAATGTCTGCTGCTGACACCACAAAACATCGTAAAAGGAGCATCTGCCAGTTAAAGTTCACAAGGATGAGGGCAGTAGTTGATGGATGTTAACATAGGAAGGGGTCTCTACAATTTTGGAGGCTATTATCTTGTGTCTTCGATTCCTACTGATGCTGCATTACATCATCTTGTGGTGACCGAATGCTACAAGAGAAAGACAATGGAGAGAAGAGATTGAATGCATAGATCTGTGCAAGGAAATACTGTCACTTAAAATGTACCATGATATACACAATATTTTGAATGTTAAAACAAAAAACTGGAGATCAGGAGAAACTGAGATGTCAGATATAACTAGAATGATTCAAAGTCATCATTAAATAGATTAAAAATTAGCTAACTGATAGGACTCAAAATAAAATTGTGAGCAGGGAATCAAGGGGGCATGCTTCTAGAGGCATCCTGAAGGGATCAGTTCTGGGTCTTATGCTATTTAACATTTTTAACACTGACCTGGAAGAAAAACAAAATCATCACTGATAAAGTTTGCAGATGACATGAAAATTGGAGGAGTGATAAACAATGAAGATGACAGGTCACTGCAACAGAGCTTGGTAAGCTGGTTGTAGGCAACACAACATAGCCAAATGTAAGTCTCATCTAGGATGAAAGAATGTATACCCTACTTACAGGATGGAGGGATGCTATCGTGGGAACCAGTGAATCTGAAAGACGGGAGAATCAAGATGAATGACTACCTGAACCCATGCTCCGAATGTAATGCTGTGGTCAGAAGGATCAACACTGGGATGTATGAATGAGGGAATCTCAAAGTAGGTGGTTAGATTACCTCTGCATTTAGCAGTAGTGCGACCATGGCTGGAATACTGTGTCCAGTTCTACTATCCACCATCAAGATGGATGTTGATACCTGGAAGAGAATTCAGAGAAGAGCCACAAGAATGATAAAAGGAATAGAAAACCTGACTTCAGTCTAGCAGACAAAAAGGTATAAGGGCTTGGCTACACTTGCAAGTTGCAGCGCTGGTGAGGGGGTTACAGCGCTGCAACTTACCAGGTGTCCACACTTACAGAGCTCAGCCAGCACTGCAACTCCCTTCCTGCAGCGCTGGCTGTACACCTGGTCCGCTATGGGTGTAGCGAATCCAGCGCTGCTGATGCAGCGCTGCTCATCAGGTGTGGACACTCACCAGCGCTGTTATTGGCCTCCGGGTATTAGGAGTATCCCACAATTCCTGTATACAACAAACCAGAAGGTACTCCCCGGAGCTACTTATCTAAAAAACAAACACAGCTGCTCTTTGCTGCAGCGAGCGAGCAAGCGAGGCTTTGGAATGTTCACAGCTGTTTGCTTGAGCGAGACAACAGCACGGCGGGGAGGGGGGAGGGGAGTCCGTCGGAGAAGCTGCTTATCTGGTCTGAAGCCTTTTACATTTAAGAGTGATTGGAGAGGGGTGTGGGGAAATGGCCAGAATTTGCAAGGCAGGGCTGTTCACGTGTCTGCTCCAAAAATCCACTCTCCTGTCTCCCGCACCCCTGTCCTCACCCACCCCCCTCTTTTGAAAAGCACGTTGCAGCCATCTGAACGCTGGGCTAGCTCCCACAATGCACCACTCCCAACAGCGCTGCAAATGTGGACACACTGCAGCGCTGGTCGCTGTCAGTGTGGACACACTGCAGCGCTGGCCCTACACAGCTGTACGACCACAGCTGTAACTACCAGCGCTGCAAAAATGTAAGTGTAGCCATGCCCTAATAAGATCCAACAGGTGGAAGTTGAAGCTAGACAAATTCAAACTGGAAACAGCGTACAGATTTTTAACAGTGAGCACAATTAACTATTGGAACAATTAACCAAGGATTATGGTGGATTCTTCACCTTTAAAATGAAGATTGGATGTTTTGCTAAAAGCTATGCTCCAGTTCAAACAGGAATTGATTCTGGGAAGTCCTATGGCGTGTTATATACAGGTCAACCTACATGATCACAATGGTCCCTTCTGGGCTTTGAATTTTTTAAACAGGAATTCTGAAGAATTAAAGACATTTGAAAAATAAGAGATTACATACAAAAGTAGATGATTCACCTGTTCTGTCTGGAAGAAGGGAGGAGGGAAGCGGTGAGACAGAAGGAAGATGACAACAGCGAAAGAATAGATCTTCCTTTAGGGAAGCAAATAGGGAACTTATGGCTGAGGCACCTCTTCTCCAGTCAGATGCTGCCACTGCTTGGTAGCACGGCTAGAAGCCTTCAAAACTCCTCAGCCAGAAGATGGCTCCAACTGCTATTCCCACCTCATCTTCCCCTCTCCTTGGAGAGTCCTCATTAGGCAAAAAGAAGGGGAGCAGAGGTTTCCCAAGCAGGGAGTGAGGGAGGATGGGGAGATTCATTCTTCATGTTCCTGATTACTTTAAGCCCTGGATGAAGGCTACATATTTGTTGCTGCTACATTTTATGTGTATTACCCTGTTTGAGGCATTCCCTGGGTCAGCTTTACCTCGTGGGTGTGCTGGGTTGTTTAACTTCTATTACCTAGAATGGTTATTTTTTCAGGAACATTCAATTTCATCAGTACTCCTGTCTATGCTTTCTTTCCAATTTTGCAGTTAGGGCAAAAATTCTCCCTTCCACTGCACTGCACATCTCTATTAAATATTCTAGTCTCAGCCCCCACAGCAGAACTCCCATTGACATCGACAGATTCGGCAGGCCCCACAGGTGCAGAATAGCCAATAGAGATCCTTAAATCAGAGCTATGGAAGAGCGGTTTCTAATTTGTTATTTAAAATGTGAAGGTAAGACAGACAGTATTAGATGCACAACTTTTGTTTTTACTGACTGTCATGATTTACTTTCTGGAACAAGGACCTGGGATTTGACAGGAACTACCTTTGAGACTCTTAGGCTTGCTCAGAAATAAGGAAATAAAATCAATTGTTTAATGGACTGGTAGCTACAGAAATAGTGCTATTAATGTGTTTGAATTTTTTAATTTTTTTTGTTAGTATCTGAGCAACTGCTAGCTTCTTGCATGGAGCGATATTAAACCAAAAGATTGCTGGGTAGGCCACAAAACTGCATTAGAGTAGTTGATGCTCATAGCAAGGAAAGTGATGAATTATGAAGGATGAAAGCTAGATTCTGAGAGTTAAAGGAAAGGTTTGGAATAAAAATAACTGATGATTTGGCTACCATCTTCAGATGTCGCCAAGTTAAGCTTTGTTAAGATCCTCTACTTTAAATCCTATTTATTTTGCCTGATATTTTATAAAAAATACTCCATCTCTAAATTACTATAAAATGGCTCAATTTTCTATTTGCTGCCCGACACGAAGCAAAATTATTGTTAGCTTCTCAGCATGAGCACCACAGATCTGAAACTTCTTGTAAATATGCAGGGCATGGGAATGTTTTCTATTTTTCCTTGCAAAGAGGAGATAATGTACTACAAATTCATGAGTTTTTAAAGTTTCTTACATCATTTCTTCTTTTTTAAATTTATGTCAAAAAGAATCTCATTTCCCACCACTCAGGATAAGCAGCATAAGTCACAATATGGAGCTTATGTTTACAAATGGTTTAATATATTGAGAAACACAACCAAAATCCAAAGTTAATTAAATGATTCCACCTTTGAAGAATTTACAATGTAAATGAACCAAATCCTCAGAGTTATTAAAACTCACGTAATTCTTTAAAGAAAGGCCATAATTTTATTCAGATTATGCAAACAGTGAGAAAAAATTAACATAAATTTACACATTTACTGGAAAATAAAATCAAAGTAGACCCCAAAATAGAGCTGTTAAATGCTCCATTACATAACTTGCTCCTAAAAACCAAGGAATGCTGTCACTGAGGGCTTCTGTTTAGTCTGCATTTAACTACAAGAAACTGTGTGTTGTATCCAAAGTTTCATTTCCCACAAACATAAGCTCTGAAAATAAAGAGATGGCAGAATCAATACTTGACTCAAGTGATATATAAATCTGGATACCAAAGAAACACAGAATGCTCCTATTTACAAATGATTTGTGTCAATGGCAAAATATACATTGTAAAGTGTAGATAGCTGGAATATATTCCCGAGAAAACTCACAAGCAGAAGCAGAAGAAACAGTTTGTAAAGAAGGAAACTGTTTATCAGTTAACATCAGACCTAACAAATTCAGTTCAGTGCTCCAGTTCACTAACCTCTGATTCAGTCAAGGAGGATAGTTATGATCCATAGCACTTAATTGAAAAAACATAAAACAGCTCTTAATAATCTGCTGTCTGAGCTGGGGTAAGTGCTGCAACGTGTCTCTCTGCCATAAGTAATGTAAATGGACCATTCTGGCCTTTCATTTCAAACAGTTTCAGGCAAACCTTGAGACAGTAATAGCTAGTTGAAGTTATAGTCATTTTACTCGCACCAATAGATACAAATGTTGTCTTGTGGGAAGCTTCTAATTAGCACCTGGATAATACCGGAGGTCCCAACATACAATATATTATGTTTTGGTTTCCTGAGTGCTAAGGAGACTAACTTTGGGGGGTTAATTTTAGCTGCATATTTTTGAACATGCTGTGCCCATATATGGTGGGCTGTGCCATACAAACATGCAGCATGTGGCTCCTTAATTGCCTCTCCTCCTGGTGGTCTGTACTCTTATTACCCTCTAATGTTCCAGACACAAGTAGTAGCTGATTCATTAGGAGACAGGCATGCTCTTGTGGTACTGCATGGGACAATCACTCAAGATATCTGGGACCAAGTTCAGGCCTTAATTGACTTCAGTGGAATTGCATAGGTGCAAATGAAGGCAGCACCTGATTCCTTGTGTGGTGTGCAGTAATCATACAGACAAGGTGCTTGACAGATCTTTTCATTCAGTATCTAACTACTCAGTGTCTGCTTTACATAACATGAGCCTGTTAAATGGTACAGTTCCTCACACCAGGCTTCTATTCCTTACTCTGTCACAGATCTCCCATATGGCAGTTAGCTTAAAAGTGAATTTTCTGAGGACCTTCTCTTTGGGTCACCCACAGACTGTTTGGCCAGCCAAGCCAAAGTTTGTCAGAAAATAGGTTTTAGACCATCCTTGTTACTTAAAAAATTGTTCGCGTTGTAGGGCATGCATGGGGGCTTTTGTGGGGCTAGAGGCACAATGTAACATAGCCAGTTCTTTACCTACATGGGAGGCCTCCTACACTGGGAGTATTCCCTGGGTGTGCAGTGCTTATGTCTCTTTTGTGGCCACTCTGCAGTGGCTCAGCTGAAGTAAAGTGGCCCAAAGCACTGATGATGGTTCTGTTCACACAAGCTCAATTCAAAGGGAGATGTTTGGGGTCAGCCCCACCTGTGGTTTGTCTTTGTCTGCAGAGTCATGCAAATCAGTCACCATGGCAGCTTCACACAGTACCTTTCTGCAGCTGCCCAGAACGTATGCATTTGAGAAAATCAGAGCCATGATCAAAGAAACAAGAGTATGATTTTTTTAATCATTCAGCTCTTTCTGGCATGTTTCCTTAACCATGTCCACATGAACAGCTCCCACTTTTGGTTCTTTGCTGCTTCAATGCTTAATCAGCACAGTGAACCTCTACATTCCCTACTCGCTAGCCATAAGGTTTACTGAATAGCAGCAGAGCAAGAACAAGGGAAAGATTTATGCCAGAAATACAGGTGATTCTCCCTGATTTGCTTCATGCAAATAACTAACAAAGGGGTGTCCAATTATTGTCCTATGCGTTCAGGCATGCACATATCAGTGGCTGGGCAAAGCTACATTGTGATGAGGGATGGAGTCAGAAGTACTTGAGTCCAATGAACATCATCATCAAAATGCACAGACAGCTGCATGCTTCCTGGACTCTCAGGATGAAGCAAGCACCCCAAGTAGCATATTTACATATCTTAATTAGTAATTAACATATCAATGGAGACTGTGCAGCCAGTGGTAGGTGGTTTAAAAGCAGGCTGCGGGTGCAGTTCATGACTCCACTTTATGCTTTGGGGGCCACATTGGGATGGTAGAGGATAATTAAGCAATTAGAGGGATCTCCCCTGCTGCTCAAAAAGTCACCAGTCTCACTCCCTTGGAAGGAGCATCCTTCCAGCAAGATGGAGCTTCTGACCTTACCCCACAAAATCAGAGAGAATCCTGAGATCAATTCCCTCTACCACAGGAGTGGAGAACCTGAACACCACATAGCTAGGGAACCAAGGACCAAATAAGTGCATCTGAACCATTTCATAAGATTGTATGTATAACCCACCAAGACAATGAACCATTTCCCAAAGCCCACATCCCCTTCATACACATGCACCCCACAGTTACCACCCTCTGCAATCAACCTGTTGAAAAAGGACTGCCCATATAACTCACTCTCCATGAGCACTCTTCACACTGTCCCTCTGCCTTTTAATAAAGCAGCGGCAATAACAATCAGAAAGGCAGTGCTACATACATTCTTCATGCATGGACCATGCTGTGGTCTATGTTATGGTCACAAAAGGTTGCCCATGTTTATGCAAGAACACATCAGGCCTAGCAGGCAAGCTGCAGGTTGCTTAGAAAAACTTTACTACTCTCAGACATAAGTTTTGAAAATCCCTTGGCCTGTTTGCTCTTTTAGTGGTCAGCAAACTGGGTATTTGTACTTGTGCAAGCTTCTGAGACTTCAGATGTTAAGTGTTCTTGGAAACAATTTCCTCATCAGTAAAATGGAGATAACACTTGCCTACCTCACCATGGTGTTGATGGCCTAATTCACTAAGGTTTAAAAAACACCTTGGAATCTTTAGATAGAAAGCATTGTATACTGGATTAACATCTCCCTGTGGGCAATGATACATACACTCAATAGTACATTTTGCTTTACTGAGACACTATTGGGTTTTCTGACTACACTAACATCCCTTCAAATTGAGCTAGTTTAATGTATGATCGACTCTAAACCCATCTTTTACCATATTTTCATTATCTTCACTTCAAGAATATTTGAATCACTGTCTTAAAATTTAGCTCTTTTCTGTAGCGCAGTCCATCTTTGTACATTTCTTCTATCTGCATAAATTCACTGCAGCAAGCTATATAAAACACCTCCAATATTCCATTTATCACAATGAAATATTTGGCAACAATTGTCAAGAAGGATACTATACAAAATAAGTTGTATTTCTTCATGTCCAATATAAAAACAACTCTGAGCTTAAATTGCATAAGCAGTGCAGATACTGTCATGTGACAATAGAACAGACCAGTACAAATCACTTTTTTCTAGCACTGAACAAAGAACTTTATAAGGAAAATTATTTTTAAAACTATTCAATCTCTGAGCTTTATTGTACAACTTCTGCTTTCAGCATTACTCTACCCCTCCTGCTCACCTCCTGCTACAGATTAAAAGGAAGATGTACACATCCCCACAGATACAAATTTATGAAATTTCAGTAAAATGAAGTTATGATGAATTTTCAGATCTGAGTATGTTTTTGATTTCCTAAAATATGAAAAAAAACTTTTTTTAGTGCAATCCAGTGGTTTTGCACAACTCTAGAACTTAGTTTTATTACCAATATTTGACTCCGAAAACAAGTTAGGAAGGCTCTCATGTTTTATAAGAGCTTTGAGTAATGCATTAAGCCTCATCACTAGAGAGCAGAGAATGTTACACAGTCTCAAACATTTTCATACAAGGATTTGGCACATGCAAGAACCTTCTTACAGCCTGTCTGATTAAATACATTTCACCAAGCATCATGGCAAATATACAGTACAAACTAGTGGCCTTTCACTGAGGATATAACCAACTGCCAATCTTGGTCTTTGTCCTTAACTTGTCAGCTCCAGTGGACATTATATTTAGCGGTGACTACTTTAAATATGACAAAGGACAAGCAATCTAAAACATCAGCCTGGAAGCTAATATGTAAATTAATAAATGCAATGGTTTTAATATAAAAGATTCCACCCAAGGGGAGAGCTTTTGAAAGTCTACTGAGACACTAAGAGACTGTCTTAAGAAGGAAACATCTGAACTACCGTAGCAAGGGTAGATATGAATTTAATATATTTTCAAAATGATTTGACACTGCAGGATCAGCAACAGATAAATTGGATAAATTAGAAATGGATAGCCTACATGATAAGACCTAACTGTGTTATGTACTTGAGCAACAGTCAGCCCCAATACTTTTTGTCATGAACTGCATCTAATACATGGTAGCTGCAGGCCTTCTAATGTTGTAAGAGTGCAGGAAGCCTTGCTCACTTCTCACTTGCAATGCATGCTATTGGAAAAATTGAAAGGAATACTAGGTCAGTGTCTGAGTACTCATGGATAGCATACATAATGAATGAAATCACGGCCCCATTGAAGTCAGCTGAGCTTTTCCAGTGACATAAATGGGGGTCAGGATTTCTCCCTCTACACCTGCAAATAATGAATCAAGCTCTGTGCTGCCAATCACTAATGTACTTGATTTTTTTAAAAGAGAATTTAATTTTTTCTGTTTCTAAGACAGATAGTAGTCCCTCCCCACTCCAAACAAACCCAATTGATTTTAAAACAGAAGATCATTCCTATTACCCAAATACTCCCATTTTTTACAACTCCTTAAAATATATGTAAGGACTTGCCCTCACCCAGAATGTACCAAAGCAATACTGCAAACTTCTCCTCAGCTTTGATCATTTACCTCATACATGCAGCAGACTCAGCAGGATGGATGGGATTCAAGGTATTCAGCTAATTCAGGATAAATAAATATTCAAAGGAGAGTAGCTTACCAACCAAACTGGTTCTTTTATACTCTCTCCAAATCCTCTGTTTTCACTCTATTCTCACTCAAGAAAGCTTCCACATTTAGGGTGGGGCAGAGACTCAGAGGGATTTTCTGCACCATGTTACTAAAATCCTAGCAGCTCCTGCACCTATAATTCTCTATTTGCTTTCGGTTCTTTGAGTAGGCCCCTCCCAAAATGTGTATGCTGCATTTCTTTTACTTGATATGTATTCTCATATAGGAGTTCAGTGCCATCAATTCTGCCCCCAGAAGTACTTGTATAAAAGCCAATATCATTATAGGGTTCAAAGTTTATTATCCCATTTGCTTGTTTTTTTTACTGTAATGTTTGAACCTTTTTTGTGTGTTTCTTTTTTCAGAACATATCTTGCTATCCTGTACATAAGAATAGTTAAGTTACTGCCAAAAACTTCTTAGGGAGTCAAACAAGCATGTAATTAACACAATGGAAAGCCACCGTAGAATAGCAGACTGACTGCTGGCAGCTCCCTTATGGCTGGGCACAGGCTCTGATTATCTAGTAACCTCTGCTAATAATCACTCGAGCCCTGTGGTGGTTTGCCTGTTCTTGTGATTCAATCCTCTGGTCCCTTAATCCCCTTCCAGGGTAGCTGTGTCCAACAAATAGAAGTCCAACATCCTTACAAAGAAAAAAAATCTTTGGCCCCAAGTCTGGCCCCTGTGGTTCTTATATCCCCACATCTTAAGGCTTTCAAAAGTCCTTATTCCCTTATATCAGGGGATGACTTCACATACTCTTCCTTGGGGGTTGGTAGGAGAACCCAGGCCTTCCTACTCCCCTGGGTTCTAGCCCAGGGATTCTGTATTGAGCAGGCAAGATCTGTCTCTTTAGACCCAATGCCTGCTAAATCCCCCTAGGCTGCTTCTTATCTCAGCCTATTGCTAGGCCCCTCCCACAGCCGCTACAGGTTCACCCTTCTTTCATAGCCAGGGCTCACAAGACTTTCCCCTAGAATCCCCTAATAATTACTAAACCAAAAGTACTAACAGAACAAATTCTGCCCTCCTCTGTCTTGATCTTTCATCACATGTTAGTTTCCCCTGCTCCTCAGCTGAACACTTCTCAAGAAATCTAGACCCTGCCCTTTTATCAGGATACACTACCAGAGCTTGCTCTACCCTGAGAGCAGTTTTCTCCCTGGCCAGTTGCCAGACTTCTCTGTACAAGAGAGTGAGTTCCAGGACCAGCTCTCTCTCTGGACTTTCTACTTGAGACTAGAAAGAACAGTAGAGTCTAGTATCAAGAGAAGAACCACTGTGTTTCTTCCTATAGCCCTCTTCCTACTCTAGCTTCCTCTCTTTATACTAACCACCCAGATCCTCCTCCAGATGTGACTCATCTTTAATTGGGCCTGGTCCACCCCCCAGGTGCAACTACCTTACTTTTCAGCTCCACTTAACTCTTTCATCACTTGTGTGAGTGGGAGGGGGCTTACACCCCATCTCAAATATGAAAAAGAAAAAAAAAATCAAAAGCAACCAAAATCTAACTCTACAGTTTTGTGCTGCTGTATCATTGCTAATCCTGAGGTACTTATTCAGGTTCCGTTCAGACCCCATAGATCTATACAAGGAGTTCCTCACATGATATTGCTCTGAACACATAGAAAGGGGGGAAGGCAAGACATTTGCACCATCCATTCCCCCTGTTGTCAGGCAAATGGAGTGATCTCTGCAGGGATCTGCAGTGGCGAGGCAGCAAACTAAGGGCAGGATGGGCAGGGTGAAGAATGGAGCTAGTTGGAGACACTTTTGCCCCCCCGGGGATTAGTCACCAAAAATAAACGTTTCAGGCTATATTAAGATGTCTTGCTTGCCCTCTGCCCCCTGTACATACACAGGGGAAGCCTTCCTTAAAGTGGGATCCTGTACTGGGAAGAAGGGGGAAGCTTTGGCACTGTTCAGAAAGTGGAGATCTCCCTGGATCACTGGAGAGCTGCATGGCTTGGGGGCTGTACCCCTGCTCCTTTACCAAAGGCAGAAGGTAGCTCTGCCTCACTCCATCCACGGGAATTGGGGGAAGACTCCTGACAAAGAAGTTCACTGGAATCCTTAGGCAGCCAGGGTAGCCATCTATGAATTTTTCCTACTAACTAGGTTTTCTGTGTTACTCAATCCTTCACTTACATTAGTTACCTGAAGACAAACTGATCCAGGATTTCAGGATTTGATCCTACATCAATATATTGGAATGATATCTGAGTAACATAAGCTTAAACAAACATGAGAAAACCATCTGTGCTTCCTGGCAGGTCATGCTATCTGTTAATCATTTGTTAATCATGAAGAGTGGGGCAGGGATAGCTCAATGGTTTGAGCATTGGCCTGCTAAACACAGGGTTGTGAGCTCAGTCATTGAGGGGGCCACTTAGTGATCTGGGGCAAAAATCAGTACTTGGTCCTGCTAGTGAAGGCAGGGGGCTGGACTCAATGACCCTTTAGGGTCCCTTCCAGTTCTAGCAGATGGGTATATCTCCATTATAATAAAAAATGGAAGATATACCTGAGGGATTGCAATCCTTTAGGTGAAATCCTAGGCTTTTTAAGCAGATATATAAATGGCTTCTCTTAAGAATGTAGAAAAATTTCACTATCAAAAGACATGCAGTGAAACTGTTGAATACATAAGAAAATATTTTTGTAATATATTCTTTATTTAACTTGCTTGACAAAATGTGTTCACAATAATGCATGGATCTCTGTGTAAAACTACAAGTATTTTATATTACTTCCCCTACTTAGATAATTGACAATAGCCTCTTTTCTTTTTCTGCTTTACAAATGTAAATGCAAAGTTACTAGTAATCCTCCATTTGGTTCCCTGTTATATGTTTTCTGTACATGTTGCTGCATTTTTTGGTACCTGATTTTTGAATAAAACCACATGGTACTAAGCTGTCAAGGCATCTGTACTCCATAGATGAAATACAGCTTTATAATTAATCAGAGTCTCACCATTTTATATTTTTAGATGGCATGCAATATGCATTTTCCTGAACCCATAAAGCTGTTTTAAAAATGTATATTATAAGCATACCACTAAAAAGGATACTAAACATTTTCAGTATTAAAATAATGAACATATGCATGTTTTTCAGAAAGTTGGAACCAGAATGAGAAGTCTCAAACTGTGAATATAAATTAGTAAAATTCTGCTATATATTTATTCCACCACATCTCTTTCCTCACAGTTCTTTAATAGTTTTTTGCATAACAAAGGATCCAGAGTTTAAAATGCAAATTCAAATTCAATTGAAGTAGTTCCTCTAGATAAAACTGTATTTCCAACCATTGCAATACAAACTCTGAATGAATGCAATCTCTTAACCAATGCCAATCAAAATCTGTTTTGGGTACAGAAGATATTTTTCTCCTCCTGGCAATATTAAAATAAAACCCCTCAAATATTGGAAAAAAAAATCCTTAATGAAAAATGTAAATTGCATGGGAAGACTGCACAGGAAGAGCAAATGTTTTTCCTTCATTTGACTTCCTCAGAGAACTTTGTAAAAAGATAACAATCCTTGCTTAATATTAAGATATAGAAAAGATCTAGTTTCTTTAAGTTATTTAATTATTATTCACTTATTTGGTACCTATATCTTCAGTCCTTACAAAGATGATACACTGTTGACTTCAATGGGAATTTTGCCCATTTATAGACTTCCTAATCAGTGTCCTAATTTCTAACTACTGGATTAAATCCCCAGCTACTTTGGAGCAGGGGTTGGTGTGGCTGAGATGCAGGATGGCAAAGAGTGCTATAAACTGAGGTAGGCTGGTGGCCCAACCAGCTCCAGAGGCAAATTAGAGCATCTTTTAGGCTGCTTCACTTTGTTCCAGCTACTACAGCCTCGTGAAGGCCATTATGCTAGAGAGGATTGATGAGTACAGTGCCCTCCAGCCCCACTTTCATCATGCTTCTATACCAGGGAAGGAGGAGATCATAGAGAGGGGTCTGGCAACAATGGCTTTATACAAGAGGAGAATTTCTCCATGCCAGGGGAATCCTCAGCTGTCCGTTTAATGCTTCTTTAAAGGTCTCTTTGCTCTACAAACAGGTCTTCACATAGACCAGAATCTGGCTAGCTTACTATCATTTAGAAAGTTACCCTTTCTAGTGAGTGTTTCCCATATTTTATCTTGTTTCTGGATTACCCAAACTGTTCTTTCATAAGCAGTGTATATTACATGCCCATGTATATTATATTTCTCTCAGTTACACGCACTGGACCTCAATGGCATAACCCAAGCACAAATGAACGTAGCATAGAGATATATTTTATACTCAGAAGATTACAGGACATATGTCCTGCAATTCTATAATAATGGAAGGAGAGTGAGGTGTCCTAAGTCCAACATCTCTCCTGGAGATAGGCTGCAGGGATGCACCTGTCTCTGCTAGCAATTCACAGCTAGGAACACCTCTCATGGAGTCACACAGGTTAAGAATCTACATCAGTTTCTGTGATAATTTGGCAGGCACCTACCTGATTCCACACAAAACAGCTATGGGAGAAGAAGGGATGTGCTGCCCACCTTTGCCAAGTGGCTAGAGCACCCACATGGTATGCAGGAGGCCAGGTTCAATTTGCTTCTCTGCCTAAGAGAGAGAAAGGTGGGAGACCTCTCCAAGTCCCCCTCTGAGCTAGGGGATAATTTGATATGGGACTCCATCACTTCCTTCTATTGAAGCTGTTGCACAGCTTATAAATACTTAAAGAGTCATTGGAGCAGGAGGACTGGTCCCTGGGTCTCCCTGCTCCCAGGTGGGTGCCCTAAGCAGCAGGATACAGTCAGTCTCCCTCTTACATGTGTGCATGCCCAGTGTATATACAGGGGAACAGCTTCAAGAAGAGGAGGAAAATTAACCTGGGTTTTCCACATCCCAGGTAGGTGCTCTAGCCACTGGGCAAAAGGTAGGCACCACCTCCTGACAGATTTTGGAAGTAGGCGGCTTCTGAGCATGCCTACCCTATTGGGCTTCACATGCAAAGATAGGCAGAAGACCACCTGTCTTCCCCAGTTTGGGGATAACTCTGGGACTTAGGTAGGATGTCTGGATGCACATAATGAGGCAGAGGTGCAACTCACAGGCAAAAAACTGAGGCACTTAGGGAAATTTAATTGCTAAGTGAGTTTAGGGGCTTACAGGGTTCAGCAGAAGTTTTACAGACTACTTTGGAGCTTGAAACTTGGACCTAGGTACCTAAATATCGGGTTTAGGCACCTAAGACTGGAATATGAGTGCATAAACACCTTTGTGAATCCAGGCCTAAAGTTCTTACTCATGACAGTAGTCCCATTAGTTTATGGAACTATTCAGATGAGTAAGGGTTTGAAGCATATACTCAATTTTGCTGTTACTTGAATAAGATAATGTATAGCACTAAGTAAGAAAAATACCCATAAGCCTGTTCTGGGGTAGGTAAAACAGGGAATTCAAGCAAGTGTTCTATATAATAGGGGCTGATGAGAATCCTATGTCTATAGGTCACTCTTTAAGTTAGCTAAACAACATTAACACTTGACAACTGATGCATATTAAGTACCAATGAAGACATTCTGAGTATAGAGTCAGCTGTCGTTGCATTAGAAGATGGAAATATTAGCTGTGGCTCTAACATCATTGTAGTTTACTCTGTATGATTATAAGTGCATTTTTAAAAACACATGGAGACCATTGCAACTTATTGTATGCACTAATGATTATGCATCATTGGCAGATTTTCTTACTGACATAAATGCTCATCTGGCATTGAGATTACATTGTTGTTTGTTAGTGTATAATTGTATGATGTAAATAAACTGATCTGTGCAAGAAGGCCCTGTGAATCTAAGTATAATTTTGCTGTAAAATATTAGCGATATAAGCTAATTATATATTTCTTATAACAATTTTTAAGTAACAGATATATCTATATCTATAGATAGATAGATAGATATATCCAACTTTGTAAAATAAGGAAGAGAGGGATGAAAGAAGATTACCTTTTGGACTGATTTGCCATTAAAAAAGCATTTATCTAACTCTATATGCACTTCTACACAGCAAATGACCCTGGAAGCCTAGAAAAGCAGTTTGGAAGGATTGCTTTCTAACTGTGCTACAGGAGCTGCCTCAGTCAACTGATGAAAATTTCACTGTGGAACTAAAAGTCAGATATCTTTGTCTTATAAAAGTGAATCCAAACACATTCTGTGCTATGAGCTAGTGAGAAAATAATTACTACAGCAATGAAATAAACTTTCTATAAGAATCTCTGACAACATCTGTTATTAGTTACTGAAAGAGGTAGTGTCTTGACCTTGGATTTGTCTGAACTGCACTCAGTGCAGGATCTGGCAGAAGTGGCTTTACATTACACCCCTTTACTCCTCACTCCAGGAGTTATTCCAGATGTAAAAGTATGTCTACACTTTGACCTGGAGGTGTAATTCCCAGCTCAAGACGACGTACCCACACTCTGATTGAGCTAAAATGCTAAAATAGAGTGTAACTGCAGTAGTGGGAGCTGCAGAAGGGGCTAGTCACTCTGAGTAAATACCTAGTGACTCAGATGGCTATGTACTAATGTAACACAGGACTGAGTTTGGCCCTTGAAATAGTTTATATTGGTTTTAACTCCCTTTTTGAAAACTCTTGAGGGGCTTATTATTTCACCACTAAAAGTTGCCAGAGTAGCTTTGAAGGAAAACATGCTAAAAGGTGTCATAAAAAAGTACCAGTGTGACTGACAATTTAAAACAAAAACCATTAGTTACATATTATTCACCAGCATGAAAAAATACATTCATGATTGAGCCCTTAGAAACCAATCTTGTACATTCTTCTGGACTGAATTTGCAAATACCCAGAAAGCTATCCATATTATTGATTTATCCTATAGAGTTTTCTTATCTCTGGGTATGTGGGGCTTCTTAAAAATTTCTCTCTATTATTCTCATTTTCCATATCTTTCTCTCTCTCTCTCTCTCACACACACACACACACACACACACACACGTTAGAGCAGGGGTGGCCAGCCCGTGGCTTCGGAGCCACATGCGGCTCTTCAGAAGTTAATATGTAGCTCCTTGTATAGGCACTGACTCCGGGGCTAGAGTTACAGATGCCAACTTTCCAGTGTGCCAGGGAGTGCTCACTGCTCAACCCCTGGTTCTGCCACAGGCCTTGCCCCCACTCTACCCCTTCCCACTTCCTCCCCTGAGCCTGCCATGCCCTCACTCCTCCCCCCACAGAGCCTCCTGCATGCCACAAAACAGCTGATTGGGACATATGGGAAGGGAGAGAGAGGCGCTGATCAGCAGGGCTGCCGGTGGGTTGGAAGCACTGGGAGCCGGGGCAGGAGGGTTCTGACATATTACTATAGCTCTTTGGAAATTTACATAGGTAAATTCTGGCTCCTTCTGAGGCTGAGTTTGGTCACTCCTGCATTAGAGTCCCTGCCCCAGACCAACCCATCCCTTGTACGTAAGTGTCTACATACAGCTCACTCCAGAGCTTGTCAATATTGCTCCAAGTTTGGTCAGATGAGGTCACATTTTCTCCAGAATAGCAAACCATTCTGTCCTGTAGGGATACTCCAACCCAGCAAACCAGGAACCAGACTGGGCTGGGATACCTGCTTAATGTTCTGTCATTAGATCTGTCTGTTGCCCCTTCTATCATTCTTTTCACTGGTATTTTATCATGTTAGTTTGGGGCTTGTGGAAGATGCCACAGAGATGGAGACTAAAATGCACAGGCACTGCATGAGCAGTGGCAGTGCAAGTTTTCCAACAGTGCCCCCATCAATGGGCCTCAGTCATGAGCTGCATGGACCAGCTGTATGAGGCAGAATGATAATTCAGGTTCAATGTCCATTCAATCCTTGGCCTTTTCAGTAATCTGCTAACAAACTTCTGATTTTGCAAAGAAGACAGCTGCCCACTTATAGACTCTAGGACTGGAAGGGACCTCGAGAGGTCAGCGAGTCCAGTCCTCTGCCCTCATGGCAGGACCAAATACTGTCTAGACCATCCCTGATAGACATTTATCTAACCTACTCTTAAATATCTCCAGAGATGGAGATTCCACAACCTCCCTAGGCAAATTTATTGTCCCTGACAGTTAGGAACTTTTTCCTGATGTCCAGCCTAAATCTCCCTTGCTGCAGTTTAAGCTATTGCTTCTTGTTCTATCATTAGGGACTAAGTGAACAAGTTTTCTCCCTCCTCCTGATGACACCCTTTTAGATACCTGAAAACTGCTATCATGTCCCCTCTCAGTCTCTCTTTCCCAACTAAATAAACCCAGTTCTTTCAGCCTTCCTTCATAGGTCAGTTCTCAAGACCTTTAATCATTTTGTTGCTCTTCTCTGGACCCTCTCCAATTTCTCCACATCTTTCTTGAAATGCGGTGCCAGAACTGCACACAATACTCCAGTTGAGGCCTAACCAGTGCGAGTAGAGTGGAAGAATGACTTCTCGTGTCTTGTTTACAACACACCTGTTAAAGAATCCCAGAATCACGTTTGCTTTTTTTGCAATAGTATCACACTGTTGACTCATATTTAGCTTATGGTCCACTATGACCCCTAGATCTCTTTCTGCCATACTCCTTCCTAGACAGTCTCTTCTCATTCTGTATGTGTGAAACTGATTGTTCCTTCCTAAGTGGAGCATTTTGCATTTGTCTTTATTGAACTTCATCCGGTTTACCTTAGACCAATAAAGGGTCATAAGAAGGTGAAAACCTTTTGTCCCCACTAAACTGGGCATAATTTAAACTGCTGAGCCTATGAGTGAAAACCTTAATGGGTTGGATTTTCAGAAATTCCTAAAGGAGTTATGCACCCACCCAATTTCCATTGATTTTCAGTGGGAACTGGATGACTAACTCTCTCGAGAGATTTATAAAAATTCCAGGGCCCTAAAACACCCAGCTCAGTTAAGCCTTCCATTCTTTTGATTGTTTCTTTCCCATCAAGGTATTCACAGGCAGATGGGCAGAACCACCAGCTGGGAAGATGAATAATGGTCTCAACAGCAGCGGAGTTTGAATCCTTTTCCTCAAGTCTTTTGTTTAGTCATTCAAAAACAAAGGATTCCAAAACACACACACATCACAGCAGGTCCCAGTTTCCAGAGACCTTCCCTGCTACTTAGCCAGCTGTGGAGGGAGGACAGGTACCCAGAACCACTACAGCCAATTCCCCTCTACCTTGATTGTATTTCTCTCCATACGCAGTCATCCATCCAACAGGCTGAGGTCTGATTAATTCCTCATGTGCTGAGGCTTGCAAAGTACCTTTCTATAAGACTTACAAAAACACACAATGGTCTAAAGAAATCCCCCAAGTCAGGGTTGCATCATTAATTCACAAGGTTTTACTTATTTATTAAGTTTTTTATATCTCTCCTCCCCATTAAAATGCAGAAAAAACCCTATCCCCCACACAACCATTTTCTCTCTACCAAACATGTAATCACCTCAGCTGAAGGTTTACATTAAAGGCACTTTATTTACTAATTAGTTCAGCGGTTACTTATTACATTGAAATTTAAATATACTAATCAAATGTTTATTTTGCAATCATGTTACATTAATGCTAATTAGTGATGTATTTATTGCTTCATGGATTACATTTAAATTTAAATGCTCTACTCAAAAGTTTGGCATTAAACTGCACCTAGCTAGTTAAGAAGGTACTAATGTATTGGCTAATTTCAAATCCCATTACAACAGCATAAGTATTTTGTGTGTGTTAAACTGGTTCTGAAAATCTATTGTTTTTATGTCACTTAACGCATATGGTGACTCACTCTGTGAATGGGATGATAGATATTTCTTATATAACAGCTGAAGGATTAGATGTATGAAGCAAAATTTTTGTTTGTTTGTTTTCCTAATCTGACATTTCTTGTACTCTAATGTAACTCATAATGAAGAGACTTCTAAACATTTTTTCCATTCCATTTAGATAAATAAAATCACTTGGAGCTTGTGAAGAAAAAACAGTACGATTATGGAATACCTAGAGAATTATCTCTGAAGAAATTTCCTAGGTATTTTGTTATTAACTGGCATTGTTAATTTCTTGACACTACAAGAAAAGAGGGTGATACAGTCCTGAAGGAGGAGGAGAATACGACATCCAAAGACATAGGCAACAGGATAAATACACAGTGTATAGCCCCATTCTGATTGCACTGGTGTAACTCCGCAGATGAGAGCTGGAGTAAGTTGCACCAGTATATAGCAAGACTATTGTATTTCAATAGTGTTCAAAGAGTCTAATTAGGAATAAGTGCTGTCCATACATATAGTCAGACAACATCCTTGACATGAAAAGCATATATTTTAATTTTAAGACATAATTTAATGACCAGGTGAGAGAGAGACTAACACTGGTGGTTGGGGCACACACCTGGGAATGCAGGAGTCTCAGGTTCAAGTCACTGCTTTGAATCAGGCAGACTAGGAACTAGAAGCTGGGACTACCACATCCCAGGTGAGCCTCCTAACATGTGTGTGTGTGGCGTGTATGTGTGTCTTCTGTGCCCTACCCCCACCCCACAAATCTTAGGCCAAAGAAATATTTTTTGTCAAAAAAGATAGGTTTCCATGAAAATTTTCAGTTTTGACAGAAAAAAGTTGCATCTAAAATATGTTGACCAAAGCAAAGGACTAGGTACTAGAACTGTTTAATTCTTCCTTCCAGATACTGTAACTTGCCATAGCAGACTGGCCTTGCACACATTAACCCAAGGATCAGTTATCACAATGGTGGCACAGAGAGAAAGTGACTTCAGTGTCCCTTACTCCTCAAGATGCCAAAGTTCCAGGCCTTAATATTCCTATTTTGTAAATTACCAAACTCAGGAATGTTTTTCCTACCACATATGAACATTAAATTATATCATGAAGCATATCTCCAAACTATTTGTCTCAAAGAAGTGACAGAGTATTTAGATCTACAGGCACATGCGAGATTTCTTCAGTAAGCAAAGAAATCTTCTCACCACGTATGCCATCTTGATGGCAGATGGATTTATTTTATGACATTCTTTAGGCTGATATCAGCTTGAGTCATAAGTTTCATTCACTTTTTAATAACTGTCAAGACTTTTACAATCACAGGCTCCAGTAGCAGGGATTTTATTATTACCATTGTCTTACAGAACCATTAGGCAACACATTCAAAAAACGATCAGACATCACAATGTGACCTTCAAACATTTTATTTTCCTAGAAAACTGCAATAAGGCAAAACTATTGCCAAGTTCTCCTTGCCCTAATAACTGGTTCAAATACATCCAGGGATATACCCCTTTTGTTTTCATAAAGCAAGTTGTCATGGAGCTTTACATTGGCTGCCAGAATTTTTTTTATTGTACAGTAAATGGGGCCATAAATATTATCAGCTCAGCCTTTTAAAGAAAGACTCTTCTGTAAACTTTTGTTGATGCTGAAGAAATAATACTTTATACTTGTATAATGCCTTTCAACCCAGAGGGAGTTTTCAAGCTATATACAGACAAGACTACTGAAATAGAGCCATCTCTGGGGCAAAGGGGTTGAGTCAGCCAATACATAGCACACCCCACAACAGCTGAAGTAACTTTGGTCAAGAATACCTGAACTAACTGCTATTGTTACCAGAAGTACCAGGTTATCTTTAATGTCCATGTAAAAGCAGACAGGACCTCAGTTCTGAAAGAGCCACATGAAGTAAACTAATCAAATAAATGTGGGTACATATATAGATGGGTTATCCTGTATGTTAACTTTCCACTGACAAAGGATTAAATAAATTATGATTAGATGTTATCTATAAGCATTTGACAAACATGAGGGGTGGACGGGGGATACTAAGGAGGGGTAGTACCTCTGTTGGAGGAACGTATCATGCTCTTTAGGGAGTAGTTCATCTGCTTTGGTCACCACCTACAGCTCTCACCCATGGCTCCAAGTAGCTGTTTGCATATGACAGTAGCTACACCCTGATAAACCACTTCAACAAGCAGGCTAACCCAGGTGAGGTTTTACCCAGGTTTCAGCCTCCTAGAAATTGGGAACTGCCTTTCTCTGGCATGCAAAGATTGCTCCGGCAGACTGGGCAGAGGAAATCAATTTGTGATTCAACAATCATAAAGGTGGTTCTGCAACATGCTGTGGGACACGGAGAGAACGACAAGGCACTGAAGATATCTTTCATTTCACTGGATAAGATGGCTTTGCTTTCTTATCTACTAATTTATTTCCAATCAATCCCATTGGTGTCAGAACGCATGAAGAGATCAATTCCCACCAGTACTGCATTTTTAGTTAAATATAGTATCTACCAAATTAAATCTTGCCTTCCACTTGATAGCTCTTAAAGAACTAAAATCAAGATTAACAGTTAATTTGAACACATGACTACTCTTTCTGACCTATCATAATCCTAATGCAAATATTATTGTAATTCCAAGGAAGAAAAAAGTAGCTGCCCCTTGGTTCTATGATTTTCTCTTAATCACTGGGAGGAAGGGAAAATCAGGGTTCAGCTTTTGCCCACATGAGTGGAAAACATGGGGTCCATGAGCAGGGCGATGAGATAAGAGTTCCCTAGAGAATACTGTGTAGCTGCTCTAGTAATACATGATGGATCTGATTCTACTCTCTTACAGTGGACAAAGCTAGAATAACTCTAATGTAGTCACCTAATAAGCACTGTTAGTCATCCTGACCAAGTGGGCCCTCTCCTGATACAGAATGAGGGCCCTTTCCTATTTCCAAGTGGTAAATAATAGCCTAAAGTTTATATTCCCCCCCACCCAGAGTATTGTGTTTCACCATTCAGAGCGATTTATTGATAAGATTAATGAAAATACCAAACAGTTAGAGAAGAAGTTGTCTCTTCTGTAAAGGAAACACAAACATGCGTGTCAGAATGGCATGAGCAGAGAGCTTTGTTCTTGTAAAGTCATTCCTTGCCCATAGTTATTTTTATAACATGATTTATAGAATGGTTTTGAGATCAGTCAAAACTTAAAGCACAGGTAACTGTTAGGGATACTGGTAGCTGCTGCATGTAAGGTATGGAATGACTCTTGACAAGCACTAACAATTTCTAGCATGGGTAAAGATTTCAGAAGGGATAGGTCTTCAGGGACTGTAGCTGCACTGTCCTTACTTTCTCTTTATTCAGGTTGGATTTCCTGACCTTCCTACTGCCACACCCAAGCCTCTTTCTCATACAGTTTTCTTCTTCAACCATAAAACATAAGCAAAACAAAAAACAATTCCATCACTTACCCTGGGCTACAACTCCCAGAAGCCCTTCCTCTTGCCTCTCTCAGGGCTGAAAAGAAACTATGCCCTGCTTTTGCTTTCTCTCTCTTTTCCCCCTTCCTCTCTCTGCTTTAGAGCTAACTGTAGGAGCCAATCCCTTCCCCTATATCCCATGCATGTCCCCTTGAACTGAGCTCTCTTAACTCTTTATAGAAAACACCTGACTGCTTTCCAGCTGAGTCTGATCAATGAACCAGACTGACTGGTCCAAGACACCTGGCTCTTTTAGGGGCAGGCTATCCTGTTACAGGGCCATTTGAGAACAAACCTGAGAAAGCTCAAACTAGGTTTATGATCATCATCTGAGGTTCTAACACAATGGTCCCTAAATCCCAGGCCCTGTGTGAGTAGCTACTGTGGTTTATTGTGAATGCTTTGCCTAACTCTTAGATGTACCTCTGGTTCTGCAAAGAGCTCATTTGCTACCAATGTAGTCTGAATGTGTGTTTTGTGAACAGGGATATTAGTGGAAAGGAAATTGAGCTGGGATAAAATTTAGATTGGAATCTGTCTGCTGCTACAGAGGAGAACGCTGTATAAGTATGTTATCATCCAATTTCTTTTTTTGTAAGGTTCACTTCTGAGCAAAATTTTCTCACTTCTCTTCAGATAAGCCTATCATAAATAAATAATTTACTTTAAAAAAAGCTTAAATTCATGCATCCAGATAGCCAGTGGTAATCAGAGAGTACTATCAACTTACAGTCAGCAAAAATATGAATTCTTTTACCAAACTGCCATGTTATATGTGAGCTACAGTGCCTATTATATTTCATTCAGCTACATCCCCATCATTGAAATCAACTCAGTAAAATAATAGAGTGTCAGGCAGAATGAATCTGAAAGCTCTCTCCAGCTTTGTGCTCACTTCTCAGCTGTCAAAACATGAGTTATCATTATCACTGTCAGAATTATCATCTGAATCTGTAGAAGCATTTGTTTGCTTTCAGCATGTATTTTACTCTTCATTTTTCATACTAAGGTGAGGCAAATTTGAGAAAGCACAGGTATGCACCCTACCAGCAGAAAAACGACATATGAAAGACCAGTAATTTTGAGTGACAAAACCCATATTGCTAGAAATTCAACACAAAAAGAAAAACCCAAACCACGGTTTGATAAGCAATCTTCTCTTTTATTTATTCTTTGTCATTGAATCTCTCTTCATTGACCAGGCTCAATTCTTGCTCTTTCGTTAGAGTCATTACATTGATTTAAATCAATATTAGTTGAGTGAGGCTGAAGGTGAAAGAGTTAAGTCCATTATGGACATTAACTTCTTCCCCACGATGACAGTACAAGCTGCTGCTAATGAAACCTTAACTTACCCGTGCAATCTCTAGCTCTTCTAGGAAAACCTGTGCAAGCTGGTCTGCATTTTTCAACATGCACCACACAAAATCACCCTCATCCCAGAATACAATAGCAATTATGATGTCCCAGAGACCCACACAAAGCACATGTTAAAAGGAACAGCAAGTCTGGATTTAAATTCCTCTTCAGAAAAAAATGAGCAGCATGATTTACTACATATTATTAGGGCTTGTCTATATGGCCTCACAGTTTGGACTACAGGGATACGAGTTGCAGCATGCACTAAGAGAACTAAAGCTAACATAAACTTTCACTTCACACCCTCAGCATCCACATGGGGGAGTTAAGTGCAACACGCTAGTGCGTGCTGCAATTCACACCCCCTGTAATTCAAACTATAGGGCTGTGTACACAGGCTCAGATTAAAAAGCTCCTGGAAAAACCAGTTTACAATTTACAAACTAAGATTTTGAATCTCATTGAATCAGAGAAAATGAGCAAACTGGGACTAGTGACATGTTTTGTGCTTTAAGTATCTTTGCACATATATTCCTACTGTCCTGGACTTCTGGAGACGTGACTAATGTTTGGCCAAGCACTCTGAAGACAAACTATATTTTGAACTCAAACATGCACCTATCAGAGTTCCTCTCTATACCAAGAAAAAACAACTCATTTGAATACCTTCACAAGAGAAAATTAAATGGATGAAAAAAGGTTACTCAGCAAGGGGAAATAATTCTCAGAGACTGAAAGTACTCATTTTCAACTCTTCTAAAAGAATAAACACTAGTAGGTAGTCAGTTACATCCAGTTACATGAGATATAAAAAGTGGTTCTTAACCTTTTCCATGCTCTGATTCCATGTTACAATAGAAAACCTTTCCATTTAGCCATACATAAAAGGGAGGATTATCACAGCCCCATTGAGAGCCTGTGACATATGACACAATATTGCCAGCCCTAAATGTTCATAAATCATGAGTCACATCACAAAAATAATAAGATTTATTTTTTTAAAAATCTCAATTTTAAGCCACAGTAAAATATTGGGTTCATGTTATTTCTCTTCTGGTTTCTGAAATGTTAGGGTACATTTGGGTCATATTTCTAAATATTTCACTGTAACCATGAGGAATTTTTTCTAAAGTGAGATTTTTATGTAATCCCATGACTCCAGGAACTGGGGCTTTAAGGAGAAATATCATGGAGGTGGCAATACTGTACCTTATAAAGCATTTTTGGAACACCAAGTCAGCATATAGCACAAATTAGAAAAAGTTTAAAAGAAGGAATGAAGTAAAAAGCAAGTCACTTATCCTCAGTGTCCTCTCTCTCCCTCCTTCTACCACCCTTTTTTCCTTTTCAAGATCCACCACTTGTGCTGCATAGCTAACATTAATCTAGAAGCATGTGAGAGGTGGCTATGAAGGTCCAAAAGGTCCATCATTTTGGAAAGAGGACATACCCAAGCTCTAATTCACTCAGTGATCTGCAGGCTGAAGTTTTACAGGGAGTTCTGGTTTCTATTTGTCTTTCAAGTATACTTCATTAAAATAAATGAACATGGCTTGGGACCAGACAGAGAAAATGTGTAAGGTGGTGTCAATTAGACTCATGGAGTCTGATCTCTGGTGCAAAATGGGCAGACAGTTATTGAAGAATGTCACTGATGTAATGAATGTTCCACCTTGCAGTCTCTGGTATAGAGAATATGACCAAGGAAAAGAGAAGTGGTGGAGCACCTCTCTAGTCCTGCTATTCTTGGGTCTGTTCGGAGTGGTCCGTATAACCATGCTCCGTCAAATGATCAGGTAATGTAGTTAATCTATAGGAAACATGCAATTTACCTAGACCATTTATATTCTATCAGCACGACCATGTACAAGGTTGCGTGAAAAAATATTTTTAAATGGGTCTTGAATACTTAGTGCCTAAATCCCTCTTTGCATCTGACAAGTTTGTGAAATACTGTCAATCGTTTTCATGTACTTTTAGTCAAACAATGCCCAGGAACAATAATTCTGACAAGTTATTATTGATGACATTACAGGAGATATTGTATGGTAAAAGCCGGAAAAACAGTAATATCTTTCTGTTCCATTTATCACTTCATTGACACTTACCCGTATAAATGCAAATATGTTGATTTAATCTGGAAAAAAGTACCTAGGATGCGAAAACTTTAGTTAACATTAATCTTTATATTGTTTATACAAGTGAGTGAAGTGCAAAAATAAACTCCCAAATGCCAGATGGTCCTGGTTCATCTTTTTCCAGACAGTGATCAACAGCAAGGACTTTGATTTAACTTACAATTTATACAGTTTCCCCTTGAAATAAATCTTTAAACAATTATTTGTTTCCTGCTGAATTATCTTCCATCCTAGATCTCAATCCTTTTTATGAACATTATGTCTCAAAACATCCTTGTGAGGTGTTCTTTACCTATCCTATATTGAAGTTCTAAGACAACTATTATCGAGGTATCTAAGCACTAATATCATAGGTAGATATACCTCATTTTACAGATCGGGAAAGTGAAGAATTGAGATTAAAGACAACATTTTCTAGAGTCCAATAACTTTGGTACGCCTTTGAGAAACCTAGGTGACTCAAATAGGGTACTGAAGGATCCCCAATTGGTAGACACTTTTTGAAAATTTGTGCTTAACTGAAGTCATAGCAAGTGTGTAGCAGAAGGGAACTAGAACCCAGAATTCTCACCTTCAACAATGGGACTTAATTCCTACTTGGATCTGCCCCATTTTCTGTGGACCCTAGTGTAGTCTCTGGAAGCAACAAGTACCTGGTAGAGAAGTTGCAGCAGCATAAGGTACTTGTGGATCTCACTCTGCCACAGTGCCCATCCAGTGCATCTTAGAAAGTAAGTGTAGCCAGAACATTCTCCTCCAGTAGCCTTCCTATGGAGCTCCAGACACCAGCTGAGCTCACCTGCCCTGTGTAAACAGGGAGGTGGTGAAACCCCATTTGCCCTACTCTGGGTTGAATGCACTTATGCAGCAGTCGCCCTATACCTTCTCCTCCCCCTCATGCTAGTGTGGATTTTTTGAACAATAAGCCCATGCTTTATCCTTTTAGGAATTAAAAATTAGTCATGTTATACCTGTAATATATTAGAAAAGTTAGTCATGTTATGCCTGTAATATATTACATTAATCCAATACAGTGAGTCTGGTGTACTGCCTGACTCTGCCACTGAATACAAGTCAGGAAGAAAGAACAACTGACACAGCTTTGTTTCATGTTATGGTACTTGAATATTCATTTCTTTTGTAAAGGTAACCACAGACTATCCAGAAGTGCAAATTCAGCAGTCACTTGCCTTCCTCTATACTTATGCTCCTTTGTACAACTCAGTATCTTGGTATTGAGGACAAACATTCTAAAATTCTCACAAGTCCTGGTTTGGCATCACTCCTATGAATTACATAGGCCTGGTAATATCACAATTCTAAACTGAAATAAAAAGGCATGAGCCAAAGTTATTCTCAATTACATCTCTGTAAATCCACCAGCTTTAATCCATTTCAGTTGAGTTACTCCTGTGTGATTGGCCTATTGACTTCAATGGGGTGGGAGGAATTTGCTTGAGGGTAGAATTGAGTACTACGTTTCACACCAGGCCATCCATATATTGAAAATAAATGCTGCATGAGGAGAGTTAACAGGTTGCATCTAGTAGTAAGTTTAGACTATTTTTTCCCCCAAAAGACTATTTTTCCTTCTCTCACTTATATTCTAACAGGACAAATGTTTAGTTGCCTTTTAGTGTGTGTTCATCTGCTTATCTTTAGTCCATTCAACTATTGTTCAAATTATATTGCTAATTTATTAGGATAACAACCACCTGAGTGAATAAAGCCATCATTGTTCACTCTATTTACTATTTAAACCATAAAGCTTTGTCTGAAACAAGGTATATTGTTAACAAAATGTTTGCATCAGCCTTTGATTTATAAGATAGTTGATGCAGTTTTCACAATTTATTCCATGAGAAAATCTAAGTGTTACAATAATAGTCACAACATTACATTCAAAAAAATAGGAGTAAAATACAAGCAACGAAATAAAATAAAGCTTAAATTGTCACAGATATATATTCAGCAACAGCTTTGGGCATTTCCCTGCTATGATCAGCTTCCAACTCTATAGATTCTTACCATGAGAAACAGTAACGTGAGAATCCCTTATTAGCCATTACAAGGACTCACTACAGATAGATTCTGCCTGACTTTTATGCAACGTGTTTGGAGAGAAATGAGGAGGTGAGGCACAAGAAGGCTTCTTCCTCTTGTGCACCTCAGAAAGGCAAGGCAGGTTTCCTGTCACTGAACTCACTCACTTCCCTGAGTTCATAGAAGTTCAGAGACTGCTTCTGATTCACTCTGCTTCTTTGAGGTATCCAGGAGTGGAGAGGTGGTAGGGAGATAGCTAAGCCCTGCCCCGCTTCGTCTACCAATCAGTCATTAAAGGAGCTGGCAGTGAGTATGCAACCTCTATGCATCTGGGAGCTCCAGGAAACATTTCCGGGTGTGATTTGGCTCTGAACTCCTCCCTTTCCCCTCAGGGATGACTCTAGATATTTTGCCACCCCAACCACAGCAGGCAGGTTGCCTTTGGCGCATGCTCTGCCGATCGCGGCGAGGGTGGCAGGCAGGTTGCCTTCGGCGGCATGCCTGCGGAGGGTCTGCTGGTCCCGCGGCTTTGGTGGACCTCCTGCAGGCGTGCCTTTGGTAGCTTGCCTGCAGGAGGTCCCTGGTCCCGCGGATTCGGCGGCATGCCTGCGGGAGGTCCACCGAAGTCGCGGGACCAGCGGACCCTCCGCAGGCATGCTGCCGAAGGCAACCTGCCTGCCGCCCTCGTGGCGACCGGCAGAGCGTCCCTCCTGTGGCTTGCTGCCCCAGGCACGCGCTTGGCGTGCTGGTGCCTGGAGCCGCCCCTCCTTCCCCTGCCTACAAGACACAACTGGATCCTAAATTGATACAAGAGATGGGTGAAATTGCAGTATCATCAAAAAGGCCTTAAAAATCCAGAGTCTAACTAACGGCAATGGAAAGGCCTTTATTGTTTTCTGTTTATTAAGTCACTCTGCTCTGCATCTGAAGCCGTTTCCAGGGAGATGATGTTCCGACCCCTTCCATGCTTAACCAAATAAGCACATAGTGCAGTCAGGCATTCCTCCTGACACACACAACCCCCTTTCCTATTTTCTATGCCCCCTACTCTTCCCACACACACTGGGGACATTTTTTTTCCATCTCATGTGGCAGAGGCAGCAGAAGGGGCCAGAAGAGGAGACACTCCCCTGATCTTGGGCCTGCTCAGGAGCTGTAGGAACTGTTAGGGCAGGAGAAGAAAAGAAGGAGCTTCTGCTCTAAGCTGGTGCTGTGGATCTCAACAGTCATGGGGAGTGGGGGCAATAGAAGGACCTGCTCTCCTGAATTCAGGGGTGCTTGGTTGCAGCAGGGGGCATGAGGGGAGTAAGGAAATTTCCATTCCCTGAGCATAATCCTACAGAGCTCAGCAGGGATGGAGGAGGGTCAGACTGAAAAGGATCTGGGTAGTGGTAGTGGCAGCAGATACTCAAGAATAAAGTTGGGGAGGAAGCAGCTTCATTTCTTGTGAACCATCAGGCATGGCTCCCTCCTTGGCTTTTCCCACTCAGGTCTCTGGCCTAGTTTTATTGCCTGCAGAGCAATAGCTCTGGGCTGTATCTGGGTGAAGACTACACATCAAGTGATCTAAATGAGAAGACGGTCCTCTCACACCATCTTACAGCACAACCCTTTAAAACGAGAATGTTTTTTTAAACTAACACATATTTATACAGTGCTTGTGAAATGTGTTGGGTCACAGATATTGAACTCTGTATCTAGAGATCAGGTACATCATGAGCAGTAAGAGTGCAAACTTTGATCTCACGCAAACACTTTGACTAGCACCAGTGTGCTGCACCCTATACCTTGGAGGACGTCTGAAAGAATAATGAAGTCAGCCTCCAGAATCTATTCAGTCCTCAGACTCTTTGCTGACATTACCAGAAATAAGGCTAATTAGTGATTATTTACTGAATTTTGTAATATGAAATTACAGTGGGTACTGAATGGAAACCAGACATTATATATAGAACTCTGAACAATTGTCAAATAGTAGCAAACTTTAGTTACTGTTGAGCTGGGCCAGATTTGAACTAGAGATCTCATAGCAAAACATTTGTTTTAACCCCATTCCCAAACCTCAGAACCTTCCAATTTTCATCAAAAGCCTTTTAAAAATAAGGATTTTCCCCCCTCAGCTCATGGGGCAGAGGAAGGAGTTTCCTTGCTAAATTTTCACTTGGGAGGAAGGGAGGTACTCTGAAGTCTTCTCAACATCTGAAGTTAAATACAGAACTCATATGCCAGCACCAATGTGTATGATTCCATGTAACAATATCCTGAGCCCAGATTTGCTCTACCCAAAGAAGCTCTATATGGAAGGAGCTGTCCAGATTCTTATCCTTATTCTGAAGCAGAGGATGCAATGAAAGACAATGTGCAGGCGATCTGTCCAGGTGCTGAAATATGAGAACTGTCAGCATGGGAGCACTGAGCCGTAGTACAAAAAGAAGAAGCTGCATCAATCTAGCCAAGACTCAGAAGAATTTCCGCAATCCAAGTGAATACAAATATCTTACATTACAGAACGGATCTATAATGCCCCAGTTTTTCCAACCATCATCCTGAATATACTAATTTCTATAATCTATCTAAGGTACACATTGCTGGCTTCAGCCAATAGTTACATAGTCCAGAAATCCTGCAACCTGTTTCTATGAGAGGACTTCACTGGATGCTATTGTCTGTCTTGTTACTGAGGAGCCATAAGGAAACTTTAAATAATATTGTACTCTCTGTTGAGGCATTTTCTGATAAGTTTGCCAGAATTTCACAGATCTTGTATACTCCTATGCTCAACTTAGAAAAGTCTTTAATCGCTGATAAAGTTTGCAGATCAGATGGCTGAACTCCAGCATCTGAATTTCACACACTGGCCAAGAGAACACAACACATTTCATCTTACTTTCCAAATGAGTCCTGAAACAACATGCTTGACCATTCCACCGTGATCCAGAGAGCTCAGCATAGCCCATCCTCCTCCCTATACAGATTGGGAACTCCACTATATATTTCATATTCACCTGAGTTGGAATATCTAGACACAGTCCATATATTCACTTTTACCCAATCCTCTCTAGTAAAGTCAAAGACCTCAGAGGAGCCTGTTCATCAAATCAGTCTAGAACAAGAGAAAAATACACATCACCTATTTACTGTGGAGTAGACAAAGGACTTGATATGTCCGTAGAATGTATTACTTTTTATTGCAATTTATAATTTCCAAGACCTCTACAAGAGGTATCCCCATTAGTTGGGATTGAGGGGACAGGGTGGAGTGGGAGGAGTAGGAGTGCAAAACTGCAAAATCCTAACTGTGCTTTCCTCACTTTTAAAAGGTGTTTGCTTTTATAAATCCAGCATTCTAATAATTTTGCTTCTAATTAATGGATGTTTGTTTATTTACAAGTTTTTTGCAGTTAAGATTTTGAGAGGGACAAGGTGGACAGACTGCACTATTAATTTTGTCTCTGGCATAGTGCTTCTGCTAGATCAGGCAACAGTTGGGGAAATTAATCTACCATATCTTCTTTGATGAGTTAACCTAACCTTGGTTCTCTGAATACATTCTCAGTTTATGAACGTATATCCCAACTATAGAGCTCCAGAAGAACAGCACATTATGTAAAATATCCAGTAAGATCCATAGCACAAACCATGAAATTATGAGTTCTATCATTTCCAAATGGATTCCAATTTCTTGGATTGAAACAAGCAGAGAAGATTGGCTATAAGAGAGAATTTCCATTTGTGAGTACTGCTCCACAGCAGGAACCTATTTACAGAGGAAACTGCCATAAACAGTGAAATAGCTCAAACATGAGAACTTTTCTATGTTCAGCCTACAAAGAGCCCTTATGCTGCCTATGTATATCATTACAATAATTAATATCTTTATATGCCACAGGCATCTAGCAAGTTCCTAGTACCAGTAGGTGTCTACTCTGAAAAGAATTTTTTTTACAGTATCACAGAACAACTGACACTTGCACTGATTTCTTGGCTCTTACTTCATAGGCTTGACAAGTAAAAAGCAGCAACAGCAAATCAAGCTGAGGTTGAAAGACATGTTGGGTTTTCCAAAGGTATTCATGCACTTAATACTGCCAACCGTTTGTGTACTTTCATGCTTTTGTCTTCAGTCAGTTAGTTAAAAACAATATCACTCTCATTGCACAAGTGATATACTATACACAGTTAAATACATAATATGTGACAGTTTGTGATTCTCATGGACACTATACTTGAATGTCTGACTAAAATCTTGAATTACAGGATGCGTATTTACATTTACATTGCAGAATGACATTTACAGCTGCTATGGCAACTCTCCCACATCCCACTCTCTCCCTCCTCCCCTCCAAAAGAACAACTCCTAACCCAAATAAAGCTTCCTATAACTAAGAAAGATACATGCTGAAGACTTCATGAAGTCCACTAAGGCAGTTTGTTAAGCTAGAAAGTTCTCGGATTCTACAGTGATGGGCAACCATACAGAGTCCTATAAGAGAGAGAGAATTATTCTCTTCAACGCTATCTTAAAATGTGTCTGGACATAACGGTAGCCCCTGAAATCTGAAGATATTAACTCTTACTAGGGTAACAGGGATATTTCATTTCATAACATTAACCCAAGTGATGTGACTAGGCCAAGAAATAAAGTTCAATTTCTTGGCAGCATTCATGTGTGCCAGACTCTCATTGTAAATGGATCGGTGATATTCCATAACCAAATTATCTGGTTGGTTAAGTGATATGCAGATATAGGCTCTTTAACAGCAGGTGAACATGGGCCACTATGTTTGATTCTGTTTAGTCTGCAGAAAAGAAGAACGAGGGGGGATTTGATGCTGCTTTCAACTATCTGAAAGGGGGTTCCAAAGAGGATGGATCTAGACTGTTCTCAGTCGTACCAGATGACAGAACAAGAAGTAATGGTCTCAAGCTGCAGAGGGGGAGGGTTAGGTTGTATATTGGGAAAAACTTTTTCACTAGGAGGGTGGTGAAGCACTGGAATGTGTTACCTGGGGAGGTGGTGGAATCTCCTTCCTTAGAGGCTTTTAAGGTCAGGCTTGACAAAGTCCTGGCTGGGATGATTTAGATGGGGATTGGTCCTGCTTTGAGCAGGGGGTTGGACCTCCTGAGGTCCCTTCCAACCCTAATATTCTATGATTCTGTTATTTGACTTCTTATATATCATTGATATAGTCATTAATAAAATGTATAGACATGCATGGTTTTGATCCTTACCTTGGTGTCTTATTGGTCATTATTAAACTTTTACATAGTTGGAAAACTTTAATAGTACTTAAAGCAGTATTTATATGGTGTAGTATTAGAAAATTATATGCCCAATTATGTGAGTAGTAATTTTGTATTTTCTTGTATAGTACACTAGAAAAGTACCTTATAATATTTCAGTATGCAGCAGAATCAGCTATTACTGTTCCTATAATTTGTTTCAAACATCTCATATCTTGTCAAGCTAAGGTGTGTTGTAATAAATGAAGAGAATGTATTTTTGCTACATTTGCATTTAGTTTCCCTTTGCTATAAATGCCGGAATCACCCATCAAACTGACTCAGTGTTAATGAGACTCAAAAAGAAAAGGAAAAAAAAAAGTCCTTCAATCAACCACTAACTCAGGAAAAAGCCCAAATATTGTTTATAAGCCCAAATCCCCTGGACTGGCAGAAAGTGTTTTGTTTCTCAATAAAAGAGAAATTGTGTTTTAAGATTTTGATTTTTAGAGTTCTAGGAATTTCTTAATTCAGTCCCTATTTTTCAAGGAATTATTCATGTATCTACCTCTAGCTTGTGCATAACTATTTGCAAGATCAGGAACTTAAAATAGAAAATGGGTTAGCTGTATTATGTTTCTATTAAAGCTGGTCAAATTATTAATTGCAAATAAAGTATCTAGTGATCCATAAAGTTATCTCAAATAGTTTATGCAAACAAAGTTTAGTCTACAGGGAATTCACTTTGACTATTTGCTGTTTCATTCCCTCCCCCCTTTCCCCCCTCACCACACTTTGGTACCTATGCAGAGTTCTAAATACCTCCCCAAATTTAAAGATATGTAATTAAAGTTGTAAAAATTATAAATGCTTTAGTTCAGCATCCCTCCCCCCAAACAGGTTTTCCAGTGAATAGATAATCCCACAAAAACTAAATCCCTCATCCCAATGTGTGTTGACTGATTGGTCACCAAAGTCACATTGCTTCTTCTCCCTGAACAGATTACTCTGACTTTTAAAATAGAAGTAAATGACAATTAGCAAATATTCTTCTTTGTCCATCAATATTCCATCAAAGTAGACTTTAGATTTAGAACTAAAAAGCATCTAAATTTGAGTGTTGAAGTCTCCCCTTTGTTGTTACTTACCAGTCTAGATACCAGGGAGAAACCTACAGATGGACTTAGCTGCCTTTAAATGCCTCCTTCCCTTCCAAGCAGCGTCTGTGGCGATGAATTTTTCTAATGCCCACATATCAGACTGTGATAGAGAATTCATTTTCAGAGCCATCGCACCAATCACAAAAGAGGATTTGAAAATAATTCTGTAATAGAAGCCAACATTGAATTATTACATTGTGGCCAATGAAGTAAAATGGAATTAGTAGAGAAAAGCGCCGAGAAAGCTTATGTTTGGGATTCATGGAATAGCCTAGCTTCAGCATCATTACACACCTAAATAATAGCTGGAGGAAATTCCGTACTTGAATACAGCATAATAGTTTTAAAGTAGGTTAAATAGTTAATAGCTGCAGCAGATTTTCCACCAGAACACAAGTTTTCATGTCTACCATTCCTCACAGGACATTTTAAATGACACGTGACGTAACTCCTGGAGTTGGAAACACATATTTCTTGGATGAGTAGATTCATTTAGGGGCTACAAAGCTGGTGGGTCATGCTCTGAATCTTTACATCTGCTGCAAGTTTTGAATGGTTAACTCTACTTCCCACTGCACCCCACACGTTTTGTATCTAGGAGGAAAAGAACACTTAAAAGATTTCTGAACGCTAAAGTCCCGATCCTGCAAGCAGCAGCACATTGGCAGAATGAATAACCCACACAGAGCCCCACAAAAGCCACCGTGTTCCATGCAGAAGTCGGTCTGCATGATTCTCTTTGAAAGATCAGGGCCTAAACTAGTAGAGTGACCAGACAGCAACTGTGAAAAATAGGGACAGGAGGTGGAGGGGTAATAGGCACCTATATAAGACAAACCCACAAATATCGGGACTCTCCCTATAAAATTGGGACATCTTGTCACCTTATAAACTAGTGAAAGATACCTGTTAATCACATAGGATTGATAGAGCTCTAGAAATAGAACCACAGAAATTATTAAACTGAAGAAAATTTTAGCCTTTTCAATTGCTAATTTGAAACTGATTTCCACACACAAACGCTAATGCATTAATAAATGGAGCCATAACACATGACCTCTAATTAAAAATGAATCTCATGTGGTACAAAACAATTGAAAAAGCTACTGTAAAGTGAACCCATTTATTTTCAGTGTCTTAAGAACAGTATCACTTTAAGTGATCTATTGATTTGCCAGGATATGCATTAAACCCCCTTATTATGTTCTGTTCATGAAACCACAGGGCTATAGTCACCAATTCTTAAAAACAGAAGAGTTCTCATGTCAAAGAAGGAGTTTTCACCTTGAGATGAAGTTATATTAGTGAAGAAACAGGATGAGCATATGCATTACATGGCCTTTAAACAGCTTCTTTCTTCATTATCTTTGAGCAACATTTCTTGGGCTTAACATTTGGAGTAGGGAAGATTTTGCCTGTGGGGGATAGGAAATGCCCTAATAAATGTCTCTACCTACTGTAAGATTTTTAAAAATATATATTTTATTTTTAATTACTTAAAGCACTTAAGATGATGCTGGTCTATAGCCTTCATTTTCTGCTTAAATGGGTTGGTTTAATATAGTACATTTATTTCTATTTATGCTTTTGTGACATATTTATTTACAGAGAGTCACAGGCTTTGCAGTGTACCTGAGTAAATATTGCTAATGGAACTTTAATATCTTTTTATTATTTTGGCCCCAAAATCCCATTATCTCACTTAAAAAATAGTCTAATACTTAGCAAGGCTGTTTTTTCCAACACGATACCAGTTGTTGTGTGAGTGCAGACCCCAAGTAAGATTTAGCTCTGTCAAATGCCCCCTCTTTTACATGTCACTCAACAGGCCCCAGCTCCCTCTTTACCATTTAGTGCATTCTCATTGGAGAAGAGAGCAGTTAGTAATCTGAAATCTCCCTCCTCCTCTCCCCTCCCTCTGCTCCCCCACCACACATAAACATTTTCAGGAGTGTTAGCTGGTTTTCTCCACATCTTCTGGGTAGTAGGAAGCAGCAGCAGGACTATGAAAATTCCATCCATTAGCACTATACATTAGCCTTGTGCATTCTGGGGCATCTCAGACAAAGAACCCTATGGCCTGAGAAAGGAAGTGGTTGTTAGGTATTAAAGATCTAATGACAAGAATGGGAAGAATGTTGTAGGAAAAGGTAGGCAGGATATCTGCCTTCCCAAGCCCCCTCCCAGAAAATCCTTACACCATTTCCTGGATTGGTGTATGTTGCCAGGGAGGAGAACAGGCATCCCTTTTCCCCAGAAGTGACAGGATGGGGAGCAGGCCAGCTAGCTGCCCTTTGGGAACTCCAGATAGGTTGGAAGATTACAAGACTGCTAGGCCATGCCCCATCCAAAAAACCAGTAACAGTAAAGGGGACCCTGTCAAGCTGTTCTGAAGTGGCTGAAGAGCATGAGTACCAGCCTCAGGGCAGACTGTTAAGAAACAGGGTACAAACCCCAAACTGGTGGCAAGTTCTATACTTCGATTTCACCAACCAATCAAATGTAAACTCCCCATGTTATTCCTATCACATACTTAAAAAAGAAGTACCTAACATGAACTGAGGTTCACGTACCTTTTCATGAACAAGGAAAAAAACAGTATTCAAATAGTCTATATTAAAATGTATCATTTGTAAATCTACCCCCATATTCAGGAAAGATGTGGACAAACTGGAGAAAGCCCAGAGAAGAGCAATAAAAATGATTAAATGTCTAGAAAACATGATCACTAAGGGATGATTTAAAAAAATGGGTTTGTTTAGTCTGGAGAAGAAAAGACTGAGGAGAACACATGATAACAGATTTCAAGTACATAGGTTCTTACAAGGAGAAAGGAGAAAAATTGTTCTCCTTAACCTTTGAGGTTAGGACAAGAAGCAATGGACTTAAATTGCAGCATGGGTAGTTTAGGTTTGACATTCAGAAAAAACTTCTTAACTATCAGTGTGGTTAGGCACTGGAATAAATTGCCTAGGGAGGTTGTGGAATCTCCATCATTGGAGGTTTTTAAGAGCAAGTTAGACAAACAACTGTCAGGGATGATCCAGATAATACTTAGCCCTGCTCTGAGTGTAGGGGACTGGACTAGATGACCTCTCAAGGTCTCTTCCAGTCCTATGTTTCTATGATTCAGTTAACAAGTATGGGCTGTATCCTGCAGCCCTTACTCTCATGAGCACTAACACTGATTTTAATAGGATTGCTCAAGATAATAAAGGCTTCGGGATTGGATCCTTAAATAGTACAAATAGGGTTTTGTATTTAACGCACATTTGAATTCACTTTTAACCATCAAAAAACCCCTTTATAGTCTGACAAGACATTTTTGAGGAGAAAAGGAGATCAAAGCAAAGGTTATTTCCCATGCGAAATTCCTGCACTATTAGAATCAGTTTTCTTTTGTTTAGTCAGATCACAATATGATTGTTGAATATGTGATTGTTAGCCTATGCATTTACAATGCTCCTAACACAGTAGTATCCAGGAATGGTACTATAAAGGAACTTCTATCCACCTCATTTTTATTGTAAGGAATTGAGTGGAATTTTCTATTACTATTCATTTATATTAGAATAGCACTAGAAGGATCAAGGCCTGTTGCTAAGTTCTGTAAAAGAGGTAGCTCCTATCCCTTTTTTTTAGTAGCCATGAGACTTCTCTTTTAAATTAAATGATTTTGTATCTGCAGGACTGAACAGTTATGCTGTAATGGACTCCCTGTTCCCCAGTGACTGGACTGCAGGTGGTTTAAGAGAGAGGCTGCAGGAACACAAAAATTAACACAGTGCTCTTTTGGTGAGTGGCACCACTTGTTCTCAACTTGAGTAGAGTAGGTCCTGCAGCATGAAGGCTTGTGACCATGTTGTTTTGGGGCTCATAACAAATCATGACATGTACTCTGATACGGAGTAAACCAACAAATGCTTATTGAAGATGATCACCACCTTGGAGGTGGAAGCACACGTGTGATCTGAAGGAGTGCCACTCAGACCGTAAGCAGGTTCCAGGTACAACAGAAAATGCAATACTCCAACACCAGGCCTACCTTCCCTCAGGGAGCCTCTAGCACCCTGTGGTCTGGCTCCAGTCAGACATTCCTTTAGGGAGTTAGTGTAAGAATTCTGCTCTTCCTCAGCCTCCTCTCAAGAGAGCTGGCTCTCTCCTTTTAACCATATCCTCCAAGCCTGACAGCTCTTGCAGGTGATGGAGGGTGTGGCTGATTGAGCCTACAGCACCTGTGTTATCCCTTTTCTGCTCAGTGTGGGATTTGCAAACTCCATCATAGGGCTATTTTCAAGTCTGTTGGATTCTTTAAGGTAATGTAGTCTTGCCTCCTTCTTTCAAATACCTTGAGGCTACAATATTTTGCAAAGTAAAAACAATTAAACTTTTTCTCTCTTCTGTTGAAGAAATCATCAAATGAGCACAGAATTCTTCATATTAGTTCACAGATACAGACGTGAAGTAATTAGATTCAACTATGAGAGCAAGTGAGTACAACAGATCAACATTTATGTACTGCCATCTATACATTTTATATTGGCACCATAATAGGGAACATCTTTCTTCATTATCTAAATGAATGAAGACTTCTAAGCTATCAGAGAAAAATAACAAGTTGTTGGAGCAAAATAGTCTGAATATGAATGAACAGTTAGTGATCAAAATTAAATTGTCTATTTCCCATTTGAATGCGTATAAATACACTCAGAGATAAGGATGCAAGCTTGTTTTCCTTTCATTATTAGTCACCACATAATCAGCATATGATGCTTTTTGTTTCAATGTCAGTTTCATAGTTCCCTGCACAAACTTCATGAACAGCTCTGATGTTCTCCAAATAGCACAAATATTTATGCTAAATAAATCATGACAAACTATGAGGTGATCAGGAATGAATGTGGCAGAAACATTCTTCAGGAGAGTGACTTGCAGCAGGCAGCCTATGGGCTCTGGAGCTGTAGGATGGAGTCTGTTCCACTGACCCACTTTCTTGTCCTTAGAGAGTCGCTCACAACAGTTCCCATCATCAGTAACAACCCACCTGGGTTACCGCCAGCACCTCATAAAGATCCTGCCGGGGCACCAAAGAACCTAGAGTAACTCTCAAACCAGCCACGAGACACAAAGAACCCTAAGCCAAAAAGGCACTTAGCAGCAACACACTTCTAGATCACATTGTGGCCAAAGTCAGGTTCAGAGAGAAAGAGGGGGAGGAGAAGACTCACAAGCTATGCAGATGGTGCATAGTTTGATCAAATCCCTGCAGCACAGTTAAAAGTCTATCAGCGGTATATAGGTGATGCATAATGGTCCTCAACCTCAAAAAGGCTGCACAACATTCAGGATATTATATACCAGTACCCATGGCACAGGATTTGTCCTGATAGACTTGTCCTTTAGAGTCTTACCAGGTCAACAATACACCGGTATTAATTAAAAGCAGTTAAACCTAGCAGTGAAAATAAACAAACAAAAAAAAATAGTCTAGAAAGAGAGTGCCTTCTTGGAGCTGTTGTGCTGGTATTTCCACAATGTGTGTCCATTCCATCTATTCTGTCACAGGGGTATCCAAGGCCTAGTCTACACTATGGGGTTAGGTCGAATTTAGTCGTGTTAGGTTGATTTAAAAATGAATGCATCTACATAACCAACCCCGTTCCGTTGACCTAAAGGGCTCTTAAAATCGACTTATGTACTCCTCCCCGGTGAGGGGAGTAGCGCTAAAATCAACTTTGCTGGGTCGAATTTGGGGTAGTGCAGATGCAAATTGATGGTATTGGCCTCCGGGAGCTATCCCACAGTGCTCTATTGTGACCACTCTGGACAGCACTTTGAACTCTGATGCACTTGCCAGGTACACAGGAAAATCCCTGGGAACTTTTGAATTTTATTTCTTGTTTGGTCAGCGTGGCAAACTGAGCAGCACAGGTGACTGTGCAGTCCCCCCAGAATTGTAGAGTGTAGAATGTTTCTATGCTCCCCATATCATCTTCGTCCCTGACGTTATCGCATATTAGAAAGTAAAAAAATTGCATTTGCGATGACATGTTTTCCAAGCTCATGTAGTCCTGCTGCACTGATAGGGGACAGCTTAATGCATGGAGGCGTTCACTGGCAGAGGCCAGGAAAGAATTAAATGAGCACGAAGAGCAAAGACAGGATGCAATGCTGAAGCTAATGGAAGAGCAATAGGATATGATGAAGCGTCTATTGGAGCTGCAGGAAGGCCAACAAGAGTACAGATCCCCACCGCATCCACTGTATAACCACCTACCCTCCTCCTCATGTTGCATAGCCTCCTCACCCAGGTGCCCAAGAACACGGAGTGGGAGGCTCCAGGCTCCCAGCCACTCTACTTCAGAGGCTGGCCCGAGCAACAGAAGGCTCTCATTCAAACAGTTTCATTTTTGTGTGGCTACAATAAGCAATGTGGCCTTGTCCTTCCCTCCTCCCCCACCCCACTCGGGCTGCTTTGTCCGTTATCTCATTTTTTTAATTAATAAAGAAAGAATACATGGTTTCAAAACAATAGTTACTTTATTTTGAAGGCGGGAGGGTGGTTGGATTACAAGAAATTAAAATCAACAAAGGGGGTGGGTTTGCATCAAGCAGAAACACACACAACTGACACACCAAAGCCTAGCCAGTCATGAAACAGGTTTTCAAAGCCTCTCTGATGTGCAGCATGCCTTGCTGTGCTCTTCTAATTGCCCTGGTGTCTGGCACGAAACAATTGTCTGCCGTTGCTTTCATGGAGGGAGGGATGACTGACGACATGTACCCAAAACCACCCGTGACAATGTTTTTGCCCCATCAGGCATTAGGAGCTTAACCCTGAATTCCAATGGGCAGTGGTGACTGTGGGAACTGTGGGATAGCTACCCACAGTACACTGCTCTGTAAGTCGATGCTAGCCACAGTAGTGAGGATGCACTCTGCCGATTTAATGCGCTTAGCGTGGACATACTCAATCAACTATATAAAATCGACCTAATTTCATAGTGTAGACATACCCTAAGAGTACATCTACACTGCAACCATGCAGCTCACTTAGGCATATCTGAACTAGCTTTAATCTAGCTAGTACAGGTACTGAAGCAGTGACACCACAGGCACACGGGTTAGCTGCCCAAGTAAGTACCCAGCGTTCTGTGCTGAAGCCCAAGCTACCATGGCTTCACAGCTATCAGTAATTCAGCTAGCTAGATTAAAGTTATCTCAGACACATTCACATATGCTGGAATCACACACTCCAATTGCAGTGTAGATGAACTTTAAATATCATAATCTGGAGAGTAGAACTTGGTGCAATATTAATATTTCCACTATTTCTGTCACATTGAACCAAACACAATGGGACTGAGATTCCATTGCCTTGCACCTTATGCAGTCATTGATGCCTGCATACAGTGAATAGAAAGTGGATATAAACCCTTGCAGATTAGGATGGCAAAGTTTTAAACCCTGTGTCCACATGTCTATATGACTGCATAAGGTAGACGGTTCTTGCAGCGAGGTGGTCACCCCCTCATGCCCTGAAGGGCTTAAAACAGCCCTGGAAGAGGGCTGGGGTGGGGGAAAGGGTAGGCTGATGGGGAAAGCAGCCACAGCTGTGGCCAGCTTAATCAGGGCCCAGCTGGCCCTTATAAAAGGGGAGTGTGCCAGAAGCTAACACACACTCTCTCTTTAGCTTCTTGAAGAAGAAGGGCCTGGCTGTCCAGGAGCTCAGAAGGGTACCTGAGGTGGAGCAGTACTGGGGAAGGGCAGAGGGATCTGGGAGCTCTAGCCAGGAAAAGCCCCAGGTTGCAGGCCTTGAAAAAAGGGCCAAATAGGTACTGGGACTGCAGAGGGGCAGCCCAGAGATAGGCAAAGGCAGCAGGTCCTAATCCCCCTTGCAGATGATGAGTGGTTTACAGACTGCAGTCCACCCCAGTGAGCTGAGGCTAGATGGTGACTGGCAGTAGCCACTGAGGCAAGGTGGGGATAGAGGGTTGGGGGTTTCCCTGGGTGGGGAGACCCAGATTGTGGGTTACCACTGGGGGCAGAACCCTGATGTAAAAAGGCACTGGGGTGCAGGAGGGACATGGGGGCCAGCGGCAAGCGAGATATCGGCCTGCAGAGGGTGCTCCAGGCTGGAAGAGCTAATTCCCAGGATGATGCCACAGTTCTCTATACCATCTGAGGAACAACTGATGTAAGACAAGACTTTCACTGTCACAGAGGCAAAATTTGGCCTAATATATGTATATAGTATCTTCCTCATATTTCTGTATGTTACATGCTATTCAGTGATTACATTTCCCTCCATATAACACTACCTCATTTACACTTAGTGATGGAGAACCTCACAAGGTTGATTAGTTGAATTTAGTATTCAGACATTTGGGGGCAGATTCTTGCCCTCTATTACATGAATCTAGCAACTTGGGATTTACATCATCAATGTAACCAAACATTAGTGGCCCATCATGATTAGCCCAAATTTTTCCAAGCCTCTTTAGAACTGATCAGGAAACCTGGTGAGAAAAAATGAGCTTTCTTGGAATATTCTCAATACTATTTGCTGTAACAACAAAATAGGATAAAACAGCCTGATTCCCTTACATCCATATACCCAGGAGTAACAACATTGAAATCTATGGAAAAAAATCACACACAATCAAAATCAGCGTAAGTGAGAACACAATTAGGCCCATGGTTACATTCAAAATGTTTCCTCTTCTGAACTTTTCAGTTGCTAAGCAGCACAGATATACATAAACATTTAACAAAGGCTATTTCAAACTAGAAAAAAAAACAATTTTGGATTAGGCTTGGCTTGAGGCAATTCTCATATTCTCATCACTCTCAAATAGTTCACCCATCCCTAATTTACACATGACTGGATTTGTGGACTGCACCACGGCCAACATTACCCAAAGCATTTTTTTTCACCCCATGCATCAGACACACCAATGCATTAAAAAAAAAAACTGTTTAAAAAAATGAAGTTACATAAAACACTCAGCAGCAATATGCAGCGATGATTTACATGTTTCTCAGCAACATTTTATCCGCTAATCAAATAAAAAAGGCACAGTTGTATTAGTGACACACACATCAGAATATTCCAATATTACTCTGACTACATAAATTATTTTCCAGTTTGATTATACATCACTGCCCGCATACCTGTAATGGAGCTTCTGACAGAGAATGTTTAAGACCCTTTTCATGTGAATGCAGCATTTTCCACTGTTCTCAGTACTGTTCCCAACAGCAATTGCCTGTTTAATTGAAAAATTTCCAGTCCAATAAAGACCATAAAACCTGGATGATTACAAGGATCTTGACAGGCATATGTCTTGAGTTATTTCAAGAGAGTATTCTTCATAAAGACAGCAAGTATCCATAGCACCATGTGCAACTGGTTATACTTATAGCTCTAAGATACTCAGTCAAGTGTGGAAAAAAATATTATTCTAAGAGGGATTTGCTTTACAGCATCTATTGAATCAAACCTTCCTTCTTTAAAGGAATAACTCTGGAACAAACTGAAAAAAAATGACTGCAAAAAGAAAAATTAATAGCCTGTTTTAGACTGTGCCCAAATGATAGTCTCATCCACAAATATTTATGGGAACAAAATTTAGCTGAAAATTGTGAGCATAACAAAGGAGACCAGGTTTTAAAAATCTTACTCAAAATGTCCAGACATGCAAGCCTAGCCCCCCAAAAGCATCTACATTTGGATTATTTTTCCCTTCTAACTTTTTGGATTAGGCTTTAACTGCCTACACAATTTATTCCCAATCCTGAATAATCTGTACTAAATTAAGTGCCCTCCAATTTTGTAGGCAGTCAAGGAATACCTCCCTAATGGAACTTCCTCCCTGGGGAATGAAGGTACATAGTAACAGAGATGAATTAATCAATTGATCCATTACACCTGAACACAGATTAACAGCTGCAGTTTCCACTGTGTGACAGCCAATATGGGAAAGAATGGGGGAGGGACTGAAGGAGTATAGACAGTTCTCTCAGGAAAGAATGTAGCAACATGGAGCTAAAATGGTAACCTTTTGATCTGAGCTGTTCTTAACAAGGCACTCTGCTGGTGCATCAGGACTAAAATGGAAATATCTCTGTACTTCGCAATCAACATACAGCATCTACTTTTAGGTGCCACTGACTGACCATTCCAGAGCCTCAACTATTAATACCTCTTTCTCCTCCTTTGGCAGCTAGCACTTCCAAGTGACTCACTAATAATACGCAGACTGTGGAGGGCAAGAGAGAGACTGGGGGCCAAACAGTTTATCTTCAAAATACATAGCAAAGGACTTGCTGTGCCACTAAGATGGCTGTGTTCTTGGCTGTGTGGCACCACTCTAACACAAGGGGAGCTCCTCAAAACATGACATCCCCTGACTGGGGGGCATAATATTTCCCAGAGCTCTCAAGTGCACAGAGGGTGCAGTTTGCACTCCCCTTCATAGCCAGCCAGTGCTCTAAACCACTGCATGGTGATGTTAAGGCAGGACATGTCCCTGTTCTTCTCCATTGTTTGGTGTGACTTGCACTGAGAGCAGTTCATGATAGTATAATACTGTTTTTTTTTTTTCCTGTAGTATGATTCCCCCCCTTCTTAAAAGCAACTAATGACTGAAAATAGATAGTTCACTGTGACTGGCCCTCATACAGAGCTATAGTATGTGGGGAAGGCTCCTTACACTTTTCCCTGCTACTGTCTGACTCATAGTCATCTTCACCACTGCCTTGTGAGGTAGGCAAGGATCATCTTTCCTGTTTTCCATACATGGAAGCTGAGGCACACAAAGGTTTGAGTCATGTGTATCAGGCCACATAGACAGGGTCGGTATTAGATCTGGCATTCAGACACTGGAGCTCCTGCTTTGTAATCTTGGCTGAGATTTGAGATGTGCATCTTAGCCCTGCCCCCTGATACTTGTCTTTCTTTGGCCTCCTCCTTGACAAAGCCTTTCATCAACAAATGAGGCCCTCATGCTAGGTCTATTAATGCTCCACACCCAAATGCTATCAACTCAGGAGTTCAGATCTCTCTCTCTTTCTTTAAAATAAACAGATAAGTTTTATCCCAGAAGACTTGAGAGGAGGTGAAAGAGAAAGAGAAATCCTTGTGTGTACACTTTAATTCCGAGAGGTGCTGAGGTGTCAGTATGATGGGAGTTGTAGAAGAACCTAGAAAGCCGAGATGGTCAAAAACATGGGGGAATGGTGAAGGGGAGACGGGAAAAGGGAGAGATTTTTAGCACAAATTTTCATTCCCTCCATTTTTTCTGTCAAAAGTTATGGAAATTTTACGACCAGCTCTGGGATAGCTATATAGATACTTAGTCATGTCCTGTACTGTCTGGAAAAATAGAAGAGTGATTCACACCAGAAACAAAATATTTGAACATGATGTGATGTCACACTTCGATCATGTCAATTCCTCTCTCTTCCCTTACCCAAGTTGTTGGACAGTCTAGAGTTCATTTGAGAAATTAGACCAACTGTTTAGAATCTTGGTGCAGTAGTCTATGATGTCTTATTACTTATTCCCTTTTCTTCTACCATGATCCTTTTTTTTCTGTAGCACAGTTATAGCTATTTAGGAATTTTGCCATTGTCATTATATTTCACCCAATCGGCACTCATAATTTCATGGTGAAAGTGGGGATAAACCCTCGTGCTCCAAAAGCAATGACCCTACTGCTCAAACTTGAAGAAAATCTCCTTAGTTCTAGTGCTATGCCTGCATTGAACAGTTAACCCAGATCACAGCACTGAGGTTATACTAGCCTGGGTGTGAGCATCTAAACTGCAGCTCACTATCTGTGTTACTCTGTCCTCATTTTTACTGCACTCGTCTGTGTGTTTCCAAAGGTATGTCCCATGATTCTTTGTCTCTAGGATTCTTTCCTAGTCACTTGTGTCAATTGTGGGAGAAGTTATCTGTCCTTCACTGGGAATTGCAGGAAGGCATTGTCCACTTACAGAACTCAAGTGATTTTGCCTGTGTCCATCCTCACTAAAGAATGGGTAGGTTGCAACCAGATTTCTAATATTTTCCTCTACACACTCCCGAGTAAACTAGCCTGGGCTTAATTTCAGAGGTTATTTCTGTGCACGTGGTAGGGGGGTTAAAGCTAACCTAGGGGTAACAGCCTGGTTTAACTATGGAGTGTAGACATACCCTACTATAAGAGGGACTATAAAGAAGTGTCATTCTGATTCCTTCCATTCAGTAGAAGGCAATACATATATACAGCCAGTTCATAGCACTGCAGCTAATGCCTAAGGAGACCAATCCAAAAGAGGGCTCAGACTTTTTATTAGCTTGCTGCACTCTTCTGTTTCCATCTCGTTTAATAATCCTTCAGAAAGAGTTTGAAACCCTTGACAAACCAATTCAAGCATGCAGAGCAAAACATATGATGACCAGATGGCTCACGGTCTCATACTTCAGCATCCATATGTTTCAAATGTATTTGCAGATTGTTATTAACAGACTTGTGGTTTAAACTCACATGGATCCTGCTTGGCAGGAAGAGGCCTTACAGATGTTCGCAATCTCCCTATTGCTGTAGAATGTATTGTAATGGAAATTACGTTGATTTGCTATATAACACTGCAAAGTAGCAAAAGATTTCTGTTATCTCTGATGTACTGTTGAGAAAAAAAAACTGTTTTTCTTTAAAGAAATGAGACAGCCTTGGAAGACTATAATTTAATCTGAACTCTAATTTAATGAGTGCTTTCAGACTCAAATTATTATGATTAAATCTGATTCTTTTGGCTGAAAACACTGGATACTTTGAGGAATTAATTATTCTGAAAAATAACAATAAACCCCATGCCTGCCAGCACTGATGATCCCTTTGTAGCTTGGAGAAAAGATGCCACCTATGTAGAGGCAAAAATGACTCCCATCCCTGATCACAGTGCAAAGTCATGTTAGAAATCTGAGCCATTTAGATTTCTGTGTGGATGACAGAGGAGTTAAGGATAAAACCCAGGTAAAAGCCCAAGTTAACTTTGCAGTTACAAACTCTTCCAGTATCCAGGCCTATGAAACACACAGAGGTGCAAGTTCTGATTCCATTCAGTAGCAGGCAGTACACAAAGACAGCCAATTCACTGCGTTATGTTACCTTCTGTGAAAGACTGAACATTATACAGGCTGTCAAAATATCATGATTTGAAGGAGGGTGGTTTTAAATGCTGTTAAATCACAATGGAAAAATCCTTCTTAAAATGGAATACTTGAAAAGCTGCCTAAAACTTAATTAGAATAAAGGAGCATATCTTAATACAAATTAGAGGACAAGATTTGTTTGAATTATACAGCCCTTATGTTTGATAGTTTGATTAATTTCTTCCTTTTTATTTTTCATACAGTCAATTACATTTTGATCAGAATTACACCAAATTTAATTTACACTGGTCTGAGATCAGAACATGACTGATTGCCTCTGTAGCCTGTAGTATCACAAAAATGATGGAATAGCCAATGGGGCTACCCAGAAGTATATAATGTCAGTTAAACAACATCTTAGCCTCAGGGTTAATCAGAAAAGACGATGGAAATAACAGGGAAATGTGTTAAGAACAAAGCTGATATGTCTGCCATAGCAGGCGTGCCATTGGGTAGCTGGAGGAACATATGAAAGGGTATGACCGAAAGAATCCCTCTGATGAAAGGCACACAGAGGCAGGGCCGGTGCTTCCATTAGGTGACCCTAGGCGATTGCCTAGGGTGCCAGGATTCGGGGAGGCGGCATTTTATGCGTTCTCCACGGGGCGCACAGAAGCTTCCAGTTCCGCTCCCATCGTGCCACCGAAGAAGGACCTTCTGACAACATGTCGCGGAAAACAGCGGCAGGCAATTGAGCAGCTCAATGACTGCCGCTGTTGCCTAAGGCATTTCGACAGCGGGTCCGTCTTTAGTGGCATGATGGGAGTGGAACCAGAAGCTCCCGCGCGCCCTGTGGGGAGCGCACAAAATGCAACCCCCCCCCCCCCCCCGAGTTCTGCCTAGGACACCAGAAAACCTGGCGCCATTCCTGCCAAGAGGGGGAAACATATGGGACTTAAAGAGGACCTGCAAAGAGCAGCCCACCATAGACTGGAATGACAAGCCTTGTTTGTGTTCTAAGCAATGTCTGACAGCCCAGGAAAGATTCAGGGCTTGGCCACACACTCAAAACTCCAAAGCGTTGCCGCAGGAGCGCTGCCGCGGCAGCGCTCCCGCAGCAGCGCTTTGAAGTGTGAGTGTGGTCGCAGCGCCAGTGCTGGAGAGAGCTCTCCCAGTGCTGCAGGTGCTCCACCCCATGGGGATTAGCTTGCAGCTCTGGGAGCCTCGCTCCTAGTGCTGGGGCACTGTTTACACTGGCGCTTTGCAGTGCTGTAACTTGCTGCACTCAGAGGGGTGTTTTTTTCACACCCCTGAGTGAGAAATTTGCAGCGCTGTAAAGCGTCAGTGTAGCCAAGGCCTCAGATTCAGGCTGTTGTGCATCTTCTGGGGGCAGGATATTCTTGGTGATTGGATCTAACTCTGGAACACTCTTCTCTCTCATCATGTGGTCCACCAGTTCCTGGATTTGGTGACCTTCAAGTCAAGTTACAAAAGTCATTTTTTCCCAAGTTAATTTTGGGCAGGCTGAGTGTATTGACTAAGGTTTGGGAAGCAGTTGGTTTCAGTGGATGTTGCGGTCCCTTTCACATAATATTTGATAATGATGGTAGAGTATACAGAGCACTGGATGGTAATTTTCATACATCAAAAATCATTTTCGTGACATTTACATTAATAAAATTGTTGATACAAATTAATAAAAAGACATGGCTTAAACTCAGGAGCCTTTTCTATCACATTGTTAATTTTTACTGGAGTTATTAAATTAATTGTAAATTCCCATTCACGGTACTGAAATATTCTGTTGCAGAAAGCTGCTTCAAGAATTTTTTTGTAATGCTAACAAATATTTGGCCAACCAAAGTACCTCAGGCCTAAATTCAAATATGGCCTATGTTTCCTACACTAGAAAGGCCACACAATTACTAATATTAATCAATCATTCTCTGAGATTTAAGACACTTGCTCAAATCTAATCCCTAGTCATTTCTCTTTGGTTGACAAACAGTCTGCAAGCAATGATTAGAAAGTCAGTACTAATTCTAACATTCTTGTATTTCCATGGCAGTACTTTTATTTCATACACACTGAACCATTCTGTTCTCAGAATTCATTTCTGTACCATACTAATACCAGAGATTGTGCTTTCCTACACAGGAATTTGGCACATAATCAGCTACTGCCCTTCTACAATATCACACATTTCAGTTCTCCTCCTTGCACATCAAACAAATCCAGAAAGCAAGGATGTTAGTATTTTAGTTCTGACCTGATTTTTTCCACCTTACTTGAAACCACATCCTATTATTTGAAGTGCATCAATGTCTTGCCTGTCTTCTTAGTGGGATTTGTGCTTTGGAAGTTTAGACTTGTATTAAAGCTAGTCATACATTTTCCATCAAAATTGTTTTTTGACAAAAATGTAAAATATATATTTTTTCTCTACAAGTGTCTGCTTTCTCCAGTTTGATTTTTCATAAAAAAGAGACTTACCCCAAAATTGAAATATGATTCTGAAGTACTATCATAGCTCCTTATGGGAGTTGTAGTTCAGTCACCTCATCCCCATTCTCTTCAATAGACTGGGCTTCCCAGACAGACTACATCTCCCATGATGCAACTGTCTCCCTTTACAATTGAGAGAGACCATGGCACTTAATGAGAAATGTCATATGACCAGGGAATCTGGCCTATAGGGAGTGGGAGAATAAGGCAGCTGAGCTATAATCAGTGTTGTCAAAACAAAATTTTTCGGTTTTCAGCCAAAATATATTTGGCTTACATTTTTCACTGGACCATATAAACTGTATATACTGATTACAGTACATTCCTTTGTGTGTGTGTGCGCGTGCGTGAGATTTTCTTAATACAGGTCTATTATGATTAAACTATCCAAGGCCTTTGCAGAACAAGAATTTACATTTACTAAATGTCATCTGTCTGGAAATTTTATCTCCTGGTAGAACACGGCAATATTGAGAAAATTAACCAAGTGAACCCTCGCCTTGTTTATGTTTAATCTAATTAGGTTTATAATTATAATAATGCCATGCTGTCATAATTAGGCTCGCTTCTGGCTTTAGGCTTGCTCTGTCCAGCATGTCCACTACTTTAAACATGGTAGTAGACAATATATAGACCTATAAATAAAAATTGTCCAGTTATGGGAGTTACTTTACTATTAGCTGATGTAGCTGTCCCAGTAGAGTAACTAGAGGGATGTAGAATTAATTTCTTTGTTTTGTAGAGTAAAACTACTTTAGCTAGAAGTATATGGAAGATATAGCAGGCCAAATCCTTGGGGTTTGATTGTGGTTTTTAATCCACAGCCCTGAGTAGAATGAAGAGGAACACTAGCGAGATCATGCAACTGTAAGGACATTTCTCAAGGTTTATTCTCCTTGTGCATGAAGGCTGAAGAAGAGTGTGCAATCTATTCCTTTTCTGAGGTTGGAGCAGTTTCTCCTTGTCAGCATGCTGGCCTCACTCCAACAGGTGGTACGGGGGTCGATGGAAACAATGACCAACTGCTTTTTGCTGTTTGTTTCAACTGCTGCCTCCTTCTCCAGATCCTGGATGGACTGCTGTTGTGTGCAACTTCTACACACCCATCTTGGGGAGGTTAGAGAGACTTCTTGATTACCCTAGAGCCACTGCACTCATGCTGGTCTTGGTCACAATCTATCCCTTAGCATAGTGAATACCTGGGTACCAGGTGATGCACTGTGGAGGTTCTTAGAGCCACAGTCTGTCCCTCAGTGTTTCAAACAGCTGAATCTTAGAGTTGGACCATTTTGGGTTTTTTTAGAAACAGAAATTATATGCTACCATGCATATTCTTCAAATATCTGTGGCAAGAACAACTTTTTTTCAATTAAAAACACCTCTAAGCAATCGCTTCTTGATAAATGTCATCCTTGTTATGGAATTAGTGCAATATTTATCAAGATGAGTCTTATTTGCATATATGTCCTTCTTAATTACATTTGCATATGCATCAATCTAATTACCCCACTTGCTTAAATATTGAATTATATAACTGATATATGCACACCTTTTAAAAAAGTTATATGGCTGGTACAATTTGTAATTAACTCTCCTTTCATGTGGGCTGGCAAGTCTATATTTTCATTTCACTGACCTGGGAAATAAGGTGAACTAACTGTGCGGATCAGGAATAGGATGAGAACCCAAAGAACCCAAAAATGTGACATGGCAGCCAGAATGTCTCCCCGGGAATACACTAATCACCTTCTATGCCCTTTGGAAAGGCATATCTCTAAGCCCAGTCCTGACTTTGGCTTTCTAAAAAGAATCTTTTACGAGATGTTTTACATAAATGCAGCTAATTTCCCATCCCATGTTGAGAGGAGAAAAAGCAGATTCTTTTCCCCTCTCTCATCTTTTTTTTTTCTTTTCTCTTTCCTCCTGCTATCCTCTTCCCCCTATCCCCAAATCATATCCACCATATGTTTGGCCAGGGCTGAAACATGGTCCCCGCCTCCCCAACATCAGACCATAGGACATGGGTTTCTTTAGGTTCAAAATCTTGAGCCCTTTTGCTGGATTGTACAAAATACTGGGGAAAGCCAATAAGTAAACCTTACCGGCCAAATGAGTGTAAGTTACTCAGAAGAAATTTGCCATCTTGAGAGATGGCTGAATATTTTGTCAATAGATGTTATCATTTATTCAATCAGTGTCACAATTCTTTGAATAAAGAGTTGGACAAACGTTATTCAATTAGCCATAATGTCCTTGGTCCATGGCTCTACAAAGTAGGAGACAAATGGCAGATGAAAAGTTAACATTTCAGGGCCTAATGAGGGAGCATACCATTTTCCACAGTCCAGATGGAGTGGTTCGTGTTGGTCTGGCTTAAGAAGAAGCATGTGCCATCCCTTCTGTACCAGCTGTTCTGGAATTCTAAAATTAGCAAAATTACACATCAGTTTCTCAATAACACCACAACATCTTATGTCTTTCAAGTACCTTATTTCTATATACCTGGTAAATAGTCCACTGTTACCAAGCAAAGTCGTCCTCTGAATTTGCAAGTCTGTTAGCTAGAGATGTTTGCACACTCCATAATTCAGCATTGTCTCAAGTTGATTTGTAATGGATCTCCTTTTGAAAGTCCAATATTATCAAATCCTCCATGGAGGTCTTCCACCTTTCTCACTGGGCCCATCATGGCTGCCACACTGCGGCTGGGAACACAGTTGATCTTGGATCACATGCTCTCTGAATACATAGCTTTGGTCTTTGTAAGTGGTTTCTGTGGTGAACTGGCCAGTGCAGTTCAGAATACCTCCAGGGCTAGTCAGAGCTGTGTCAGGTGATTTCCATTCTGAGGGGGGTTCAAGGTGATTTTAAGTCCCTTCTGAGATGACTGTGACGTCAGCTCCTGAGTGAAGTTTAAAGTCAAAAATCTTACCACGAATATTTAGTTTCACTTTCCAGGCAGGTTCTGTGTAATCACAAGGATAAATGCCAGAACAACGGCTCTTAATTGTATATAATATGAGTCAACTCTCTGACTGCTTTGGTGAGGCAAGGAGCTCCTCATATGGGACCCATTCCAACCTCCTGATCATTTTAGTTGCCCTTCTCTGAACCTTTTCTAATGCCAGTATATCTTTTTTTTTGAGACGAGGAGACCACATCTGTATGTAGTATTTAAGATGTGGGTGTACCATAGATTTATATAAGGGCAATAAGATATTCTCCGTCGTATTCTTTATCCCTTTTTTAATTATTCCTAACATCCTGTTTGCGTTTTTGACTTCTGCTGCACACTGCATGGATGTCTTCAGAGAACTATCCATGATGACTCCAAGGTCTCGTTCCTGATTAGCTGTAGCTAAATTAGCCCTCATCATATTGTATATATAGTTGGGGTTATTTTTTCCAATGTGCATTACTTTATATTTATCTGCATTATATTTCATTTGCCATTTTGTTGCCCAATCACTTAGTTTTGTGAGATCTTTTTGCAGTTCTTCATAGTCTGCTTTGGTCTTAACTATCTTGAGCAGTTTAGTATCATTTGCCACTTTGCACCTCCCATTTACCCTTTCAGATGCATTATGAGAAGTTATAGATTGCTCGGACTACCTTGGGACACCAGTTACCTCTCCCCATTTGATAATTTACCATTTTTTCCTACCCTGTTCTCCTGTCGTTTATACCATTCTGCATCCATGAAGGATTTTCCCTTCTTTATCTCCATACAATTAATTTATGTAAGTAGTCTCTGCATGAGACTTGTCTCAAAGGCTTTCTGGATACTAAGTACACTATGTTCCATCGGATCCCCTTGTCACTATGGTGTTAGTTAGAATATTTCCTTTACTCGAAACCATGTTGACTTCTTGTCCAACAATTTTATGTTTTTCTATTGTGTCTGACATTTTTATTTCTTTACTATTGTTTCCACTAATTGTCCCTACTGTATATTGAATATCTCATGTATTTGCAGGATCACCCTTAGAGCCCTTGTATATTTGGCATTACTTAAGCTTAAACTTCCATCACTGTCTCACTAGAGCTATTTAAGGTGTGTTACAATATCTTAGTAATAGTTCTCCCATTTCACATTTGACATCTTTCAGAACTCTTTGTTGAATTCGCTCTGTCCGTGGACTTGTTACTTTAAGTTTATCATTAATTCAAATTATCTAATGACATTCTAATCTGTGCACATATCCTTAGATTTGTCACCTTACAAAGGACTGCTCAGTGCTTGGTCGACTCCTAATCACTCTCATGCATGAAGACTGTAAGCTAAAGATAATTATTTTAGTTTCTCCATGAATTTATCATTCTTTAAGTGTTCCTTTTGTATTTGAGTGGATCCAGGTCTCCCACATGGTTGTTTAGCAGGCTCTGCTTCTGATTGTAGTAAACAAAACATTTTCTCATTACTTTTGAGTTTTGGCTAGTCTTGTCTCAATACTCTTTTTTGTGCTTTTCTTATACATTTTATGCCGCTTTACAAGTTTTTTAGTACTTTCTATTGCTCACCTTAATTTGGCGGTGATTTATTGTTCGTTTCTATTTTACTGTCATCCTAGGATTTTGACTCCTCCTTTTTAAAAGGTATCTCTTTTTATCTCTCTATTGTTCTTTTATCAGCGTTGTTTACCTTGGTGGTCCTTTACGTCTCTTTCTGTTTTGTGCTTTTACTGTGTTATTGATTTAATTTGGGTATCATAATTTATTGTTGTGGCCTCATTTATGGTGTCTTTTAAAAGTTCCATCGCTTGCAGGTTGGATTTCTACCTAATCACTGCCTTTTAATTTTTGTTTTACACTAACTCTCCTTTTTGCAGGTTCCCCTTTATTGAAATAATGCCCAGGCATTTTGGCATGTTGAGGTTCCTCCCACTCACAGGAATATTAATGTTATTATTACCTTATTGTGCTCACTATTTCTCAGCATGCTCCTGTTACAGTTACCTGAGACGATCTTGCCTACCCACTTCAGACTAAATCTCGAGACTGCCTCTCCCCTTTGGTTTCTGTACCAGCCTCTCCAAGAAGCGTTCATTAATCGAGCGATAAACTTTGTTTTTCTGCCATTTTGCTCCTGAGGTGTTGTACATGTCAATATGGCGGATATTGATACATCCTCCACTAGTCTTATTGAGTTCTTATTTTGATTAGCCTCTCTTAAATCTCCCTTGCATTTCATCGTCACTTCACTGTCCTGGTCAGGTGGTTCAATAATAGATCTACTGTTAGTCTTATATGAATTACTCTTACATCCAGAGTTCTCTGAATCGTTGATATTTTAAGATTTTTATTCATTTGATTCTCCACGTTTCTTTCACATTAGTGAGGTACCTCCTCCCCCGCACAACACATCAACCCTTCTGCTTTTGATATATTTTTTACTGGATGATGTTGCCACATTTCTTGCTGCTTTATCAAGTTTCCTCCTTAACATGAGGCACTCTCGTTCACCATTTATATTAATATCTTAGCATTTGTGTACAAGCACTTTAAAAACTTGTCACTGTTTATATGTCTGCCCTTTTCTGATGTGTCAGATTCTTTTTATGTGAATGTTTCTTTTCTGATCTGGCCCATATTTTATCCTCTTCCATCCTCTCCTCCTGACTAAAACCTAAAGATTCTCTGTCAATAGACTCTCCTTGAAGAGAAGTCTTCTCTGCAGCAATTGGCTTTCCCCCAACTCTTAGTTTAAAACTGCTCTGCAAGCTTTTTAATGTTAAGTGCCAGCAGTCTGGATCCACTTTGGTTTAGGCGGAGCCCATCCTTCCTGTATAGATTCCCCCTATCCCAAAAGCATTCCTGTTCTTAGTTAACCTCTGACACCATGTCATGTTCTTCTGTACCAGATATGGGTTGGGGCAGGGGTGAGGGCTCTGTCTGACAGCCAGGGATGAGAGATTTGAGGTGCAGGAGGCTGCTCCAAGCTGAGACCGATGGGTTCAGATGGTGGGAGGGGGGATCAGGGCTGGGGCAGGGGGTTGGAGCATGGGGGGGTAAGGGCTCCGGCTGGGGGTGCAAACTCGGGGGTGGGGCTGAGGATGAGGGGTTTGGTGTGCAGGAGGGTGTTCTGGGCAGGGATCAAAGGGTTTGGAGGGCGGGAGGGGGATTAGGACTGGGGCAGGGGGTGAGGTGTGGGAGGGGGATGGGGTGTAGGCTCTGTATGGCACTTACCTCAAGCAGCTCCCAGAAGCAGGGGCATGTTCCTCCCTCTGGCTCCTATGCGGAGGCACAGCCAGGCAGCTCTTCACGCTGCCCCGTCTGCAGGCACCACACCCGCAGCTCCCAATGGCCATAGTTCTTGGCCAATGGGAGCTGCAGAGCTAGTGCTTGGGGCAGGCACAGTGTGCAGAGCCCCCTGGGTACTCCTATGCATAGGAGTCTGAGGGGGGACATGCCACTGCTTCCAGGAGCCACACGGGGTCACAGCAGGCAGGAACCCTGCCTTAGGCCTGCTGTGCTACTGACTGGACTTTTAATGGCCTGGAGCCACCAGTGCTGACTGGAGCCACCAAGGTCCCTTTTCAGCTGGACATTCCAGTCGAAAACCAGACACCTGGCAACCCTAGCAGGAGAATATATGGCCCTGGCTACACATACTAGATATTTAAATGAGGTGGAAGGATCAGTTGAATAGTCTTTTCTATACAGCATTATGTGCTTTGTTCCCTTATTACATATTACTGCATTTTAGTTTACTTGATCAATGTGTTGATCAGCACAGCTTTTCTTCCTTATCTGTAAGCATACGGTTCTGGTGTTATGAAAAATCCACTCCTCCAAATAATATCCCTGGGATGTGACAGTGTTCCACTGACAAACTGCAATGGTTAGTTTTCAAAAACAAGAGGCATCCACACACCTGTTAGCCCTCCACCAGACCCATCTGCCAGTCATGCTGTTACTGTAAATTAAAATCTTAGTCTTAGTCTCTTGCATCTAATCTGACCACAGGTGAAGCAGGCAAAGATCAGATGTCAGCAAGGAGGAAAAAGCAAAATGCCTAGCAAGAGAAATAGTGGTTTTACCATGTGACCTGGAATCACTCCAGAAAATCATGTGCCACAAAGCAAACATAAAAACAAAAGTACTTAGGAGGTTATAAATGATAACAGATCAGGACTATTAACGAATCTATGTATGGAGGTGTGAGTAGCACACTTGAAATACATGATGGTGTGGTATAAACATTTTATTAGCCTGGGTTTGGAATGGCAGCATTATTCACAAGGGTCAATATAGCAGTACACCATCATGAATTTTATATATGCTACATATTTTATAGAAAAACTATTTCAGAAATCTCTTTCATACAGAGTTTTGAATTTTATTAGTTATGAATCAACCATAAGCTCTGACCTTCCACATGTGCTGAGTTACTTCATTAGAGAAACTGGTCATACTTCTTGGCCTGCCTCTCTTTTAGGCCTTTATCCAGACTTCCTATAGACTTCAGCTTCTCCCTGGAGGATTCCACTGGCAAGCTGTTGCTGCTGGAGCTAACATTAAAATACCTCCTTATTGCAGCCACCCTGACACAGATCCAGCTTCTTCCCTGTTAAGGAAAGAATAGGTTGCCTTTGTCTCAGGCCTACAATCCCCTGATCTGGAAGGAAATTAGCCACTCTTGAAGGCCAAGTTCACTGTTAAGGTATAAGTACATACTGGCAGCAATGTACAGGGTATGCATCCACACTGTGGTATGTAGCTACATGCAACAGTGAAAGGCTCAGGCATGGGGGAGGCAGTGGTGTACTACACTGCAAAAAATAGTTGTATTGTCTTGGGTGTGTAGAGAGCCATGTACACTACAGGGTCGGGGGGAGGGATAGCTCTGTGATTTGAGCCTTGGCCTGCTAAACCCAGGGTTGTGAGTACAGTCCTTGAGAGGGCCATGTGGGGAAAAATAAGCACTTGGTCCTGCTACTGAAGGCAGGGGGCTGGACTCAATGACCTTTCAAGGTCCCTTCCAGCTGTATGAGATAGGCGTATCTCCATATTTCAGGCATGTCTTTACTCTATTCCCCCAAGCTGTGCCTCACCATTTACACTGCTATTTATATCCATACAAGGGGGGCATGCAGCATACATACTCTACATGCTGCTGTAAGGAGTCTGTAGTGCAGACATGCCCTTTGATGATGTTATCACCTGTGACTGAATAATGGTGCCATCTACCTCTCACATAACATTTTTCATCAGTAAATCCAAAGCTCTTCACAATTTTTAATGTGTTTATCCTCATAACAATCCCATGAGTTAGGGAAGTTTCTTTATTTTTCCAGATGGGAAGTTGAGGCATGGAAAGACTATGTGACTAGATCAAGGTCACACAGAAAGTCTGTGCTGGAGAAGGAAAGCAAACGCAGGTCTTCCAAGTCCTACACTAGTGCCCTAACTCCTGGACCATTCTTCATTGTCTATCTTGCAGCTCAGACCAGTGTAACGTGTCTCATACCAGGGACAGGGGAAGGAGAGAGGAGAAACTATTTCTACAGGTTGTTAAAAAAACAAAAACAACCCACCCCACAAAATTAAACCTGTTCAGTGCTTGAAATCTGCTTAAACCCAGCAGAGATGGATTCACCATCAGAGTTGCATAACAACTGCAGTTTGTCACATGGTTCCACAATGATGTCCCCCGGGATACATAGGGACACCCTGTCCTGAAGCAGCTAAGCAAGGCTACTTCCCTGCTTTTTCCCCAGACGTGACCAATTCCAAACAGCTGGGCTACTGTGGAGCCTGATTGTAGGTGATAAGAGGTTAATGCAGCCCTTCCTGATTTTATGGTAAGAGCAGTATTTAGCTCTTTAATACAAATAAATAAATAAATAAATAAATAAATAGCTATATCACGTATCCCTTGGGAAAAAAATGAGATGGAACAACATGATTCCATTCTTTGTTTCACAAAATGAGGGGATTGGATGCATTTACTTACTGCTTAATCTTCCAGATGCTTTAGTGGGTAGTAGATAGGAATAAGACCTCAGTGGGGAATCCCAGATGCATCAGAATTCCACAGCATCTGGACCTGTGGAATAAACAGATCAGATCACAATGCAATTTAATACTGAGGTTGTAGAGAGCCAAAATGGTTTAGATGAGAATGTAAATGCAGAATCACAAAACTTGCTTATGATTCCAAATTGGAAGTACAGCCAAACTGAAAAGTAACATCGTTAGGTTCACTGGGGTTTGGATTTGAAGATACTGGGCCAGCATATAGAAGAAATAAAGGACAACAGGAAGGTAGAGAATCTCTTTCTAAAAATTCTTATATTTTAGCCATGTTGAAAAGCTAAATTAATAATATGCTGATAAAAGTATGTTTACTTACATTTGTGATTAGATCAGCTTGAATTAAATGAGGTACAATATTTGAGCAAAAATCACCTGCATTATTTATTCTAAGGCATGTGATCCCCTAATACAAACTTAAAATAAACTCATATATAAAATAAACATTAAAATTAGATGTTATTGATTAATATTCATGAAGTTTGACTGTTCCTGTCAATTATTTGCGCATTTTTCCCAACCATTTGCCAGATATACAGATGGTGAAACAATATTAGTCAAATACATTATACAGTATATACATGTATATATGTGTTAATATTTTAGGATTTTTTCCGACTATTCAACCAACTCAGATTAAAACATTATCAAGATTTTGACTTATACTGACAAATACAAGAAAATGTTGGCCAGAGAAAGAAATGTACTATGTCATCCAATATATAGGCCAAAAGTGTTGAAATTTAAATAGTCAGCTCTCATTATATGTTTCATGGTGGTTAAGTTGATAAGGAATTGGTGGGACATCTGATACATTTCTACTGTATTTCCTTGCTTTCGTAGGTTCACATTCACACTATTGTTACTTTAATGAAAGTTTTTTGAGTCTAAAGCAAGTTTTTTTTTAAATAAACTTTAACTAGGATGAGCAAGTATGAAAAATCGGAACAGGAGGTGGAGGTAATAGGTGCCTATATAAGAAAAAGCCCCAAAAATCAGGACTGTCCCTATAAAATCGGGACATCTGGTCACCCTAACTTTAACAAACAACTATTACAGAATTTAATACATTCTTATTCTAAATCTCTTTAACTCCATGGCACTCTGCATGTGCCCACTGAGTACTGTAAGTTCTATTGGTACAGGGTTCATTATAAATCTAATTGGTATCCTGGATGATGTAGTAGATGTTAATATCTGGAGGCTCATAAATTGCATAAAGGATTTATTGCATTGAGGAACTATAGAAAATAACCTCACTATTCTCTATCTTTGACCACTTGTTTGCTTCTCTGAAAACAGTTTTACAAACAGTTTTATGCTTCAGCAGGATAGGCTGAAACAGATGCAATATAATAAAATAAAAGGTAAACAGATTAATTTTAATAACATAAAATACTGTATGTTATGGCTCATTAAACTATATTCATTACCAAGCTGGATCCATAGAAAGTTTCCTACAGTTTTAACAATGTACCAGATGTCAGATGTTTTGCTCTGTCAGAAGCTGTTATCCTTTAGCCACTAGACATTTAGCATCAAACCTGACTTAAAAAAAAAATTTAATGAATATGGTGCTACCAACCAATATTTCTAGTGAATGTTTGTCAGCATTAAATCATTAGAGAATAGGCTCTGTTTCATGTTGCAACAGCAGAGGTTTTGTAAGATAAAGGAGAGCACTGGCAGCATTGTTTGAAAGCATATATAATTTATCTTGCACTATGAACGTCTCTAGACGATTTTAACAAAGCCAAATTTTAGCCTCGTTTATACCAGCACATCAGTAGGAGTGTATTAGTGTAACAGTTGAATTTTGCTTTCCATCCTTTACATTCATAAACATTAAAATTCATGAAAAAGAAAATGGCAATAAGGAACAACCCTGATGGAAACATTTGTTAAACCTTTAGTGACACTTGGTGTGATATAACTTGATTTTTTTTTTCTGAAGACTTGACTACTCTCAGTTTTCTTGAAATCAAATTCTGATACTAGAACTGTTGCCCCAAGAATGGCTCTATCATCCTCAATATGACACTACACTTCCATTCCTGGTTTGGTTTCAACATAAAATAAAATTGTGCTGGAACCAGCAATTTCTTTCTTATATCTTAAATTACTCTACTGCCTATTAAGACATTTGGTAGTAATGTGTTAAATCCAAGCCTTGGCTGTGTCAAAGATGCTAAACAAACAACAACGATTACAATGATAAACTCCTAATGGCTAACTTTATTTTTAACAGCACCTTGGGAAAACAGAAAAGGATTGTTGACCTAAAGCATTTAGGGTACTATTTTGAAAAGAGTTTCTTATTGGCCTAACTCTGCTCTTCTGCCCCTCTGCCCCTATTAAAGTCAATAGGAACAGAGCTAAGGTAGCACAGGGTACTTCTAAAATCCCACCTTTAAATCTGAAATTAGATATGCGCGGAGGGAACTGTTACTTTATTAAACTATGAATACATCCATAAAGAACATATTATATGGCTGAATTCTTAACTTGCAGTGCTGTCAATATATACAAACCACTCAAGCTCTGCTTTCACAGAAGTGGATGCTGGGCTTAGTTTACATAGTATTACAGGCCATAGCAACCGCAGATGGTCACATATAGTCAAATTTTCTGTGCATCAAGGTTGGCTGATCCTAACGATGGTCAATCTAGTTTAGAAGGGTAGGAGGGTACTCAGACCAATTCCTTGGGCAACTGCTGTGAGTGCTGATGTGGGAGAAAAACAGGCATATGGCTACCCCACTTATGTAGAAGTTCTATGCAGATCCTCCTCACTTGCCTCTAACTAGGGGTCGCAACAGTAACTCCTGTGTAGCTATTGCAAAGGGTAGAGATGAGACAAAGATCAGAGACTTCCTCATTTACCTCATAATTGCTGGGAGTGGGTATTAAATGATCCTGGCAGAGCTGTGGTATTTTTCAGGAACTCTGTCTGTGGGGTGAGGTATCCCCACTGAGTATATCCCCAGAAAACAAACAGCGGGAACTTACTTGCTCCTTCCCCCATGTGGAACTGGCCCACTATTTCTGTGCTGAGATGTCAAGCTGATGTCTCTCTACTTAGGAGTTGGTCGAGCAGAGTCATGGATTCCACTCCTTATGACTGAGCAGCCTCCTGTACCCCTTTGGACTTGTCTGCTAAGAGTGTGGGTCCTGGCAGACCACAGAATAAACAGCTTCCTTAGCATCTTTGACTGGAGACTAAAAACGTGCTTGGTGTTTAATATTGTGTTCACATTCCTTCGTTAGTACCTTCCCAAGGAATTGCCACACTGTTGTATCCATATCTTACTTTACTAATGTTCCTCTTCTCTTATAGGAGGTATCAACCGTCCTTCAAACAGACCTTAATAGAATTAAAATTTATTATTAGTAGTAGTATACAGACCTACAGGGCTGGTCTTATGGGTGGGCGATATGGGGGATGGCCAGGGTTGCCATGTTGGTGGCGGTCACTGTAGTCAAGAGGCAAGGGGTGGGGCAAGCGGGAGATACAAGGCCATGGAAGAGAGCTCAGGGCAAGGGAGGGAGAGGTGGCAGTGGGGCCCGGAGGCAATGAGGGGGTTTGGAGCCCAGGAAAGAAGCAGGGGCCATGGTGCCAAATACAAGTTTGCCTAGGTACTATTTTCCTTAAGGCCAGCCCAGCAGACTTATTTGGTTTGAATTCTTTTCTAACCAAAAGTATGTTTCAAATTCCCAGATATTTGCATTATTTCTTCTATTCATAACATAATATTGGAAAACAACTGTTCAGGAATGAGAGATTACCCTAGTCTACGAATGTCAGTTACAATATTTTCCAAATTTGGAAAAATGTTTAGTTTTCTTTGTCAATCCAAGCACAGCTCAAGTTCATATGATGGGAGAGAAGTTCTCAAATGGTTGCTCCTTCTTGGGATTGATAAAAAAGATAAAATATTTCATACAACACCTGCAACAGTGATTTTTACCAGCTGGATATTTTATATAAGAAGATTTGCAATCTTTAGTGTGATTATAATTCCTACTCCTAGGAGATATATAATCAAAATAATTGAGTGAGCCATTCTTTTACAGCCATTTCCACTGGCTTATATTAGAATTTAAATTTTCTCTTTTTTTCCTGGAATGATCAGCCTGACTGTTCCTATATGTAATGGTCTTCTGACTCCTTTCTATATAAAACTGAGAGAAAGGAGAAAAATATAGCAGATTTTGTTTCAGCACCTGTTAGCTGACACAAATTAGCAGCTCTTCTTAAAATATCACTAGTCAGTGTTATTTAAAAACATAAGTGTACAGAGATTTACAAGGACCTATTTATTGCTACCAATTTATTGCAAACCTAAAGCTGTGTGTAGACACGCGCATTTTTGTCATATGCATGACATATGTATGTATTTACATAGGGCTAAATTATGATATTCTTGCTAGTAATGAGGACTACCTTACTACAGAAGTATTCCCATTGATTTACTTGGACTACTCATGATGCAAGGTCCTATTCAATATGAGTAAAAATATCATCATCTCATTAATCTCATCCATAGTGTATATGCTATACAATTACTACAGTCCTCAGGGTCAGGATCCTCCTGAAAAGTAAGTAATAAGGATTAAACTGGCAAGAAAAAAATTAAAATACATATTCTGCAAGCGGTTTCACATGGTTATATGTAAAAACTGCACTGATGGAGTCAGAGGTATAGATTTCAAAGGCAGGAGGGGACCATTATGATCTAGTCTGATTTGTTGTGTACCACAGGCCATAGAATTTCCCCACTGACTCCTGCATCAAACCTAACAACTTGCGGTTGAGTGAGAGCATATCTTTTAGAAAGACATCTAGGCTGGATATAGAGATTCAAGTGACGGAGAATCCATCATGTGCTGTTGGTAATTTGTTCTAATGTTTAATTGGAAGGTTAGTCACTCCTGTGCTTTCTCTTCTGTCTGCGTTACATTAAAAACAAAAATAGCACTAGGAAAAAAAGGATCAGAAATTGTGGAAGCCCAGACAACAGCCATATGCAGTGGGTCCCCTCCACATACAAAACTGATCTGACCTATGTGAGAAATGTTCAGCTGTCTTTGTGTCAGTATCCCCACAGTGGGCATTTCCTGGGGATGGGCAGGGAGATGAAAGGGTACATAAATAAATAGCAACACCACCACCACCTAGCTCTTATATAGCACTTTTTTCCTCAGCAGAACTCAGAGATCAGTGTCGTTATCCCCAGTTTACAGATGGGGAAATGGGCACAAGGATGTGAAGTGACTTGCCCATGGTCACCCAGTAGGCCAGTGAAAGAGCTGAGAACTCAGTCCCAGGCCAGTACTCTATTCTCTAAGCCACACATTGTCCCCAAATGTGTCTGGTGAAGTTCCTCTCTGGTGATATTAATTTTGAGTCCCCTGCAATCCACAGACTGAGGACTGCCCTTTAAGGGGATTATGGGGGCAGCTGAAGCTCAGTGGGTGTGCTTGTTAGTAGAGCTGTATTGAAGCCACACTGCCAGAGAGCTGTTGTGAGAGGATGCTGTTGGACTAGAGTTGGTCCAGAATCATAGGGCCTCTATACACCTGTCATTGTCCTTCCACTGGCCTCCCAAGTTCCACAACGATCTGAGTGGGTTGTGGGTCAGCCACAGAATGGAGGATGAAGGAGAAACATGCAAGCCTGTCACCTGAATGAACCTGTGGGGCACATTTCCATGTGGAAAACCTCTCAGATGTCTTCTCCCTTCACCCCATCCTGGGTGTGAGGGTCGGGGAGTCCTCTCTATTTTGCCTTTTTACACTCTCTTTAATCTACAGTAGCAGATTCTTTATTGTCATGGAAACAAAACCACTGTAATAATCTTACATCATTTTAGCCCTCAGTTGAGGAAACAGTTCTAAAGATCCTATTGTGCCACAATTCGTTAAACAGTCCTGACTTATGCAAATTGATTTATTTTATTGCTCAGTCAATATGCTGTTTAATATTGTCATTCATGACAAACACTAACTCTTTCAGTGCCACATGATTCCAGTGATGTTGGGTCTGTACTTACACCTGGGGCACATGCTCTAACTTAAAGCAAAGCTGCAGAGTGATGTGACCCAGCATTTTATCTGGCAGTGAAGACAATCATGTCAAAGAAAAAATTAAAGGATTTTTTGTACTTAGAAACAATTCTCCAATCTGAACACACAGATAATATATTGGAAACACATCATATGGTATTTTCAGTGCAAATAGATTTACCTAACATAAAATAGTCTAAATAGTTTTTTTATAGTTGGATGCTGTGAAGTCTTCATAGATATGCCTGATTGCACCCAGGGAACAAGCAGGTTCCTCAAGCAACAGCATTCCTTTCTGCACAAGATTATTCCTCTTGTTCAGGGCCATGCTATTGGAACATAGGAACTGCCATAGTGGATCAGATCCAATGTCCATCTAGTCCAGTATCCTGTCTAACACTAGCCTATACCAGAAGCTTCAGAAGGAGGAGTGGGAATCTTGCAGTTTTCCCACAGAACAACATCAATTGATCATTTATGATTGAAATATTTTTTTTCTGCTCAGTTGTCATAATGTTAAAATAAATCATTACGGGTGAAATCCTGGCTCACTGAATGGCAAAACTCCCATGGACTTCAATGGGGCCTAGATTTTACCCTATAAATCTCGGCTATGACATAATTACCAAGTTCAGGGGATCAAACAGCCTCCTCTCACATGGAAAGCTGAGACAGGGGACATTTTACAAGCAAGTGTCTGGAAATAATCATGGAGTTTTCCTCATGGAAATTCCCTCATTCCATTAGGACAGTGTGATTTACGCACCTACAGAAAATCAGCCTCCCTGCCATGATCCATGGGAAGCCAAGGCCATCTGTGTGGAGACCTCATAGCTGTTCTGCAGTCCAGAGGCTTCCTCCAAAGGTCCCACAATGTACTTCCAATGACTGTACCCTGGAGTCAGCCTCTCTAGCCATGGCTTCCCCTGCATCCGCATAAGAGCTTCCAATCTCAGACTACAGTAACTCTTCCTTGTGAGGTCCATGAGGTTAGAAGAGGGACAGTGTGCATCCCCCATACCTGGCTCTGCCACCAAACTACCCCCTCTAATGCCCTGGCCCATCCTGACTCCAGACTCTCTGCAGACCCTGGACCACATGTGGAGGGCTCCATCAGGTCTGCGGATGGGAAATGGTACCACAGAGGCACACAATGCCACTGTTCAGTATGCAGAGGGGGATATCATGGAATGGAGGGGCCCTCCATATGGAGACCTGAGGGGAAATGTTCAGGGCTGGGCCAGTATAGTTTACGAGTTACTAAGTACACTTTTTTTAATCTGAGTGACCTGATTTGCTTCTGTATAGGCAGCAGAAGTGCATTAGCTTAATTAATCTGCTCTACTTAGAGTTAATTATGGAAATATGCACTAAAACCAGTGTCACAAACAAGAGCTGTTTACATGATAAGCTAGAGTGTGTACTTTCATTGTGCCACACAATTCTTTTAAATGGCTTTGTATTCCAGGCACCAGAGTCTGGAAGTCTGATATTGATCCAATTACTGTGGCAAGGTAGTAACAACTCACAAAACTGATTCAACCTAACCTAGGGATCTCCCTTTCAATAATATCAATGAATTATATTGACATATCAACTAGAGGAAAAGACTCCTGTGGCAAAGTTGCCACCCCAACACACCCCTCCTAGCTGGATCTGCCATTGTGTAGACCTGAATTCACATAAGTAACTTGCCCCATTCCTTAATGGCCGTGACTGGAAAGGTGAATGGAAGCTCAAGTTGCAAACAAGGGGCTGAATGAGCAGTACACAGGAGTCAGGATGTCTGTGCTAGCTAAGGCCTGGTCTACACTACGCATTTAAACCAAATTTAGCAGCATTAAACTGATTTAACCCTGCACCCATCCACACAACGAGGCCCTTTATATAGATATAAAGGGCTCTTTAAATTGATTTCTGTACTCCTCCCCGACCAGAGGAGTAGCACTGAAATCGGTATTGAATGCATATTATTTATACATGAGATGTTCAACACATTGGCAATCTGCTGTTTTCAGTTTGGATTCATTAAACTAAAGGGGTGACAGCAAAAAGCTCTTTTCAAATTGAAAGAAGTTTCAGAATGGTGGTAGACGCAAGGCGGAGATGAAGTAGAGTTCTCAGTGATTCCTGAATCAGCGGACACAGGGAAAGCACTGAAATTAATGGTCGTCTGATCTGGAGGAATGCAGATTAATACTGCGTTGTAATGCGGAGGAACATATAATTACACATCGTCGTGCATTGAGGCGGCTGAGGGGCACAGCAGCATGTGTAAGCTTACCTGGGTGGGAAAGATGACTGACCTGTTTAATATCGACACCTTCGCACGCTGTGAATGCAAGTACATAGGTAAAGTGCACAAAACTGAGTCACAATTATTGATCTGGCTACTATGACTGCCTCCCGTTTTATCAAACATTGGTATAAACCCCCGTTCTTAATGCCACATCTCGATGGACACGCATCATCGAGCCCAAATGCATGTCACCGTGCTGTATTGAAAGGAATAGTATTGTAAGTTACAATGGGAAGCACACTCAGCAAGGTAAACATCCGAGAGTAGAGCCAATATCTGATGGAATTGGCAGCAAGTCGAGAGATTAATAGAAGGGGCGCGAGCAGGCGCCTCAGTGAAGTCATGGAGACAAGGAGATCTTTTATTGGAGAACAGGTAAGAGACCACAGCCTGCATAAGTTTTGGTTTTTTTTTTTTTGTTTTTTTTTTGTTTTTGTTGTTTTTTGAAAGTCTCAACAGATAGATACATCAACAGAAGTCTGGTCCAAGTAAAGCCAACTGGTCTCTAATGCTCCTGAGACGGACAGATTCATACAACATTACCCAGAAATGTGGCAAATTCACAAGGGTTGGAGTCAAAGCTTATGAACTACATGTTACTGATTATTCAATAAAACTTCATTGTAGCTCTGATGTATTTAGGAAGCTGCACCTTGAATTAGTAAACCCCCCTTTTCCACTAATCCCTTACTGGAGACATTAACTGCAAGAAAGTGGTGGCGCACGGCAGCCAACTTTTATTTTTGGTGCTTTGAAACTATTATGCCGAGAGAGAGAGACAATGAAAAGAGGGAGAACATACACGCACCTGACAATTAGAACTGAGAGAGAAGAATATATTCCTATGCCCAAGCTAGAGTGCAACAAATCAGCTAGAGATTTGTACTTGAAATAAAATTGCTTATGATTTTTTTTTGAATGGCTGACCGATTTAATAACAGTTTTACCTTTAAAGCAGTAGCAGCTAGCACACACAAACTCTAATAAGCCACAATGGTGCACTCGTCTAAAACATGGGCAGCTTCTGCAATTTGGAGTAGAGCCTAATCCAGCCTTTGTTTCTGCAGAGAGAGAACTTGCCAGCTCAGATCACTGCCATCTATTATGGCAAATGTTAAACAAGACAGGCAGATGAGCCTCCAAGCTATTACGTGTATGCGGTGGAAGGAGGTAATGGGGCCAGTCAGTCTTAGATATAAGACCCCAGTACCTCTATTGTTTTTCATTAACTTTCCAGAACAATTAATATGCAATGTAGATTATGCAGTCATGGGCCTGCCCCCTACTCAGGAAGCAGGCAATTCAGGCTTTCTGATGCGACATAAGTAGTTCAAGCATATTTCAAGGCATTAAGCAGCAGCCATATTAGGCGGAGGGGTCTGCTTTCTCCAACTCTGCATGCTGAGTGATTATGGGCTCAACTCAAATCCTGGTAGTCCTGAAAGTCATGGGTTTTGTCATCACTTAACCTCTACTGGGAAAGCCTGCCTTCCAGTTCACTCTGGCTTCAGTAATGGCTATCTGATGCCATTGAGAGAGATCAAGAAACCTATAGCATGATTGAATATCTGCATCAAGCCTGAGGAGCCATTGGCTCAGGGGATCTGGGCTTTGTGTCAAATTTACATGCCCCCGCTAAATTCTCAATGAGGGAATACTATTAAATATCAAAAACTCGGCATCGCACTAACTTCCCATTCTGTGAGATGAATAGGGCATATCAATGCTAGTACAGAGACTATTAGTTCCAAAGCTCTGACAAGACGAGCATTGCAGTTTTAGCACTTAGTTTTACTGTCAGTTTTTGAGGTCATCTCTGCAACTGGTACTATAGTCATTGTGAAGGGAAGATCTGGGAGGTGTTGAAATTTATACCACACATACACAGAGCACTGGCATTAAGCTAAATTGGGAGGTGAAGAGAACAAACATCACATGGACTTGACTGTGTGCTGTTGAAGATTTGGTAGAGAGAAGCAAAGAAGATTGTAGCTTCCGGCGGCTTAGCTGTAGAGGGATGACCCGGCTGCATCTGAGAATCCAGAGCTGCAGTAGATATCATATGGACCTTGAGCGCTGGTATGATGTACTTTGCGCAGGAGACAGAGACAACTTCTTAGTCCAATTTCTTTTTGGTGTTGGTACAATATCACAGTCCCTGTGACATCATGTGCTCTTCCAAAAATGTTAGTTCAATGTCCAGGGAATGGTCTGGTGCTAGACATTCTAGCACAGGCTGTTGCTGCTAACTCCGCGCCTGCTATCAGACTTATTAATCGTTAAAGAGCATTACTTTTAGATGATGCCAGTGCTCCTCGCCTAAAGTTCTTCGTCAACCAAGGGGACCGGATAACTCAAAAGGTATACCTTATATAATCAGCCTTAGTTGTGCAAAATTAACTCAAAGTATCTAAAATGGTAAAACTGATTCTTCAAGGTATGTGTCCATAGATTTGTGCTCTGGGTGCACATTACTCCTGATACATAGATCAGATTCTTCTTTTGCCAGCAGATCCATTGGGAGGCAGTGCCTGTGCTATAATTGTCCTTGAACATAAAACAACTTTTCCATCGAAGGATGTAAAGTGGGGGAATAGACCCAGCCGATCTTAATCCTTTTTAATTGCTGAAGCAATGAGATGAGACTTCATAAATAATCCACTTGCTTCTGTGTGGTAATGTAGTTGTGTGAGTTAGGCCTTGTGGGCAGTAACACAAAAAAATCCTTATTTAATCAGCTTCACTGTTTTAAGGAACAGAAACCTTCCCTCGTAACAAGGGTTCTACCGCAAAAATCAGGCCAAAGTAAAATCTCCAGGATCACCTCTCTGGTGCCAAACCTCAAGTGCCGCTTAATGGCACCTGGTGTCTATTTTGTTTGGGAGAGCAGTCTGCTGCGGACATATTGTCGTGTGTAAGATCTTAAGTGGACTCAAAGGAACTGAAAAAGCCCCACTGAAAATTGTTCCCTCTGGAGTGTGCGTAAACTTGCCTGGACAGTGAAAAGGATGCAGCTCGCCTCAGTCCTCCATATCACGCAAACCTTGAAGAGGGACCAACCCCAAGCCCCTGAGCTCAGATCAACAACACCCCATTCAGTTCAACCGAGGATAGGAAGGAGTGCCATGCACGGTAGAAGGGACCCGCGATGCGCGCATGGACGGTATGTCCTGCAAGATATCATAGAGGATACAGCTGAGAGGCTTTCACATCACAGCTATACAGATTTTATTATCCATAAAATATGCTACCTCAAAGCTTCTTAATTACTCAACACACAGGGCATTAGCCACGACCAGAGGGGAGGAGGGAAGCAACAGATGGGATGTTGCAGGGCCCTATAGAGCAATGCACACTAAAATCAATATTCACTCACTAAGCTGACAGGAGCGACATGTGCCTCAGGTCTTCAAGACACATGCCCTATCTGGACAGAGACTTATTTTTGACAAAGCCACATAAAAAGAAGGGAATGACCCAGGGATATCCATTTTCCAGTGCCCGCCGCGTATCGGCTGACCTCGAGCGAGGCCAGCCAGGAGCACTCCAGACAGCAGAAGAGGAAGAAACCACGACTGAATACGTCATCCTTATTCGCAATTTCTTTAAAGCGATGGCATTGGCAGACGGTACAATAGGGAAGGTAACCCTCTCTGCACCCTGCAAGGCAAAATGAATGCGCTGTGGGTAGCCACTGCAGTACTCGTTGTCATGTCAGCATGCCATCAGTACAAGCCACCACCTCAAACCTCAGAACAGTGATATCGACACAGGCCAAAAACCGGTTCCAATCTGGTGCCATGCTATGGTTCGCCAGGGCAATCCAGGAAAGGGCTGCAAAAGATTGTCTACATCCATTGGCTGTCATGGAGGAGAGGACATGAAGTGATGGACATTCACACGAATCACCGTGCCGGACAGCCTGTTTTTGGCATTGGGGAGCTCAACCCAGAATTCCAATGTGCGGGGGAGACTGCAGGAACTATGGGATAGCTACGGGATAGCTGCCCACAGTGCAACGCTCCAGAAATCGACGCTAGCCTCGGTACATGGACGCACACCGCCGAATTAATGTGCTTAGTGTGGCCATGTGCACTCGACTTTATACAATCTTTTTACAAAACCGGTTTATGTAAAATCAGAATAATCCCGTAGTGTAGACATACCCTAAGATAAGCAGGAACATCCTCATGCAAGGGACAATGGACAAGAAAAATGTGCAATGTAAAGATCAGATTCTACATGAACAGCACATGGACAGAGCATGCTGTATAGAGACTGGTTCCTGAAAAGTAGCCACATCAGTCATGAAGCATCTCATGCAAAGTATAGTTAAGAAAGTAATGTGTAGATGTATATAAAGGAAGAGTTTTTCAGTGTAACTTTGGACCCGTGGTACAGCTTATACTCACCCTGTATACTAGTCTGATTTGCTCTGTGCCAAATAAAGGAACCTGAGTGATGAAATCTAGAGTTGACCTGAGTTTTGGATCCCAGAATCAAGAGTTCTCCCAGAAAGTGGAAAAGGTCTTGGAGGGAATCCCAACACATTGCACCACTCTTGCCTCAGTTTCCCCCACTGTGTGTTGGCCAACTCCAGCTATAAGAGAATTCTCGTCCTCTAGCTAGACCACTTTGCAGAGTCCTGCCCCTTCTGGGGCCACAGGGTCCTTTACAAAAGTCCAACAGAAATGAAAACAAAAACTAAGCCTTCAGCCCAGGTAGGCTCATATGGCAGCCACCCTGTCACAGGTGTGCCTGTACTGCTTTAGACTGTCCTGCCTACCCACAGGCTTCTGTGCCTTGATTAACCCCACAATCCAGGGGCTGGCACCTTCCTCTCCTCACTCGGTGTTAGGCTGCTCATCAGGGCCCCTGTCTCCAGTCCAGCTTCCAGCTCACCCCAGAGAATCTTGCCTGCTCTGTTTTTCAGGCTGCTTCCCAGACAGCAGGAACACTGCACCTCCTCTCCATCCCCTCTCCATCTGGGTTCACCGAGCTCTTTGGGGAGGGGGAAGCCTCTAGCTGTGTGTTCTACTTAGGCCTAGCAAACCTGCCAGGTGCACCCAGGCTGGTTAATTAGCCTACACTAACCATTTCAGGGGTGGGGCGAGGGTTAAACACCCCATCACAACTCCAATAGAAATAATATAAGTAGGTAAAGCAGAAATAATCTGTATTTCCCTTATTACATTCTCAGTTTTCCTGAGAGCTTCATGCCAGATCCTGAGTGCCATCTCATCTCACTGACAACACAAAGCACTGTTCAGGCTTAGTACCCTGAAAGCCTCCTGTTCTAGCAGTGAACTATGGCATCTCACTAGTATTTAGTGGACCCACAGGTTACAATAATCTATTGAGATTACTATACAGCTGCTAGCAGACTTGTAGGTTAAGTATTTACATTGAAGGCCATTTCTATATTCTAGGTGAACTAACACAAAAAGAAACAAATTTAAGAGCAACATAAACTGACCCCCAGCAAGGCAGAGATAAGGAGCTAATGTTCAAAGCTGCTAGTCCCTTAGAAATAAGGGAGAATTCACGATCACAGCACTATCTAAAAAAGTAATTCCAAACACATGTTGACCTTGAAAACTCTTCTTGCTGTTAATGGATTAACATGTAGTTTCCCCAACCTCAAATGAAGCTTAATTTTCATAAGTCACATATAATGAAAGCCTTGTAAAATCACTAGAGAGGAAAAAAAAACTAATTTGCATCCTGTTGCAACTTAATGTCATTTAATATCCAATACCTTTCTGGCCAAGATGTACTGAACAGTTTGTAAATAATTGTCTGCTGGCAGCACATTGTGCTCAGGAAGGTGGGAATGGAAATTGCGTAACCTCCTTGCTGATCAGTGAACAATAATTTTAAGCATGCCAAGAAGATTATGAAAATCAAACCAGACACTAATATCACTAATCAGAAGTTTGGGCCCAATTCTGATCTCAGCTACATCAGTGTAGATCAGCAGTAACGTTAGTCAGAATCAATCGTTTGGTTTCATCAACATTCCATTTATCCCCCTTTGCCAGCACCCCAGTGTACTTTCAGTACACTTGCTTTGCATACTGAACCCTTCACCTGAATTTACTTAACTAATTAGCACATTGGGTTCCAGGCCAGAAGCAGGTATCACGCAGAGTTCAGTACTTGTGCAGCTGATTATCCTTTCTTATTATAAACCACACTATCCTTTGTTATGTTCATCCACTGAAAAGTGACAGAGCCTGACTTCAGATTTTGAATCTGATATAATGAGGACAGCATAAAATGGAAAAGTGTTCTGGGAACATGCACGCTCTTCATTTCAAAGGATAGAGGCCTAGTTGCATTTAATTAAGGTATAGCCGGGCTACATTGATTCAACGAGTACTGATGGCATGCGATCGTTTAAATTGGATCTAGGTAGAAACAAAAATGGTGCTCAAATATTTTTGCAAATAAAAGCATTGCATTTGATTTGTTACAATTCATGGGGTGAAAGTATTTTTTTTATCTGAGAGTATTTCTTTGTGAGGATCACTGACTATTCATTTAATTTATCATGCTGATTATTTGTCCAAAATTGCATTACAAAAGTCCATTGTTTATTATTTCTCAGTCTGGTGAAAAACTTTCCATCATCCAATCAGGGAGCAGATGTAACATCATCCTGTGACTTGGCCACTGAAAACACAACAAATGACAAATGGACAAAGTGAACATTTTGTGAACAATTTTGACTTTGTCAATTTAGATATTGTTGGAAAATACTTATGAACAACAAATACACTGGCAAAAATAATAGGGAATGGAATTTAATGTACAGGACAGGGCATTACTTCTTCCCCAGTCTGTGTGTGTGAATGACAGACTCAGTTGTCACCCATCAATAATTCTAAGTCCACCAATTGGAACCTTACTCCTTCTCCAGGACAAACCATTCACTTTCTTTCACAGCGAGAGTGAAACAGCCATATTTAGTTCAACTGCATCAGTTAGCTTGTGCCGCTGCAACAAGACCTACATAGTTGCTTCAAAGTCCAAAAAGCATCCAGTCAACTCAATGAATCACAAAATTCCCTGGTTCCCTGACATGCAGTGACATACCACCCCCTCATACTACCTATATAATAATTTGCCTATACGGAACTGAGAGTGAGATAATTATGGCAGTGAGCAGAGCAGGAAGAAACTCCACTTTTAGACAGTACTAGCTACAGAGGCTCATTCACCTGCACATCTACCAATGTGATATATGCCATGATGTGCCAGCAATGTCCCTCTGCCATGTACATTGGCCAAACCGGACAGTCTCTACGTAAAAGAATAAATGGACATAAATCAGATGTCAAGAATTATAACATTCAAAAAATTAGTCGGAAAACACGTCAATCTCCCTGGTCACTCAATTACAGACCTAAAAGTCACAATATTACAACAAAAAAAAACTTCAAGAACAGACTCCAGTGAGAGACTGATGAATCGGAATTAATTTGCAAAATGGACACCATTAAATTAGGCTTGAATAAAGACTGGTAGTGGATGGGTCATTACACAAAGTAAAACTATTTCCTCATGCTTATTTCCCCTCCCCCCACCCACACACACTGTTCCTCACAACTTCTTGTCAATTGCTGCAAATGGACCATTTTGATTACCACTACAAAAAGTTTTTTTCTCTCCTGCTGGTAATAGCTCACCCTAACTGATAACTCTCCTTAGAGTGTATGGTAACACCCATTGTTTCATGTTAACTGTGTGTATATATATATATATATCTTCCTACTGTATTTTCCACTGCATGCATCCAATGAAGTGGGCTGTAGCTCATGAAAGCTTATGCTCAAATAAACTTGTTAGTCTCTAAGGTGCCACAAGTATTCCTGTTCTTTTTGTGGATAGAGACTAACACAGCTGCTACTCTGAAACCTAGCTACACTCTGTCACTCACAGGCCAATTCCAGCTCCTTTTAAAAGGCCCTGGGATGGAGCAATGGAAACCCCTTAGGGATGCAAAGGGATGTCACTATATTCAATACTATATTCTCGTGAGAACCCCTGCAGGGCCCAGGCAAATTGCCCCACTTGCTCCCTCGCTACGGGTGGCCCTGGGAAAAATAAACCTTCCGCATCTCGGCACAAACCCAGTTTTAAGAAAACTTCTTTACAAGGTATCACTGGTTCTCAGCATCAGCTAGTGCAAAAAGGCACTAAATCTCATTAAAAGGGTTGGACAAATATTTTCCATCAAAACTTTTTTTGGATCGAAAACTAGGGGTTTTTTAAAAGCAGAAAAAAATCATGGACAATGTCTGCTTTCCTTCAAAATTTGTTGTGTTTTTTTTTAATTGAAAACTGAAATTAGTTTGCCAAAACCTGAATATAGTTTGGGGTTTCAGAAGCATGTGGCCAAATATTTGCTGCTTGCTGTATTTGAATGTTAAAGACAATCAAAAATATTCGGCTTAAAAAAGCAAAACTTGACACCTTACAGCTTTTACGCACCAGCCTGACCCATCAGCAAAATCGAATTTCTCCAAGTTCTATACGTGCTCTGCCTTGACTCATAATGTCTCCATAATTTGTTCATTTAGCTTTAGAACATAAAGAACAGCCATACTGGGTCAAACCAAGTCCAGCAGCCATTCCTGCCTAACAGTGGTCAATGCCAAGTGCTCCGAGGAAGTAACCTAACAGGTAATGATCAAGTGATCTCTCCTCCATCCATCTCATCCTCTGACAACAAAGGCTAGGGACACCATTCCTACCCCATTCCTGGCTAATACCATTCATGACTTAATCTCCATGCATTTATTGTTTCCTAGAGATGTCCATGGCCCCTCACATGGAGATACTGTGGTTTGTCTTTAGTATAGCTTATGTACATACTCCACGAACTGAGCATTTGACTTTTCCAGAATTTGGTAGCCTATGTTGTGAAACTGAAATCTCAAAATAGCACATGCATGTGAATGGACACGAGGTCTAAAATTAAATTAAGCCAGGTTCTCAACTGGGATGAACCCTGAAGGGGTCACAAGATTATTAGTGGGGTCGTGAGCCGTCAGCCTCCCTCACACACCCTGCTTTCCTCCAGCATTTAACAGTGTTAAATATAAAAAAAGTGTTTTCATTATAAGGGGGTGGGGCGTGTCAGACTCAAGTTTGCTATGTGAAAGGGTCACCAGCAAAGTTTAGAACACTGAATTAACCCTTGGAGCCTCAGGGAATGCAGGAAGGGGAGCTCTTTGATCGGTTTGGGGAAGAGGTAGGTGTGTAGGATATGCTCTTCTCATGTGATTCCTCCCCCAGTGGCTATTTTAAATGAACTACCCCCCGTACATGATCTCCCTATCGGCACTGAATTAAATATAGACATAATTGGCATTGATGAAGTGAAAGGTGTGAGCCTAATGGAAAAGCTAATAGCTTGCTCTTCTCAAGCCTCAAATGTGAATGAAGCTTTAGGGTAAAGGCTGTGCCTCCAAAACAGCCTGGCCTGCTCCTATCTGACCCACTTACTTCCTGCCGCACTGACCCCCTAAATCTGCCACCCATGCCTTCCCCTCATCCCTTAAGCCCACCCCACCCGGACTCATCCTGCTCCTGACTGTTCCGACCAGTCATCACGCGCTACTGATTACCTGACAACCCCGGTAAGCCCACAATCCAACCCACCCCATTCCTCCCTTGACTCCCCCAACCTATCCCTCCCTTCCCGGACTCCTGCCTATCAACCCCCCTGGCCCCGGCCCCAGCCTCTTACCCCCGGCTCCCCCCTTCACCCGGAGCCTCAGCACATCACATCCAGGAGTGTCCCTGAAAAGTGGCGCAGATTGCCTCCAGCAGGGCCTGAGCTCGCAGCCCTGCCCCCTTACCATGGGGCTCTGAACAGAGCAGAGCTCAGGCCCCGCTGGAAACATGCTGCAGCTATTCAGGGAAGCTCCTGGATGTGCTGAGGCTCCGGGAGAGGGGCAGGGTTGGGCCGGCAGCCTCAGCCGTTCTCTTGGGGGCACCTGCAGAGCCCGGGGCCTAGGGCAAATTGCCCCACTTACCCTCCCCTCTGGGCGACCCTGCACTGGCCAGTGGGTGCTAAAGTACCACCCTACGAGCAGGTTCACCTGCTTGTCTCTGTCCCACAGTCCAGAGCTGGTTGGCTGGCATCCTTTATTAAAGGGTCAACCCTGTTCATTTCCAAATCACTGTTTGATTTCCTAATATAAAACTCTCAAGAGCTCATGTAGCACTTACATTTTTATAATCCATGCTTAGTACTCAGATCCCCACCTTCCATTCTGGAAACATTTTACTTTTTTTAAGAAGGAAAACTGAAGCAGCCGTATGACACAAAATGCTCTTTTTTAATTTGGAGAAATAAACCCAATAAGAATTCTATTCCTCAACAACAGACTTCCTTAAATAGAAATATTCAAAAGAAAGAAAATCAGAAAGACACATCCATGGACAGCAATCAGCCATTTTGTCAAGAAAAATAATCCCTTTGATTCTTTATTCCTCTGAACCACTCTCCCTGAATTCCCATAGCTGCTTCTCCTTATATACTACCCATTTACCTGTCTGTTTCACTAAAGAATATCAATCAATCAAATCATTAAAAAAACATATTATAGTTACTACAATAAATCTCCACCTTCAGTTCTGAACACAAATCTATCACTAATTAGTACATATAAATATATCTAACACTAAAAAATCCTTATGTAAGCACCACAATTAAAATGCATGATCCTTCTGAAATATCTCAGATGAACACATTGCTAATAAACATCAAATGGAGACTCTTTCAATAAGAAAGAGAGGGCTAAAATTAAATATTACATACATTTTGTTCTCATTTGAAAGGAACACAAATGGAATTGTTAACTGGCACAAAATCTACACATGGTGTGTGGCTGAAATTAAGAGACCTGATGAGGCACAGTAAAGCCAAAGAAAGATCTCTTTTGTTCTCTCACATTTATCAAGACCACCTGGAATACATATAAAAACAAAATAAAACAAAGCACATAGTCCAAAGACATCCATGTTTGATTAGGTTCTGATTTATACAGAACTATAGATTGTATTCTTTGAAGTTTCTGTGTTTTTATTGTACTGTAGTAAAAAATGATCAGCAAATAAAACAGACTACGTATTCCTTAAAACTCATGGCAAATGAGGCACTTAGCTGTTGTAAAATAATTAGAAGATACTGACAAATTTCCCCCCTCTGCTGTGTTTTATTTTCATATTCAGCTCCCTTGTATAATGTGAAAAACAATGTGCTTTCCTCATTTCTAGCATCTGATACTAGCATCTAGTTATAAGTTTTTAATAATTTTTATTAACATTTTGTTAACTGCTCTGCACTTAATAAAACAATACCCGGATATATTTGCTTTTGCTCCTCTAAAGCTGCTGTTTCCTAATTCAAACACTATAGACTAATTGGCTCATTCACTTGTTAAGAATTCCTTTGAAATCCCTTATATCTTCCTGCTTTGGGACAACTAAAATGGGATAAAAGCAACGTAATACTTTAACGGAAGTTCAGAGGCTGCAGGTAAAAACAGCTGCTTTTGTCAAAAGCAGAATTATGGCTTTATTGGTGACATTACACAGACATGTCAGATGATTGTGACGAAAGAACATTAGCTACCTCTGAGTACTTTGGCGAACTGAATCTCTAATGTGAATTATCAAAGAAAAGAGACAGAGTAGATGTAGAGGGTGAAGCTATTTGTTCTGATTATGCAAGATACAAGCCTCTCTAATAGAAGTTAACAAAATTCCTCCCCATTGCCCAGACTAAGCATTAGAACTACTTTGGGGTGCTGTATAAATACACCTCTACCCCAATATAACATGACCCGATATAACACGAATTTGGATATAACGCGGTAAAGCAGTGCTCCGGGAAGGGAGGAGGGGCTGCGCACTCCAGCAGATCAAAGCAAATTCAATATAACGCTGTTTCATCTATAACGAGGTAAAATTTTTTGATTCCTGAGGACAGCATTATATCGGGGTAGGGGTGTAACTTTCAATTTGGAGATTGTTCATTGAGTAAGGTATATGAGTAGTGGAGGCAGATTCTGGCCCTAATAATATTCACACTTTACAGAAATGGGTTCTTATAGTCTTCCTTCTACCATTTGTTACAAAAACTTTTCCTCTGATTCCAGCATGCTAGCTTCCAAGATAAGGGAACAAGTACAGAAGGTTAAGTCCTTTTTATTGAAAGGCTTCATATGAATTTCTAGTGCTGCTGATTAGTTCAAAGATTGCAACTATGATGAGTAAGTTTCAAGGTTTCAAAGCATAAGGCAGATAGATCAGTATTCTCTGCAGCTAACATCACTGAATTAAAAAATGTGAAAGGATGGTATCTGAATAGCTGGGTGCCATTAGCCTCTAACAACAGCTGCTAGACGATAAGCTTACAGAGCTCTGTGTGGATTTCTGAAAGTGTGCAGTGGTACAGCTTCCTTCTACCACCTGCAGCGGATATAAGCTCACAAACAATGGATTCATAACAGGTGAAATCACACATTGCATTATTTGGCAGGGAAGAGGTGTATCAGAGAATGGTATGCTGACAGGTATCTGAGACTTGCTGTACTGTGGTTAGGGTGACAAATGTAACAAAAGCACTTGCAATCCAGAGGTCTTGCAAATTCTAGGGAGCTTATGCATCAGCCCTTCAAATGCATGTGACCCACCTTTAAATACATCTCTGTACACCTAAATGTGAAATTCAATTAATGATGCAGGACATAACGTTTAAAACTGTGGTGCATTTCCCCTCCAGTACAAAGTGCCAGTAAGAAAGGACATGCCTGATCCTCTCAGCTGATGTGAATTTTTCAGATGCACAAATACTGTATGGCAATAGCAGTACCTGACTTGCACATTTGTCATTATGAAGTGGAAGATCCCTTCCCTCTTCCAAACACTAAGGGCCAGATCACGGCCAGGGCTATGCAGAGCCATAACATGGAATCATTCCCTACCATGCCCCTGCACACCACCTTGTGTCTCCATTGCAGGTTCAGAGAGAAGCAGTGGTGCATCCATTACTTTCTCTACACCTGAGCAGGTTAATAGATGGTGGCATGGAGGTGTGGGAAATGAGAAGAGCACTGGCATTGCTGCCAATGAGGGAAAATAGTGATCTGTTACTGGCATGAGCCAATTTTACTAGTCTGAGGGCAAGGCGGGAGCAGGAAAGAATCATGCCTCTCTGAGGCTACACTTTGTCCCAGTCTCAGGGTTTAGTGTAATCACAAGAGACCCAAACTTGAATTTTGGAGGTCAGAGGCTATTGGATAATGGAAACAATGAATAATTGCAAACAACTGGAGATCAGCCACAGCTAAGTCCAACCTACAGGCCAGCAGGCTGGTACTCACATGGGCACAGAGCATGTTCAACATCGCTGGTGTCCTGGGGGATTTGTTCTGTGAATATTTCTTCCAATGAAAGTAGGTCAGTATGGTCAAAATGCTAGCTGAGAAACTAGGAAATAATGTAGGTTGTATTGATTAAATAAAACTTCCATGTGTTCCCTCTGCAAGATACAGCTCCCCTCAAGCAAGATAATCTGTAGTGTCAAGCTCTGATAAAAGATGTGCATTCACTTAGCTTTGAACTATTATGTGGAACACCATGCTTATAACCTCCAAATGTGACCCATTCTGAAATGTTTATAGTCTAGTGTGGCATGTTCTCTGAATCACATATATCAGTCTTTACCATAGAAAATAATGAGCAAATTTCTATTCCAAGGACACTTTTCATGGGAATTCACAGTGTGGCTTTAACAGAGATTGAACGCTCTATGAAGGAAATAATGGAGCAACTTGAGAAATATAAGTGCAGTAAATCACCACCATATGGTTTTCATTCAGATGTTCTGAAAGAAATGAACTATGCAAGAGCAGAGTTTCTGAGAGGCTATGCAATGAAACCTTAAAAAGCAATTCTTCCCAAATGTAGAGAGTCTCCTCTTTTACTTATGTTCTCCAAAGGCGCCAAGAAAAATCCTAGGAATTAGAGAGGCATAAGACTAACTTTAGCCTGGGGAAGCTACTTAAGAGTCCAATTAAGCATAAAATAGTGTGATTATATCCTAATTGGCTCAAATTAGAACAGCTTCTATAAGAAACAATAATGCCTCTGTAACCAATTAGGAATCTTTGAGGAAGTTCGTCCAGTTGATAAAATAGACCCAGTAACCCAAAGACTGCATCTTTATGCCCTGCTTACCATCAAGCCTGTTTGTTGGCTAGAGTAACTTGATACTGGAGGTCATTGAGAAAAATACTGAAGATGTATTTTCAAAAAGCACTGGATAATGTTATGATCATGAGTAGCAAGTAGCTATGCCAGTTGGGATCATGACAAGGGTGATCACATTCCAAACTCCACACAAGGTTAAGAAGAGATTTTTCCCATTGTAAAGCTAATACCCCAGGTGGGTCATCTGGAGCAGGGACTGAAGCTGAGATGTTGGGAATGTAAACTATGAGCCTCTATTCCCTAGGTTCAGACACCCATCTCTTTTAGCCAAGAGTGTAGCAGGCTTATCAATCTCCAGTTGGCTTAGCCAGCACTAGGGGGACAGAGTGCCACAACAAGCAGGCATAGCTTACATGTTTTTTACCAAAAATCAGATATTGGCTAAAGCACAGATGGGACACCTGGCTACACAGGCGAACAGTCTCAGAGTACAGCAAGTCTATGGACCATATCCCTGTCTGCGTATGATAAAACTCTTATCTCTGGAGCTACTTAAGAATGGTACATGATTGTTCGGTAAGTACCAGCAAAAGTATTAGAAAATCAGATGATGGTTGCTAGCACTGACAGAATACAAAATAGCATACAATTAACGTGATGCAGATAGATAAGTCAGGTGCTGTTTATTTTCCGTAAAATCACAGCAATCAATGAAAAGTCCTTATGGTTAAAGAAAATGATACCAAAGTACTAGAGAGAAGAGACTATATAAAACATAATATCTGAAAGTTATGATAGGGAGAAAAAAGGTGGGGGCATAAAACATATGAAGTACTTGAGATTTTCAGGATACCACTGAATAGTTGTAGCAGGTATATGACTCAGGTTGTATCCCACAAAAGCATTTACATCAATGAACTTATCTTTAAGGACTATACTATTTGTTAAAGGTCTTTGCACTCACTAGTGGCCAGAGGTTCAGTTACCAAAATGTCCAGACAGTTTAAATGTTGGGTTGTTTTGTTTTTAGCTGCTTGATAATGATTAATTTTGCGATGTGTTTACACATCGCAAAAATGGAAACATCACAGAGCTTACTCTTCATTTCAAATGTTTGAATTTGCCAAGGAAAACTGGCCAACTTACTGCTCTGCTAATTTGGAGTCATCTTTTTTCCAGTATCCCTTTATCCAATTTTTTTGATTGAGTCAGACTGTTATTAAGGCTACCAAGGCTAGTTGACAGGTGCATGAACCAATTATGGTACACTGCTATTGAATGAATTTTAAAAAAAGTGACAGTTTTACTGTTAAACACATGGTTGCAGATTATCATTAAGAGCTTGTATTGATCCTCTTGCAAATTACAGTGGTTTTTACCTGATTAGAATGTTATGATTATAATGCAACTTTTTATATATTGATCAAAAACGTAACTTCATACAATATCAGTGGAATAGACATCCCCAAAAATACCACACAAAAAAATAGAAAAGCTAAAACATTACTGTAACAAATCTGAACAAATTTGCAGTTTTTCCAGGTCTTGCACTGAATTTGAGGGTTCAAACAAACCAACAATTTTACCAAAACTGCTAGCTTGTTAAACCATGTGATCAAGTTTGTCAACATAATGAAGGCACCATCAGGCTTTGTAGACACTGAACTTCTGCAGATTAAATCTCTACTCCCTGCCCCTTCACTTCCCTATGTGTTACATGATTAATATATATTTTTTCTGAACTAAACCTCCTGATCTGATCATTATCAAAATTTGGGAAAATATGAATCCAGAATCCAATCAGAACATTAAGGCTTGGTCCCAATTCTAGGCAGCAAAAGCTTTTAATTTACACAATATACAGAGTTTTATAATGTAAGTGACGAAGTCTGATTCAAAATAAACTATCTTGAAGTCTAATTTTCAAGTACTTCATGATCATTTCAAATTTGAAACAAGTTCCTGCTTGTCTTTTTTATACTCAGTCCAACTTTGAGGAACATATCAGGCAATATCCCTGTTGCAGTATTTTAGGAGTGGGAGAGAACAAAATAATGGTTTCTATAGTACAGTAAAGCCTGCCTTAGAGATCACCTCTGAAGAGGGACCACCTATCATGAGCGACTATTTGCAGAGGCCACGGATCACCACCTTTGAAAAGAGACTGCCTCTTACAAGAGACCATTTTTATTAATATGTTTCTCTTGGCAGTTTTACTGTAACTAGTAAGAAGTTAGATAAAACCTGTGAGCCAATTCTTCAGCTGGTATAAATTAACATAGCTTCACTAACTTCACTGGGACCTACGCTGATTTACATTAGTTGAGGCTCTGGCATACATGAAATATAGTACATCACCATCAGAACATCCACGGTTGGGTAACAGTCTCTTCATTCTCAAATTCATATTCACCTATCAAATCTTTCTGCTTTGCATTGAAAAAGACTGCAACCTAGTCATATCTACTGATTTCCTTGGCCCACTTGATGATTGCGACATAATACCCCAGAAATATCAGAAAAGCTTACGGTTCACTGATTCTGAAACAATGATGAAAGAATGCTATTTAGCTAGGAAGTTGGAGGCAAGCTTCATGACTTGACAGAGCAGTAGAGAGCAATCTGTGGCCATGGAGATTTTTCTTTTAAAGAAGGGTAAATTATAAAAGTGAATTCTTCCATGCAAAGTGGGTGATATTTGTATTTAGCTAAACCTGATTTGGAAATATTTCCATTCCAAAGCAGCTGTATTAGTAGCAAGGTTTTCACTAGTATTATAAGTGGTCACAAAGGGTGAATTCAAGTAAAAGCCCATTTAAAGCTGCCATCAGAGGGAAATACGTGGCTGCATAAAATAATGTAGAGTCAGCATATAAAAATGGTGCTTTTCACTGTGTTTTTGTACTGAAGGTTATACATTCTAATCCAAATATAACAGTGTAAAAACCTTGCAGAAGACCACAATGATCATCACTGTAGTGACATACAACAATAGCTAAAGGAAAGACTGAGTGAGCGGTATCTCTAGAAATAGATGACAGGCTGTTAAAATGAAATTCATCTATATTGCCAAGCATTTGCCCTGTTGCACTTTGCTTGGGAAAGGGAATGGCCGTTTGGCACAGAGGATATAGCCTGGTTTGCAACTCAGGCCTCAAACCAGTGAGGTACTTCAGCATGTGCTTAACTTCAAGCCTGTGAGTAATCCCACTGAAGTCTAAATTTTTCCCCATCCTCACACACTGGAGTTGGCTACACTGGCGCTTTACAGCGCTGCAACTTTTTCGCTCAGGGGTGTGAAAAAACACCCCGAGCACAGCAAGTTACAGCGCTGCAAAGCACCAGTGTAAACAGTGCCCCAGTGCTGGAGCAAGCTAATCCCCACGGGGAGGTGGAGTACGTGCAGCGCTGGGAGAGCTCTCTCCCAGCCCTGGTGCTGCGACCGCACTCACACTTCAAAGCATTGCTGCGGGAGTGCTCCCGCAGCAGCGCTTTGGAGTTTCGAGTGTAGCCAAGCCCACTGTCTCTTCCTGCACAACAATCCTCCCCATACAGAACACAACACAAAACAAAACTGGAAAAAGACTCAAAATGATTCCTAATAGAAGGCTCCTATGCACCTCTCAAAGCCAGTAATGTGCTAGGAAGCAGGTAGTACCTGAAAAGTAGTGGGCAGAGCAAAAGAGAGAGGACATGCTCAGAACTTAGATGTTCCCCTCCCCTCACTCCTTGTGTGCTGACTTTTTGGTGCCATAGAGCATATAGGGTAAGCAGGGCCTGGACATGCCCCCATCCGTGCAGATAGAGCTACTTTGCGTTGTACAGCTCTGTTGGCAACACTAGTTATTCACTTGTCTGCCTTAGGAGTGGGTGTAGAGGCCGAAGTGATGGAGCTCCTTGAGCCTTCTCCCAGTACTTGGTCAGGGACAGTCGTAATACAACACTTGACCTCCACTGCTTTGCCTAGAGAGGCAGCTGCCGTGTGGAGAAATTAAAGGGTTGAAATATGCAAATAGGAACCAAGCAGAGAAGTTAGTTACTAGGAATGTTCCTGTTCAACCTAAAGTTTTGTGCTATGAATACTCTTGCTGTTTAATGGAGACAACTGGATGTTACCACTAGCTTCTACGGGGCCTGGTTTGGAGGTTCATATCTGAAAAATTAAACTAGGAGTTACAATGTCAAAAGTGATTTCAGGAAACAGTAGACTCAAGTAGAGGTTTTACAGTGAGTGGCTAGGTCTATGAAAGTGTAACACAATATACTCAACATGGTATTAGGGGCTCTCCAGAAGGAAGGTTTACCGCACACTGGGTTGACATGCATTAGTTGGTGTATGGTACTAAATTTCAGTAGTAATGGGCACATGGGACAGCTGTGCCCTGTTTCAGTTTGAATCACTGTGTACACATGGTGGGGGCTTGGTTTGCACTAAGTGTGCAGCATTCTGGGAGGGTACCCCATGGTCTGCTGATGTTGTATTTTGCACAATATTTGTAAGAATAAGGAAGAAAGCCTTAATGATGGGCGGGAGGCTGAGGTGCAGAGACTTGGCCAGTGGTATAAGCAGCCAGCAATGGATCAACTACAAAGTATAAACCACCAGTGCAATACTGTAAGGGTCACCTTTTGTTCTTACTTGGAGGCTGTAACCTGAAAATGTGCAGCTGTCATCCCAGAGTGGGGAGTGAGGTAGGATTTTGAGCACTGGAGTTGATTTTATGGGCTCTAGAAATGGCATGTTATGTTACTCTTTATTTTATGCTGCGTGTATGCTTTTCTAAAAAAAACTTTCAACACTGCTAAATTGAAGATTGGTGGGTTTCCATGTATCATTCATTGTAGATGCTTTGACTTCTTACATGGTTTTTATTGCACAAATTATGCCAGTAAATAACTATCAAAAATAAAACTTTGAAAAAACATTTACTCATTGTGAGTAAAGATTGTAAACAGCATGAGACACCGCTAAAGACTGAACAAGTGTGACATTCACATATAGTGCATTGGAAAGGGCAGCATACATACAATTAAGGGAGAGGAGAGAAGACTCATGTTCATAAGCAGCCTTACATTTTGCCATTGCTCCTTCTGCCTTCTGGGATTGAGTGTCAGGGCTCAGAACTGCAAGGTAAATTGGATAGCTCAAAAATGGTGGGCTCCCATGTGGTAGTGTTCTTGCTGCCCTTTGCTGGAACTGGTGAAGGAAATGGACTTCAGGAGCAAGGCTGTGGAGCTATAACAGGAACATCTGCTAGTGTTCCCAGTATCCTGTATACTCCACTAGCTGCAGAGCACAGCTGGGTCTTGGCTGGACATACTGCATTGTCTGCTGGCCTATTAGCAGTATGCCCTCCAGCAAAATCTTCTGCCTATTCATTGCCTCCAGGAGCTGCTTCTACATGTCTCTGTCTTTCTCTAAGGTGCCTTTGGTCATGGCAGCTCTTGTCTTGTCTTGGGCCAGCTCAGTGTTGTCTCTAGATAGCAGCCTCTCTCCCTCAGACATCCAAAAATACTCTCCAGTTCTCAGTAGTTTTTCCTTGATTCTGTAAGGATGGCTCCAAATATCTCTTCTTTGGACCTCTGATTCTTCTTTGGACCTCAGGTTGATGCTTTGCCATTGATAAAGGTCCTGTCCTTCAAAGTCTTATCACTGCAGGTATCATGGCTAGGAAAATAGAAAAAAAAAACCCAAGCAGTTACTGCTCAAATTAGTACTGATTCCACAGAACAAATTGCAGCAATTTTTGTTATCCTCTATTTCTGAATACTATTCACTGAAATTCATCCCAGGTATTGGGAGACCTCAGAGATGGTAAATGGTGGGTGCATAGGGGCCATGGATTTATGTTCCCAGTTTGGGGGTTGCAGTTTATACTATACTTTGGACGATATGGATGAAGGATGTTTTTAGTTTGGGGTGGGGGAGAGGAAGGTTGAAGAGCAATCTCCTCTAGGCTGGTCCTGACTCTCAATGATTACAGCAAGACAGGCGGCTAGGAGGCAGAGAAGGGGCTTTTTCAAAAAGCCAAAAGGGCAGACCAATGAGATATGCTGTGATACTAAATATTAAGATAGTCCTCTCCCCTATCCCCAGAAGTGCTGCAGGAGTGGAAAGGAGTCACAGACTATACCTGGGCAAAGATTATGCTGCCATGCTACTGCATGTCCGTACTAAAATTGAGTAATTTCTCACTTTTAGTTCCTGCTTCATCATCCGTGCAGACATGCAGAAATTGTAGGGAAAAACTGATGAGGTTCTGCACTGATTGTCTGAAACTTTAATGGACCCCAGCCTGGTTCTATGAAATATGGAAGGCTGTGAATCATACTCCACCTTTGTTCGCTTGATTGCAACAATGATGAACATCAGCCAATTGTCTTAATAGCTGTATGGCTATACTACTCCTAACCTAGTCTTTTCATGTATGAATCCCTGTTTGCAATGCTGTTACGGATTCACTTCATCTGGGACCACTGGCCTTATCATCGGTATAGGCAAGCAATGCCCATGCATATAAACTGTGAAAAATAACCAACCCTCCTTTTGCCCCCTGTAACGACTGTTTCAATAAACTTCTGAATTTTACATAGCTGCATAGTTTCATTATTTTAATCTGCTGTGCAAGGGGAAGGGAGAAGCAGAGGCTGTAGCCGCACCATGAGGCCAACATTTTGAGCAGGCAAATGGGGTTGCCAGGGGGTGGAGAGCATGGGTATGAGCATTCTGTGGCATGGGTTTGTAGATAGTCAATGGTTAGTCAAGATAGAAGCCAATTACCTGGCCCAGACACCATTTTGAAAATGTGCTTGGGGGAGCATAATTGGGAGAGAAAGGGAGGGAGATGGGGAGTTGAAGAGGCTGCTAGCTCACATCCTCTCAAAACACTAATGGTCATTGGGCACTTGGAACTGAAGTTAGCACAGCTGTATAGCCTAATAAATTATAAAGACAGAAACATACTTACATGCCAATGTACCCTCAAAAGGATCCTCTTCCTGTCTGGGCTGAGTTTAAAGCTGGGAATGAGGCTGGCTTCCTACATGGCCACCCTCAGGGTCCTGAGTTCTTAAGAGATCTGGCTGTACGGGGAGATCTCTCCACTGTCTTCCTCCTCCTCCAAAGATCCATGGTCAACCTCAGTGGCAAGAGAGTGGCATCTGTAGTGGCGTGTCACTAAAAAATCCTGTCCAGATCCTCCTCAAGGAGGCCACCTGGGCACCACCAGACTTGTTTCTGGACTCCCTTCTAGTCAGCATCCTGACTGTGACCTTTTTCAGTCGTCATCTGCTTACCGATGGTCTCAAAAAGTTTCTTATTGCGGAGGTTGGTTGCAAGGACTTTCTGCATTGTTGCTTTTCACCAGATGATGAGCAGATCAAGAATCTCACCACAGCTCCGGATGGCTGCACAAGGCATAGAATCATAAAAATGTAGGACCTTGCAACGTCATCTATGCCATCCCCCTGTGCTGAGGCAGGACCAAGTAAACCTAGCTCGTCCCTGACAACTGTTCGTCCAATCTGCTCTTAACACCCTCCAGTGATAACCTATTCCAGCAAGTTGCAAGGCTAATGGAGTAGTATCACTGTAATGCCAGTATATTCAAACCCAGGAGCAAATGGGCTGATCATAGCCCTGTGCCAGTTTTTAAATGGGGGAGAGGACAGCTGGTCAACTTAACCCCACAGCAGCGTGGATAAACTCCAGGTATGGAGATAAGTTGGTCACAGACATCCGCAAAGCAGTGTGAGATAGCAGTTGGAGGACTGACAAAGCAATGCATAAAAGCATTATGTGCACACAAACAATAGTCCACACTAACTCAATTCACAGTGAACTTACTCCACTTTGAAAATGGATTAAAGAATTCACAGCAAATGAGTTTTAGTGGTCTTCAGGAGTTTGCTTCATCTGCATGTGGGCTCTTCCAGTGCACACTAGCTTGAGTTAGAACAAACTAAACCACCCCATGTCGATAAATACTTGAAGTGAGATGTTTACCAGTAAAAGCACTTTAAATTTGAATACAATAAATTACTATAATATTTTGCATTTACATGGCACTTTTCATTAATAGCCGTCAAAGTGCTTTACAAAAACTAAGTACCATTGTTTGCCATTTTTACAGATGGAGATAGTAAGATAGAGGCTGAATAGCTAACACAAGGTTACACAGTCAGCATCAAAGTTGAGAATAGAACCCAGGTCTTAACTTCCAGCCTTGTGATCAGTCCGTTAAACTACAATTCACAGCTGTTGCCTGAAGGCTATTATTTCCTGTCATGGGACTGGAAAGCTGTTTTCTGCCCAGCTCCACAGAGCTATCTACAATACTACACAAAACTAAAAATGAAATGCAAAGGGAATTACATCATGATGCCATATACTTTTCTAAGTACTACCTAAGTATGCATATGCATGAATGACTGAGGATATCTCCCAATGAAGTTGTTGAATTAGGACTTAAAACTGAAGCTGATAAAGTAAAAGCTTGTCAGGAAATTAAAGGAAGCAGACGATCCATAGCCTAGATGTAATGTCTTTCTGTAGCCCTCACTGGGCAGAGAGAGCAAGAGGAAAGAACAAACTGTTGTGCAGTGTCTTGTCATGTTTTGGTAAATCTTATAAAAAAACTTCATATTTACATATCTGATCATTTGATATCCTTTGGGGATGTTGTGCCAGTCATTTGATATTTTGCTAACTAGATTTTAAATATAGAAAGCAATGTGACCTATGTAATAGTAATGAATCATCTCCGTTATTAACTTGAATAATTATGGATGTTAAACTAATGGACCTTATCATTCACAAAAAGGTTATTGTTATGAAAGTTTGTTTCACTCCTGGAAGTTAATCAATGAACAAGGATCAACATATTTTATATGTGGAGTTTGATTACCATTTTGCTTCTGCAGAAAGTTAAACCACTAAAGGAAGGAATAAGACCCAATCAGGGAATGCTGGTAGTTCAGATACAGGCATGGATTCTACAGAAAGGGATCAACAGTAAAATTATAAGCCAAGAAGAATATAAGCTGCTGCTTGCAAAACTTGTGACAAAAAACAGACAGCAGCAAGTGACCAGGAAGGAATGTATCAATCGGTACTGAGAGAAGTACAGCACAGACGGGTTAGCAAATATACATGCTTGTCAGAATCTGAGATGCGACAAGACAGCGTGTTTAAAACAACTGTAAATGGAAGCTTAGGAGCAGTATAAGCACAATATGCCTCATGTGGTGTAATGTTCTCTCTTCTCTTCAGCTAGGACCCTGAACAGTCTACACATTGGTGTGAGACTGACAGTTTGTTCATTGTTAAATATGATCAATCATTGATGAAACACATTAAGGAAAACCTGTGACAATGACTGATGGCAATGCCAAGATGATACAAAGCTTTGTCCCTGATTTTGTATTCAGGAATTAAATGGGAAGATCAAGGTCAGAGCAAATACAGAGATAAAAATAATAATAATAAAAAATTACATTCTATGAATGAGAAGGACAATTCAGCTGTAACATGATGCATATCTGTATTCACGCAAAGTACTTGTTTCAAAGAGAAATAATTGTCTGAAGGACCGCAGGGTTAAGAACACGAGCAGAACAACATGCTTTGTGTCTTCCTCTTCTGTAGATGGTGCTAATGTAAAGTTAATGAATGGACATCAAGGAAAGTTAACTTTGGCTGAAAAACCTATACAGTTAAAGAGTTTTCTTTTCTGCACTCTTTCCCTTTGGCCTTTACTTGTTCCTCAAAGCACTCTAAACAGTTTTTACTGTGAAGTATTCCAATAACAGTCAAAGCTAGATTTGTCTGAAAGAAGACAGTAAATGCTATTATCTGATGAGAGTCAAAGCCAACCTTTTCAAGGATGCAGAGGTCTGTGATATGATTACAATGATTAGTGTATTTCCTTGATAGTCCCACTTCCACAGACAGATGCTTATTTATATGACAGAGGGAATTATCCCTTTTTGGGTTCAAAAAGCGATACTGGACCTCCTCTAAATCTAATAAGGTTTATTGTATTCCTTCAAAGAGGCAAAAGACAAAGTAGGAGGTGAAACTAAATTCTGAATGTTTGTAAAATATATTAAAAGTGGTGTTCATGTCTCTGAGCAAATAATTTTAGCCAATAGTTTAAATTTTCAAGCCTGTGTTACATCACACTTTATTAGGGCCCGACCAAATTCCCAATGCATTTGGGTCAATTTCACAGTCATAGGATTCTAAAAATTGTAAATGTCATGATTTCAGCTATTTAAATGTGAAATTTCAGATGCTGTCATTGTAGAGGTCCTGACCCAAAAAGGACTTGTGGGAGGGGTCAAAGATTATTGTAGGGGGGGTTGCGGTATTGCTACCCTTACTTCTGCACTGCTGCTGGCAGAGGCGCTGCCTTCAGAGCTGGGCAGCCAGAGATCAGTGGCTGCTGGCTGGGAGCTCAGCTCTGACGACAGAGCTGCTGCCAGCACCAGTGCAGAAATAATGATGGTATGGTGTGGTATTACCACCCTTACTTCAGTTCTGCTGCCTTCAGAGCTGGACCCTTGGTCAGTAGCCACCACTCTCTGGCCATCCAGCTCTAACGGCAGTACAGAAGTAAGAGTGCTCCCACAGAAAAATTATCTTGTGACCTCCCTGCAACTCCCTTTTAGGATCCCCAATTTGAGAAACACTGGTCTCTCCCCCTGTAACCTATATAGTATAGGATAAAAGCACACAAAAGACCAGATTTCATGGGGGGAGACCAAATTCCATGATGTGTTTTTCATGACCATGCATTTGGTAGGGCCCAACACATTATACATGTAATTTAATTTTTATAATAAAATATTAATTTTTTTTTAATTTGAACCAGGCCTATTAGTGCTTTTTGTGCTCTCTCTCACTATACAATTCCAGCCATTTTAGTTTTCCTTGTATATGTCAATATATTCATAGCTGTTGCTTGAAGGTTATTATGACACATCATATTTAAAATAAAGGACTGATCATCTGTATTATAAAATACATACAAAAATATATGGTTTTGATGTTACAGTCAACAGACTTGAATATAAAATTATTTATCTTAAATTTCCACGGTCACACACACAATAAGATACGGTAGAAATTGTGAAACTTGGGAGTCTAAAGTTAGGTACACAGTAAGTGGGCAGATTTCCAGAGGACTGAACATCCAGAACTCCAACTCACTTCAGCACCTCTGAAAACATCAAAGACTCAATTAGGCACCGAAGTTTGACAATACTGACCTCCATGTGTCTATATAATGTGTATATTTAATGAATGCTGTGCCAGCATGTATATTTATACAATCCTTGGGGCCCAATTCTGCAGCCTGAGTAAGGAATGCAGAACCAGGCACGTAAGTTAGCACTTGAAGGTTCTGTCTGTCTGCACTGAAACCTCTATGCCAGGACAGTAAATCATTTCAAAGAAAAGAAATGGGTACTATTTGGACATCGCTTACATTTTCACAAGATGGCTAGAAAACTGTGGCTGAGATTTTCAAAGAGGGGAGTTAGGCAACAAAATCCCACTGAATCCCAACTAGAGTTGGTTGCCTAAACATTTGATGGTCACCCATTATCTTAAGTATACAATTGTCTGGGATTCTCAGTTGGTGATTTGATAATGAAGTTAATATTTGGTATTTACTATAATGGTATAGTTAAAATTTGTAAAAAAAAAAAAAAAGAGAGAAAATAAAAATAGTATAAAATTCTTTAGTCATTTGTTCCCCTTTGGTTCACAAGACCTTATGGCAAAGGATCAAGACATTAAAATGAATGGAAAAAGTAGGATTATTTTCATAGCCAGATCTGAGCAAAGGGATGCTACCCACTGGTACTAGGAGTCTGATTAGGAAAGGAAAATATTGGATCTCAGACAGGTGGATCAATTCAAATTTAGTCACTTTTTTTCTTTTTTTTTTTTACAGCTTTAAAGAAATTCTCTGTAATGAGTGACAAAACACTGTATGCTCATTACTTTATTATAGTAAAGAGTGGGTATTAAAATTTATGATTACAATTGTCCCCAGGCTACAGATCTTAAATCTAATAGGTATTCATTTGTTGGGTTCTTCTTATATTGATGAATCCCAAACATATAGATTAGTATGAATTACAAGCATATAAACACAGAGGGGACCCTTGGAGGGCATATAAAATAAGCAATTGTGCTAGAAATTAGAAAATATGTTATGACAAATGCAGCATAGATAGTTTTTGTTTTTAATATTTTGCAGATTAGTGCAATTTTTAAATTTAAACTGAAGTTGGAGCAATATTGAATTAATTACTGCTATTTTATTAAATTGATTTCCCACTTTTCCTGTCTGCATTGTGAGATTCATGGTTTTGACACAAGAGCACAATTAATGTGTATGACCATATGTATTTCAAACATATATTTTATACTAATTTGTTATGCCTTGCAAAGGAAATTACTTAGATCTAAGGTTGCATTTTTCTAGTAATGTTATACATAACACTATTTTTATCAAAGATGCCTACCAAAGATGCCTTCAGCTAGGCAGCAGTTCTGCAGAAAAGGACCTAGGGGTTACAGTGGACTAGAAGCTGGATATGAGTTAGTGTGCCCTTGCTGCCAAGAAGGATAATGGCATTTTGGGCTGTATAAGTAGGAGCATTGCCAGCAGATTGAGGGACGATCATGCCACTCTATTCGGCACTGGTGAGGCCTCATCTGGAGTACTGTATCCAGTTTTGGGCCCCACACTACAAGAAGGATGTGGAAAAATTGGAAAGAGTCCAGCGGAGGGCAACAAAAATGAATAGGGGACTGGAGCACAAGACTTATGAAGAGAGGCTGAGGGAACTGGGATTATTTAGTCTGCAGAAGAGAAGAATGAGGGGGGAGATTTGATAGCTGCTTTCAACTACCTGAAAGGGGGGTTCCAAAGAGGATGGATCTAGACTGTTCTCAGTGGTACCCGATGACAGAACAAGAAGTAATGGTCTCAAGTTGCAGTGGGGGAGGTTTAGGTTGGATATTAGGAAAAACTTTTTCACTAGGAGGAGCACTGGAATGGGTTAGGTAGGGAGGTGGTGGAATTTCCTTCCTTAGAGGTTTTTAAGTCAGACTTGACAAAGCCCTGGCTGGGATGATTTAGTTGGGGATTGATCCTGCTTTGAGCAGGAGGTTGGACTCGATGACCTCCTGAGGTCCCTTCCAACCCTGATATTCTATGATTCTATGACTGGTTGTATGGGTAGTTCAACAACAGAGAAAAGTCAAATCAACCTTCGCAGAATTCAGCAGCTATGGAGGAGAATGTGTTGTTCATCCATCCTTGTTTACATATAACTAAGGTAATGTCATATTCCGCATTTGTGTTCTAGTCTTGAACATTATTTGATGGCATCCAAAAATATTCCAGGTTCTTTATTAAAAAAAACAGAAAGACACAGTCTATCTGAAGAGAGCTTCCTCTCTAAATATTAGCTATGACACAATAGAAAGGAAATTATGGGGTATAGTGGGACGAAAATGAGAAACATATCATCTAAATTTAGTCTACTCAGAATCGTTATGAAGATTAGAGACTTTCTACAACAAATGAAATATTTGTGTCATGCACCCATGGGTGCAACAGAGCAAAGGAGGAAATCTGCACTGGATGAAAGATTATGAAGTTAAAATCAGGTGGCTGTCACTGAGGGAAAAAACAGTGTCTCTTCATAGATATAGTTTGGGGGGAAAAAGTAGCTCAGCAGCTAATGCTCTGAAAATTTTATGAAACACCTTCTCCAAATCGAACTTTTCTTCAGTTTTTAATGAAAACCCAATGTTAGCACTGGTAAGGTGTCAATGCAGGACTCAAAATGCAGTAAGAACTTAAGTGATACTTTTTAAGTATGACAGCTATTCAATTATTTTGAGTTTGTTTAGACCTATAGTTGTGTCAAAATGTACTCAGAAGCACATTCAAAAGAATGCTCCCAAACTGAAACACTAACAGTAGAATATATGAATGGCACGGTGCTTCTTAGGGACTTCTATTTATTTATTTAGGTGAGGGATTTGTGGAGAACTATGTATGGAAGCTTCCTTTCATTTCTAACTTACTACAAGCTTTTTTTTCCATCTGAAGATGCATCTCTCTGGTGTTCACCATATACAGCATCTATTGAGCTGCCCAGATCAAGTGTTCAAAAAATTAGCTCAGAAGTACTGGACAAGTTGGACTTCACTAAGCTCATATTTTGAGATATATTTTGAAATCATTTTGGGCTAGATTGTAACCCTTACAGCGTGTGCACTCAAGCAGAGATGTGAGCCACTCTCTTGTGCTTGCTTCCCACAGACCCCCATTCAACAAGGAGCTTCAGGCAATACAGATATTTCAGCATGTGAGTAATGACAATGACTTCAGAGACATATTGCCTAAGTAGTAGCTGGGGCTACAGGTGGGAAGGAGAGGGAAACAGAGAGGCAGCCACTGCTGCCAGGCAACTACTTTGCCTCCTGCACAGGTTTGTGCTCCTTACCCCTTTCCACACATGTTGGCCAGTACAGCTGAGCCCATGCAGAGGAAGAAAAACTGAGCCAGGAGAAGGACTGGCATAGATTACTTTTCCCATGGAGCAAGGGGGAAGAGGGGACTGTAGCATGGCGCTCTTAATTCAATTCCTGCTGTGCTGCTGGGGCAGTACAGCTATGCAGTCCTTCTCACTTGGCAGACTATGAGATTATAATCCAGTCATTTGTGCTTTTTTAGCTAAAAGTTTATTTATCATCAAGTAACACAGAATGCCTAAACTGAAACCAGAATGTGCTTTTTACTTAAGGGAATGGATTTCTTCAGTGTTTCCATACGGGGAAAAACAAATGAACAAGTTACAAAACAGCACCTTCTGCATTTGACTATATTTCCATGTTCCTTTTGGTCTTTACCCCCAGTTTGCATTGCCTCTCATTTTTGAGAGTCTATTTTTATTAGCTGGCCCTCAATTTTTTATTCACTTTCATGACTGAACTATCTCTTCCACTTTCCTCCCATTCTCACTTCTTCTGTCCCCTTTTAACTTCATTCAACTACATTCCAGCCAGTAAAAACAAAGTCTATCAAAGGCAGAAGACAGACAAAGAGAACAGGAAGCAAAGAATAAAAAAAAAAAGCTTTGATGCAGAGGTTAAACAGTTTCAATAATGTTAAGAAAAAACTAGTTAAGAAAAATGTCTGCCAGAATTAAGATGCCATCTTAAAAAATAGACTATTAGGATTGTGACATCTTCTATTCCAAATGCCTTTGTTTTTGTAGTCCTCATTACTGTAACTCAGTCTTCACTCCTATAAAGCATCACTAGCCATCAGTTTTTTAAGCTCCTCTGGCAGACTCTATTCTCTAGATTTCAAACTTAGACTAGGAAAGAAGGAATTCCTAACACAGTTCACTTCCTGCAAACACTCAGGAGACAAAATCTAGATCAGCTACTCCAAGTTATCAGATCATTTCACACTTACAAGCATCAGTCCTACACCCACTGAAGTCAGTGGAAATCTTTACATTGACTTCCATGGAACCAGAATTAGGCACACGGAATGTAAATAGCAATTGATATAGAATAGCAAATATCATTATTTGCTTTCAGGTAACTTCTTCTCTAGATCTTATGATACCTTGCAGGGATGAGTGAATCAAAAAAACTTTCCAAACATTGACTATCTTTTCAGCCATTATACATCCTACTGAGTATCTACCTCAGTCTGATGCTTTGAGGATGAATATTTACAAAGAGCAAATACAAGAGAAGTGTGAATACAGGTGACATGAATGTTTGAGAAACTGAATAGATGTTGGTGGATTTTTTAAAACTATTTACTCAACTTTAGTTTTGATGCAGAAGAAGGCTCACCCGACATAAATTTGCAATAAGAAGCTATACACACAAAAAGTGTGACACTACCACTCTGACCAGATCTATGGTATAAATACACTGATGCTTCAGCAGCTGAATGCACCAGATCCCCAAGGGTGGTGAACATTGACATTATCACTTCACTAACTTCAGTGGAAGCATGCTGATTTGCACAAGCTGAGGATCTGGCCCCCAGAGTCCATGCATTTCTCCCTCCAAAAAAGGAAATAACCCACTCTGTCTGGAATCCAAAGATTCCTGCTTGCTCAAGAGCGAAGATTAAGTAATTAAGTTTACTGCTGTTTCATCCAAATATGCGTGGGGAAAGAGCCAATTCTTTATCATTCCTCTAGACAATGGGCCAAGATCTGAATCCAGTTACACTTGGGCAATCTCCTTAACACAGTGCTCTGTTCCCTTTTCTTTTAGTCATGACAACCCTCCTCCCGGCATTTTCTTTCCTTTCACCCTCCTTCTCCCTGACACCCAGCTGTATGAAGATTAATAGGTGCAGTTGTTTACATACCTGTAACAGAGTGACCTTCAAAGTGATTATGAAACGGGAGTCAGGAGCTCTTTCATCTTCATTAGCTTTATCTTCAGGCTGATCTGTCTTTGCTGCAGTTAGCTTTGTTTTAGTATAGCTCTTATAACGTCTCTCTTACTTCCTTTACCTTTTAACATAGAACTGGTATTGTCCATAACTATACAGAGTCCTCCCTTCTCAGGGAAGAAAACACCTTTTTATTTCTGCATGTGCATCTCTCAGGGGCAATTCTGCCATATGCCACAAGTAAGTTGGTAGGTCACACACTACCAAATAAAAGTCTGGATCTTTTCCCCTGGAAAAAATCAATGAGACAATAACCATGGACTCCTCTCTGCCATATTTACAATATCACTTTTCATAGTGAAGTTCTGCTCTAAGCTATCAGTCTCTCCGGATGACTGATGTCTCAGGTCCACTTCAGCTCATTGTTAGGTATCTGCCATTTCCCATGCCGGCATGAGAGAGGTGTCAGATTAGCCCTGCCTGATCTTCCTCTATTCCTGCCTTAATCTCCATGCAAATGGATGGGAATGGGACTTCTCTCAGCCCAAAATAAGGGGAGAAGCAAGAGGGGGCCTTGTACAGCTAATTATATTGGAGCAAATACCTTAGAGGGTAATGGTTTTAGGCTAACTGCTCATGGTCACTTTTGTTTTCTTCTAGGACACAAGATGAGGGTTTTCCTTTCTACCAGAAGCTGAGTGTCTCATTCTGAAGTGAGCTCAAGGAACCTGAAAGTACAATATTTTATGGGAGGAAGAACAAGGCAAGAAAAAGTACAAAAATACATTGTAATTTCATTTGTAGTTTTAGACAGGCTCCTTTTTGGAGCAGATAAAAGAACAACCCCACAGAAAACAGAACTCAGTGACAAAGTGTATAATTAGCTCTTGCTGAGAGCATAACAATAACATTGCCTCTGCATTCCCAGGGCACAGCTAATATCGCTTATTAACAGAACAGAGATTCATTACTATAAGAAGCAGCATCCCCTCTTCATAAATTCACAGGTAATCTTTTGTTGTTATGGTTGCAGCATCTATGCCTGTACAAGCTTTATGTTGCTTATAAAAATAGTTTTTATTAGTCTATTCTCAGTGAAGGTCAAGGAAAAGATATGATTGGAGACTAGTCTTTTAAATGAAGACAGCATACATTGCAAAATGTTACAATACAAATGTCCCCCTCTGTGGTATAAACCTTGACCTGGCTTTGGGGCTTTAGAAATAATTCACTCTATATGCTAGACTTTACTGAAGCCTTTTCTGACCCAGACCATAAAGCCATTTATTCCAGTAAATTGAGATGGTTTCCTAGTATGGACTATTTTCCACAAGAGACTGCACTGCGACCAAACTTATTTTATGCAAGAATCCAGGGAAGACCTGACAGGCTGTGAAAGGCAAAGGCTTTATCCATTTCAATTTGACTGTGCAGTTTTCTAACCAAGAGTTGCAGATTACAATGGCAGGAAAAGGGAATTCTATTCAAATGCAATTAAATGTGTTAATTGTCTGAAATAGGGTTTGTTTTGTTTTTTGTTTTTCAAGCATTATACAAAAAAAAAGGAATAACACACTGTTTGTCTTTAGGAATGTTACTTATATGTCAAATGGTCTCCAAGGAACATTCACTTAATATACCCAATAATTTTATCTTCAGTGGAGGTCGGGAAGAAATTCAGGCTCGTAATTATTACCCCCAGTGTGTTAATATATAAAAAACAGCAGAAAAGAGTGTTGATTGATTGCTGTGAATTTCTGGCAGCTGTAGCTTTTGAAGCATGAAATACATTAGCATTGTCTCCTAATGTCTTTGATAATTGTTCTGAGTTGATGCTTGTCTTCTGAACTAGGCCTGTTATTTATTCACAAAGAAGCCAGTGGCTGTAAAAATTAAACATGTAGTAAATAGAATTACCTCTATTTCTTCAGGAAAATGACATTTCTACAAAGGACAATAGAAGAAATAACTTACACAGTCAGTAATTGATACAGGTATAATTTAATGTACATTGCCCAAATACCTTTACCCTTTACAGCTTATTAACTGTAACAAGCTCCTGGCTGAATTTATTGCATCATTAGCCATCCAGTGTAACAGTCTTTTTGGTGTTAGAAAGTCCAGCAGTGAAATATCGACACTGTTTAAAGGAATGTTTCGGTGATATGGTGTCTGGTTTGTAGGGCACATTTTCTTAAGTTACTGTCTGGAAAGGACCTTAAAATAATAAATAATTTCACACAGATGCTCAAATGCCACACTTAGGAATAGGTGTATCACACCTCAAACATAACTGATCAAAGGAAGATTGCAAAGTATATTTATTCCACACAAGGAGGGGAGAAAAAGAATTTTGTTAAGCAAAGATTTGTAAGACAACGCACCTGTTCAAATGATAAAGAAAGGACTCCGGCACTCAGAGCTTTATCATCTGCTGCTATTTATATTACCATTGTGCCTAGAACCAGAGTCATGGAACAGGACACATTGTGCTACATGTTGTACAAACACAGAACAAAGATGGGCCATGCCCCAGGGAGCTTACAGTCCAAGCAGAAGACAAGAGGCAACAGATCGTAAGAGACAAACAGGGGTGTAAAAGTAAACAATGAGACAGTGATAGGCATGATAGGCAGGGGTCTTAGCACACTAACAGTAAATGTCATTTTTTGTAGGCATCATGGCAAAGGAGTTTTGAAGAGGGATCTGAGGGATGATGAGGTAGCTTTGTGGATGTTTAAGGTGTGGGACAACTCTGAGAAAGCACAAATTTTGTGTAAAGATTTAACAATTGGGCACTGGATGCTGGTATCATGGTCCGATTGCGGGTAAGCAGACAGCTTGGCAGAATGGAGACAGGCTATGAAGGACCTTGAAAGTGAATACAAGCAGCTTATGGCAGATGTCATAGAGAAGGGGTAGTCAGTGGAGGGATTCAAAGAAAAAAGGGTGACAGGGTCAAAGCAATGTCTAGGTAAAGGATTTTCGCAGCAGCATTCTGAATGAGTGAGGGAGGCAAGATTGTATTTGTCAAGGCCAGAGAGAAGGATGTTGCAGTAAATCAAGACACTGGATGATGAGAGCTTGGATGAGAGTTTTAGTTGTTTGCATGGATAGAAAAGGACATATCTTAGAGCTGCTAGGCTGAAAGAATCAGCAAGATTTAGATATAGTCTGGATGTGAGGACTTGTTCTTTATGAAGAATTCTACAAAAGCACTCAAACAAAATGAAGAAGCTAGAACAGGTTTATAGAATTTTAAGAAAGGCATGGAAGGCAATAAAAAACAAGAGCAGATACCACTGGCTTTTTCGGTATCAGTAAAAGAAGATGGCTGAAGGGCTAATGGCAACAGGTACCAGTACATAAACAGTAGACGCAGTAAGTGGCAAAATTAGCAACAGTGACATTAACTACACTCCCTTGATTTTGATACAGTCTGTGCAAAGAAACCCTCCTCCTAAGAGTAATACTGTAGGAGTTGATGAGCCATGCCTTTCTCCCACTATGACATGGAATATACATTAGTGTCAGAAAGAGCACACACACATTATCCACTGGAGAAGTAGAAATAACAATCAGTGAACTCCATAAATAGGCAGAAGCTATCTTCCACATGATTTGGATTTGGCCCTGGCCCCTGTGTTCCTGTTGGTTTGTAAGTCTAACGACATGTCTTCACTGCACAGTTGATCTGGGCTGTAACCTTCCTTCTGTTCACAAAGAACTGACCTGAGCATGGTGGTGCTTTTAACCTGAACTAGCCAGCCTGGCTGGGGCACTAGGCTAAAGATAGAGTACTGCTTTCACTCAGACTGGTGCCCTACCCACTTTACAGTCAGAATAAATCACTCAAGTACTTATAGATCTCCAATGCCTTCTCACTATTCCCTCTGTGAGCCCAGACAGACAAGTTCTCTCACAAATCACTAGGGAAAAATCATAGAGCAACTCAACTTACTACAGCACTAAGAACCATTATGCAAGATCCAACAGGTTTCAAACCCAGGCCTGCAGAGCTGCCAGGCATCAAACCTCTCCATGACTCCACCCAGTGGCAGCTGTATGCAGCTCACACTCCACTATCCATGACTCTTTGTGGACAGACTACAGGAAGTCCAGCCTCAAGGGTCCTGATTGGATCCCCACCATATTTAAACGCAAAAAAGTGTCTAGGCAAGAATGTGGATCTCCTGTAGCTGCCATAACCATTCCTGCTAATACTCCAGGCTTCATTCTTGGCTTAATTTGGACATGGAGTCAAATTTCAGGAGTGGGTCAGGAGGCAGACTCTGATCCTTGGTACCGACCCCAGCCTGGAACTTGACTGTGAACTTCTCTGCTACTCTCAGCTTTGAGTTTTACCCTGCTCCAAACCTGATCCATGGGATGCGCCCCTAGAAGTTCTAGCAACGCACACAGATGAGTGCAGCACCAGAGGGGAAAAATTGGCTTTACAGAGTGTTTGCTCACACTTAGGCTCAGCTGAACCCAGGTATCGATCATCCCAGTTAACGACAACAAAGACATACCTTAGTAGAGGATGCATTGCTGATGCAGGGACACATAACAGGCAGATCTGAAATAATGATCCAGGAGTTCCTGCAGCTACACTGGAAAGTAAAACTTTCAGAGAGGGAGTAGGCCTATTAGTTGTCTAATAGTTTAAAAATAAGAATTGTTAAGGGACAATGCCAGGGGAAGTAACCTTAGTGGCTCTAGCCCATGCTTTTTGGGGGATCACCAAAACCAGTTTAAAAGGGTAGATCAGACTGAGGACTGCTCTGCCCTGGAAACGTACAATGGCATATCTAAGTCCTTCAGCACCCCTGAAAAACAGAGATACCAACCTAATTCCCACTGTGTAGACTGTGCTAGGAAGAATTCTTCTGTCAGCTTAGCAACCATCTCTTGGGGAAGTGAATTACCTATGCCAATGGGAGAACTCCTCCATCAGCAATGTCCACTGAAGCACTACAGCAGTGCAGCTGCACCACTATAGCATTTTATGCGTAGACATAACCTGAGAACCAGATTGAGAGTCATGTAGCCACAGCAGGAATCTAGGCTGTACTAGGAGACTGTAAATTGGGGCAGTTGTGTTCCTATAATTTAAGGCAAAATTATAGCTTAGCTTGTAGTCAAAAATAAGAAATACGTGCATAGGCAGTTTTCAAAATCCTTTTTTCCTCCAGTGCTTTGTTCCAACTACTAAATAAAACACATTGTTTTAAACAAATTCATTCAGATCTGCAGGATGGACTTACTCTGGAGCGCAATCATGATCAGAATCAGGCCTGCTGGCAATCGTAGAACAAGTGTGCAATAAAACTCTACCAAAGACACTGAACTGCAATTTACATCACTGTAACTGAAAGCTAATTATAACTCTTGGTTCTTAATAGCCTAACAGGCTTATCCCAAATCACTTTAAAATGACAAAATAAACAGAACCAAAATAATGCTGAGCTTCTCCTGCGTTTATCTGCATTTAACAGCATTACACACAGATTCAGTAAAATCTATTTACAAGTGTTGTGACCAGTTATAAAATGTTGACAGTACAGAATGTTTATGTACTGTAGTGTAGTAAAATTGTCCCCCTGTTAACTCTAAATCAGTCTCCGAATAGGTATAGGTGCTTTTTCAGCTGTGGTGGAGCTCTAAAGAAAATGTCATCTGTGATGTCTGTAGCAGCATTTCTGCAATGATGAATGTCATGGCTTAATTGACACATTCTATAAAGGTATAAACTTACCGGATTTAGTATAACTGAATTCTAGAGACAGATCGCATTTTTGTAAGACAGGGTTTTGTTTTGTTTTGTTTTGTTTTAAATGCACAAATCAAGAATTGTAAACTTCAGTTTGATTAATATACAGTGTCATCTACACACAGCAACCATATCAGCTCATGCTGTTATCTCATCAGATCTCATAAAACAAAGCAGTGCCAGGACTTGTTAGTATGTGGCAGAGAGACCTCCTAGAAATACCTGCCTGCTGCAGGATTTAGCCTTGTTGATTTAGCAGGTGCATTCCTCTGAGTCAGTACTAAACCAATGCCACAGGAGGTTGTGTGGGATCACAATTCTGTGAAAGATGGCAACTTCTGGATGAAGAACTGACCACTTGTGTTGTTGAAAAATCCCACAATGCTGTTAGCAAGAGAGGCATTATCTAGAACTGTGAGAAACAAAGCAATTTGGGTTTGCAAGGGTTCATGCACATCTACTTTTTTCTGATTCATGGGTATGTGTCTTTCCTTTGCTCGCTTTGAACAAATCAAAGACTTCAAAGTAAGACTCAAACAAAACCATCAAGTTTAACTTAGGCTTGGCCTACACTACAAAGTCTTGCTGGCAGAGTTACATTGGCTAGCAGTATGAAAAAGGTCCACACCCCGTAGCTGACACAGCTGTGCTCGCAAAAACTCTGGATAGATGTGCCTATACCAACAGAAGAGTGCTTTTTTCCCACCATAACAGAGTCACTGGGGGAAGTTGTGTAGCAATGCCAGAACTCTTTTTGCTGACATATGCTGTGTCTCCATTAGGGGGCTTTGCTGCCACAACTATAGCAGCAGAACTGTATCTACAGAAGTCACTAATGGGCTATGCTTTAACTACTCCATGTAGTCCTTGCTGGAGCACTCTAAGATGTACCTAACGTTTCCTGTGGACTACATTAATGTAAATTAGATATCTTTTAGAATGCAAAACACCCCTCTAGGGCACTTTGCTGGTGCTGTGTAGACAAGCCATTAGTTTCACACTGCTGTCATGATCTTAAAAGTCCATAAATGAGCACAGGTTCACAAACTTTGCCACAGCTTTTGGCAAACCAGGGTTAGATTCTGCCTAGCTCTAGGTTTTATCTGTATTTCTTGGCAATATTTCAATCTCGTAATTATATTCCACCTACTGAAATATGCTCTACAATTGCAATTAAATCAAATTCTGCCCTGACTTGCTCTTTAGTGCTCTATGTGGTTTGATTTTCACCACATTCCTTCCCAGGGAGGCAGAATTTAAATAATGAGTTAAGCAATCCTGTACGATACATCAGTGGTTCTCAAAGCTGGTCCGCAGGTTGTTCAGGGAAAGCCCCTGGTAGGCCAGGCTGGTTTGTTTACCTGCTGCGTTCGAAGGTTCAGCCTATCACAGCTCCCACGGGCCATGGTTTGCCACTCCAGACCAATGCAGCTGCGGGAAGGGAAGCCAGCATGTCCCTAGGCCCGCGCCACTTTCTGCAGCCTCCATTGGCCTGGAACAGCGAACCACGGCCAGTGGGAGCCGCTATCAGCCGAACCTGTGGACACGGCAGTAAACAAACTAGCCCGGCCTGCCAGGGGCTTTCGCTGAACAAGTGGCAGACTGGCTTTGAGAACCACTGCTGTACATAACTACAGTAGAACCTCACTCAGTTACAAATACCTCGGAGGTTGTTTGTAACTTTTGAACAAAATGTTATGGTTGTTCTTTCCTCTGGAATGGTGGCTGAAGCATGAAGAGGCATACGAATGTTTAGCATATCTGGCACATAAATATCTTGCAATGCCAGCTACAAAAGTGCTATGCAAATGCTTGTTCTCACTTTCAGGTGACATTGTAAATAAGAAGCGTGCAGCATTATGTCCCATAAATATAAACAAACTTGTTTGTCTTAGCAATTGGCTGAACAAGAAGTAGGACTGAGTGGACTTGTAGGCGCTAAAGTTTTTACATTGTTTTGTTTTTGAGTGCAGTTATGTAACAAAAAAAAATTTACAATTGTAAGTTACACTTTCACGATAAAGAGATCCACTACAGTACTTGTCTAAGGTGAATTGAAAAAATACGATTTCTTTGTTTATCGTTTTACAGTGGAAATATTTGTGATAAAAATATAAAGTGAGCACTGTACACTTTGTATTTTGTATTGTAATTGAAATCAATATTTGAAAATGCAGAAAAACATCCAAAAATATAATAAATTTCAATTGGTATTCTATTGTTTAACAGTGTGATTAAAAGTATGATTAATTTTTTTGAGTTAACTGTGTGAGTTAACTGTGATAAATCAATAGCCCTATCTATACATGTGACCAAATTGTAATACAGCAAGAAGTAATGTTTATATTTATATTTTTCCATTTGCTAAAATCTCACTGTACCACATACAGAAGAGAATCAACCTCATTTGTAGGGCTGGCTGAACAAAAACTACATTTTGCAAGATATGGTTATTGTGGGTTGGGCAGATCTCTCTGTCCAGAAATTCCATCCTGGGAATGACAAGTCTTCCCAACAGAAGTTTATATTAAACCTGGTTTCTGCAAAAAGTTTCAGTTTCAGCATGTTGGCATTTTCCCCTGCTAAAAATGTTTTGTTGAAAAATTCCTAACCAGCTCTACTTATTTGCATTTGAAGTGCGAAATAGCTCCTAAAACAGATGGGATTGCTATTGAAACCCAAGAATGCTAACATGGAAGCCCAAAAGCAAGGTCACACCAGATAACAGGGTAAAATGATACAAACAGGACCTTATTCTCATCCTGTGTGAACCAGTTTTACGTTGAAGTTTGACTTCAGTAGACAGAAGAATTAAACCCATAGACTCTAGCCCGCTAAGAACTCTGAATGTTGAAACAAAGGGCTTACCTCTGTCTTCATTTAAGTCAATGGAAATTTTGCCACCAACTTTAATGGGCTCTAAAAGTCTTAGATTAAATCTTATTCTAACAGGCAGATAGTTTGTGTAGGCAGCAGGCAGGCAATTCTGTCCTTCCTCAAGTTCCATCATAATCACAGCCACAACGGAAACTAGCTGCAGGCTGTTTTTTGGCCAACAAAAGTATACAGTGCACTATGGTCTGGCATAGATGAAAGCATTCACAGGCCATTCTGGAGACTATTCGGATTTTGACTTCAGCACAAGAACACGATATCTTGAGACGCCAAAATGATAAAAACCTTCCTTGACTACTTGCGTCTCCTAATTATCTCACATCTGACCATGGTCGGTCTATGTAGCTGTCCCTAGGGATAAGAAAAAAACCCAAAATATGAATGTAAAAATATAAGGGCAATAGGGGAAGACTATGCAGTGCTATTAGCTTCATCCAGGCATTATGTATATGGGAAACAATTTCATTATCTCATGGGTCCTTTAAAAGGGATTTGTCAATACCAAACACTAATGCAAAAATGCATTAGTACTGCCACTGGCAAACATCTTAACCCTTCTTTATGCAGAACTGTGAGATCCTTTTCATTAGCCTCTTACCTCTGATATGATGGTAACACAGTAATTAGGAATTTGCTTCCCTAAGAACATGACAATTATGATTAAAGGACATTTAAGTTGATATCTTAATAGATACAGGCTCTTCTTGCATCACAAGGCTACACATACTCAAAATAGCTTCATTTATCTTTAATTGAAGATGCATAGCAGCAAGACCGTATTCTCTGAGCTGATGACAGACTTCCTTGAGTAAGCAAAAACTACATTTGTGTGATATTTCAGTAAAATTATTTACTTTATGAAACATACTCACAGGCTAATAAAATTCCAAATCTTTAACAGTATAAATTAATAAACAAAGCTTTTTTTCCTTAATTTTTCAGAATACAAATAAACTACAGCCAAAGAACTAAGTAGAAATATTTGAATTGCTTTTATTTACTTTTACCCCTCAGGAGCAATTTCACTTTTTATTTCCAGCAAAGCAAGATTCATATGGCCTTTTGCAGAGTACAGTGCAGCCAGCAGCTCCTGCCACATCACTGAAAATAAAGCCAGCTGACATCACCAATGACTTTCACGCCATTAAAATAAAATGCCTCCATTAAATATTAATGTCAATATACAAAGTGGCATTAAAATGGAAAAGGTTATGTTGACAATCCAACTTTAGAATTTTCTACTGATTTTAAAACATTTTAAACTGTTAGGGTCCTGTCCTCCTATTCCCACCCTGCACATGTATTGTATAACACAGTAGTTAAAACATTGCCAAATGCAGGAAGAGATTGCAGCCATAAAAATAAAAGTGCCAAAAATCAGTAGCATCTCCTCTTTGGTTTACTTGCAAGACAGCATGGATGAACAGATGTGCTACAGGCATGCTAGAGAGAGCTACATTTAATGTGGGAAGGATAAATCATGATTCAAATAAACCTCAGTTCTATAAATAGTTAGAGAGATCTGTGGAGGGGACTGTTTAGTGGCTTTGGCATTCTTATGTGTAACCCATAAAACTAACTAGCAAGCTTTCACCTGGGTCATCTGGATCGATAGGTCTTCAGCTGTCATTAAGACTGTGCTGATCACACCACGTCCGCCATTCTTCTCGCATTCTTGCCTTTCTTCTCCACATTTGTCCGAAACGTTTAACAATGTCATCTTTCCCATCTTCTTGGAGGCCGACGAGGTAGTCTTTTCTAGTCTCGCGGGTACCACTCAGTAATGATTGCGGTCCACCTATTGTCCGTGAACCGTACTATGTGGCCCGCTCATTGTATCTTCTTATATCTGCTTTCCAGGACAATATGTTTCACAACTCTGCATTCTCTAATCAGTTCATTTGGGATACAGTCCAGAAGGGAAATTCCCAACATAGCTCGTTCCATTGCCCTTTCAGCTACTGACAGTCGCTGTTCTTCTCTCTTCATCAGTGCTCAGGTTTCACTGCCATACAGCATGGCTGGCAGCACTGTTGAATTGAAGATATTTGTATGTGTGGTCTTGTCGATTTTTCCTTTGAGGACGTCCTTGATGGAATTAAATACACACCATCCTGCCCGAATCCTTTGCAAGAGTTCTCCGTTCATGTCTTGGTGCGTATTAACTTCTTGGTCCAAATATACGTACTATTCCACTTCTTCAATTTCTTCTCCTGTAACTATTATTCAGGCTTTTCTTAAGACGTCTGATCACATGTTTTGTTTTGCAACGGTTCATTTTCAGATCAAACTGACTGCTTTTCTTGTCGAGTCTTCGTAGCATGCTCTGCAGTTGGTTGGTGCTTTCAGCAATTAGTACGATGCTATCCACAAATCTGAGATGCGATAATCATTCTCCATTTATATTAACACCACTACTCCAACTGATCTTGTTCATAACCATTTCAAGGCAGGCGGTAAATAGTTTTGGTGAAATTGTTATCTCCTTGCTTTATGCCCTTCTCAACTGGGATGCGGAGGGGAGTTTCGAGGAGACTAATGTCTGTTGTACATCCAGTATTCGCTTTCTTCAACAAGCAAGCTTTACTTCTACATTTAATTAATAAATTTATATCTATTATCTGAATGTATATACTGGCGTGTAGCCCATTAGTACTTCCTCCTGGGATGTGCTAACTGAATGTGTAACATTATTTTGCCCTTAGTATGAGTGCCAACAGTCATGTTGTTTATAACTAAGGTTAACCACAAGCAGCTTTAAAAAAAAATACATTAACTGTTCTTGCACATAACTTTGTGAGGGCTAGGGATATTTTATGTAGAACTAGTTGAAAAAGCTGACAAAACTTTTCCTAATAAAAAATGTCTTTTGCTTAGATGAAGAGTTTCATGGAAGCATACAGCTTTCAACAAAAATTCCATCAGGAAAGTTTCTCAAATACAGGAGGAAATTTCTGGTCAAGATAAGAGAGACACCAAGACCTATCCCAGAATAGCCAAAAGCACAGTGATCAGGACACTTGCCTCAGATGTGGAAACCCAGGTTCAAGTTCCTGCTTCATTGAATTCCCCTCTTTACCCATAAAATTCCTACAAGAAAAAAATCAGGTTCAATATCTCTCCTGTGGGCCTCAGGAGTGCAAGAAGTTACAGAAGAATTCTGGGAGGCCATTCTATCACTGCAGGTACTCTAGGGCAATGGTTGTCAAACTAAGGCTGCCGCTTGTTCAGGGAAAGCCCCTGGCGGGCCAGGCCGGTTTATTTACCTGTCGCATCCACAGGTTCTGCTGATTACAGCTCCCGCTGTCTGTGGCTCGCCGCTCCAGGCCAATGGGGGCTGCAGGAAGCAGCGCGGGCTCAGGGAAGTGCTGGCTGCCCTTCCTGCAGCCTCCATTGGTCTGGAGCGGTGAACCGCGGCCAGTGGGAGCTGTGATTAGCCAAACTTGCGGACGCGGCAGGTAAACAAACTATCCCGGCCCACCAGGGGCTTTCCTTGAACAAGCGGCAGCTCTAGTTTGAGAACCACTGCTCTAGGATATACCAGGATTGTCAGTGTTTTAAGACAGGAACAAACATTTTATGTATTCGACAGTGCCTAGCACAGCTGAGTGTTGGTCTGTGACTTTGGTCCCGTGATGCAACCATAATACAATACTAATAATAATGAGCAATAAAGTTACTATGTGTCCTTCAAATGGCTCCAGGCATATAGTTCTTTACATGAAGAAGGCAGTAGGAGCAGAAGACATCCCCTCTGTACTCCTTCAACTCTAGAACTGTTACACAGGAACTGAGAAGGGGTAGACAGAACCCACATTCTCTAGAGAACTACTAAGATCTATGGATGGTTGGCATCTCCTGCCCCTGCCCTCTAAAGGACTGGAAGAGCCACTGCCTCTTCAAGGTCTCACTAGAATACCTTGAGAAAGGTTGCAGGACCCTTTCCCAATATTAGGGTAGGCCCAGTCCTGTAATACATTTAATGGTAAAAAGGGGTCCCAGTTTTGAGGTGTACTGAGCAAAACAGAGAGAGAGCTGAGAGGTTCTATATCCTCTCCACATAAACTAACATTGGTTAGTCTGGTGCCCTAACCTGTGAACTGAAACTTGTACACAGCTCTATTCAGGTGCAACTGAGATCCACATTAAGACTTTGGAAACACAATGATCCTCTGACTAAGGAGAAATGATATGGACTCCTGTCCTAAATGGCTTTCTATGAGAAATTCTTATGAGAATTCTTATGAGAACATTTGGGGGCTTTTTATAGATTATAGACCAAATTGAGACGTGATGTATAAAGCTGGTGCTGCTCTTTTGAAAAGCTTCTAATTTATTACCAACTTGTAGTTGGGCATGTTTGTACTAAGCCTGTCTTATTGTAGGATTTTACTTGGACTTCCCACTGTTTGTGAGGGAGTAACTTCTCCTAAATAAATGAATATCTGGCATCTAAAAGAGAGTAGGAGAGGTAAAGGCTTAGGTTGAGATTTTCATTTCAGTTTGAATGTGGTTTATTATTTTTTGGAATGTTTTAAGATAAGTTAAAAAATAATATTACAATAAAGTTAGGTATGCAAATATTTGTTTATATTGAAAACAAAATTATGCAAGCGAAAAGGGTGCTTAGATTTTTCGCCTCAGTTTTTAATCACACACTCAAATATCTTTAACATTACCACCAGACAAAATAATTGCATTACCAAGCTTTGTCATAAGTATTGATGACTGAGAAATCTCTTCCTCTCTCATTTTCCTTTCGATGAGCTTCATCCGTCATATTGTGGATCCTTCATTTTTGATATGTACTCAGAAATTATGGACTGTGGTGCAGCTCAGACCTTCAGCTCTCACTGCACCTGTAACCTTTAAAGTCAAAAGATTAGACTGATGGCTCAATTTTCACTGTAGTAATTGCCAGTCAGAGTAGTAAGACCAAGGCATAGAGTGCTACAAATAATTTAAAACACACAAATTGTGATGTGCTCTTAAAAAAAAAACAACAAAAAACCCCACCTGGAAAACTAGTAATTAATGCAAAGTTTTCATGATTGATTATGTAACTCCAGGTTCCATGAGCATAGCTGTTAGACAACAAATAACTCCTTGCCCTCCATGGGACTGGGTCTTCCACTGGAGACAGGGTCCTTTCCTGCTGTTCAGGGGATCTGCCTGTTCAGTCACATCCCACTTCAATCACTAATATGACTGAAGCAATCTTGACTGTATGCCCTGAAGCCATGGTTACATCTCCTTAGCCCTTTCAGCTTCCCCTGCATCTCCTTGGTTCCACCTATTTCACCAGAAAACTCAGAAGCTGCAGCATCCTACTTCGCACACCCTGAACCACTGCCTTCCCTCAGATGGCTGCCCCTCTTGAGGTCACTCCATGACCATAAATTACTGCTGGATTTCTTGACCCTGGTGTCTTCTAGGAGTAACTAGTAGGTCTAGAAGAGTAGAGGGAAACAACTTGAACAACCTCTCATTAGTCTTTATTAAATGCCTTGGATGCAAACTGTCATCCGACCAGCTTAAGTCACTTTCAACCTGGGTAATTATCCCCAAATAGGTACCCACTGTCGCAAAGTGTGTGGGAGGCAAGGCCCTGCACCCCTCGCTTCCTGCAATTCACTGTGACTCTCAGCCAGCCAGTAAAACAGAAGGTTTATTTAGATGACAGGAACACAGTCCAAAACAGGTCTTTCAGGTACAGACAACAGGACTCCCTCAGTCAGGTCCATCTTGGGGGGCAGGGAGCTTAGACCTCAGCCCTGGGGCTCCCTCTATGTCCCCAGTCAGCTCCAAACTGAAACTCTCCAGCCCCTCCCCAGGCCTTTGTCTCTTTCCTGGGCCAGGAGGCCACCTGATCTCTTTGTTCTCCAACATCTTCAGTTGGCAACTTTGCAGGGGACAGGCCCAGGCCAGGAGACAGGGTGTCGGCTATTCTCTGTGTAGACAGCATCACATTGGCCCTCTCAGACTCTGCAACAATCACACACCCTAATCCCACCACCTAGATACTTGAGAAATGCATAGGGGAAACTGAGGCACCCACACAGTATTCAGAGAAAACATTAAAAACATTCCCACTTTGTCACACCCACATTGGGAACAGAAAGTTTTTGCAGTAACCAGATCACAGGAAATACACCTCTACCCCATATAATGCGACCTGATATAACGCGGGTTCGCACACAACATCGTAAAGCTCTGACATGCTGCTCTGAGCAGCGTGTTAAGAGTGCCGGGCTGCTCCACTTCCCACTGCTGCCAGTGAGTGTCTGTCAGGGGGTGGATAGGGGTCGGCTCAGTCAGGGGACAGGGGGGCTGGGTAGGGTGGGGTCCTGGAGGTGATTAGGGATGGGGGTCTCTGGAGAGGGTGGTCAGGGAACAAGGAACAGGGTGGGGGCAAAGCAAGTTCGATAACACGGTCTCACCTATAACACGGTGAGATTTTTTGTCTCCCGAGGACTGCATTATATCAGGGTAGAGGCATATATGGAGGGTGGGATTTTCAAAAGGTTTAAGCAAATTATTGGACACCTAGCTGCCACTGATGGTGAATCGGAGTCAGGTGCCTACACTCACTTAGGCCTCTAAAAAACTGACAGCGTCCACAACCACACTGTTCCAGACATAAACAGCTTAGCAACCCAGTAAAACGTTTCATGGAAGTGTTACCATAAGCATGTTATGATGCATGCCCTATGGTAGTTATACATCAAAATTCATGAGCATTAAGTGAAAATATTCTGCCAACCCTTAAGAAGAATACGGCACTAGCCTTGTTTATGCCTAGCTATTTCCTTCTTTCTTCAGAGTTCAGGGGTGTTGATCCTATTACTTTCATTATTAATGAAAATCTGTGAAATGCTAGAGAAACTAGCACTGTCTCTGAAGAACTGCTTTGCTTTATCAGAAAATAAAGGTGTATTTTCTCCATTTGCCTGCTGTATATCTGTACTTCACTTTCCTCATCAGTGAAATGGGGGAAACAAAACTGATCTACTTTGAGATCTACTGATGAAAAGCATTAGGTATTAATTATTACTAAATGATCACTGTCATTTCTTAGACAGGTACAAACAATGGCAACTCATTTGCATTAAGTTTTCTCAATCTATGAGTAGGGCTCTGAGTCTGTCACAGAAGTCATGGATTCTGTGACTTTCCATGACCTCTGTAACTTCTGCAGTGGCCGGTGTGGCTGACCCCAGGGCCACCCAAGCAGCTGGCCCAAGCACAGCCACACCGGCTGCTGCTAGAGTGGCTCTGCAGCCAGCCACACATGCCACTGCTGGAGCATCCCCTGGCCCAGCCTAGGTATCCTGCCTAAGACACCACCTGTGCAGTTGGCTCTGGGGACTGCCTGAGTAGTGGTCCCAGGGACAGAGGGAGCAGCTGTTGCTTGGTGGCCCCCACAGCTAGTGCTGCTGGCCCCCCAGCCCTCCCTATTGACACTGCCCCCAACCCCAACTAAGATTTAGTCAGGGGTATATGGTACAAGTCATAGGCCATGAATTTTTTTTATTGTCCATAACCTGTTCATGACTTTTACTAAAAATATTGGTGACTAAATCATAGCCTTATCTAGGATTGAAAGGTATATGGCATGCAGACAGACAAAAGACAGACATAGGTAATAAGATACACTGGAGAGCAGTGACATGTCTCCTACATTCAAAGAAGGATGTTGAAATAATATTTCATGGTGCGTTTTACTTCCTTTTACGTAATTACAAGTTGGCAGCAGGTTCCAGCCACAAATCCCATTCAACAGGTTACATTCAGTAAAAACATGGTAAACTCAGGCAGTGTCCCTTGTAAGGCCAAAAGTTTCAGGGGTCTGGGGCAAAATCTGAAATTCAGGACCCCAGCACAAGTGCAAAAACACTAAGGGAAGTCTCGCAAATGAGCCTCCCCTGCACGCAGCCCACAGCAGCAGCTCCTGACCCATGCAGCTGGGCATGGCTACCTACTCATGGCATTGCCACCTGGCACACAAGATCACAGTGCCATTTGGAGGGGCAGCCAGGCCAAAATTTGTGTGACACCACAGTCCTGTGTGCCGATCACACCAACACTTTGTTTGGGGACCCTCACATGCAGGAGGTCAAGGAAAATCTGCCCCTTTTCCCTCTTTCCTCTGGTCGGCCCTGAATGCTTATATTTATGCAAGTCATATCAGAGAGCACTGTGAGGAGATAATTGATTAAATATAAGTCATTGGCTGGACTGCCTATTCTAGGCACGGCTGGTAGCACAGCCTGTTAAGGTTGCCTGACACTTCCCATGCTGCTTTCAGTTGATTGTAACTTTGCTGAATTTTAACCATTTGGGCTGAAATTCTAGGTGTCTGCCTTAAACCGAATATTTTTGGAATATTGATCACTCACAGCTACAACCAAAGTCAGCAGGTGCTGTGCTTTGATTCAAAAGAGCTACAGAAAAATGCTAAGAACTCTGAAAATAATCAGGTCCTGGTCCTTTCAAACTGGGCATTCAAAATTAATGGATACTTTTCATCTTAATCTCTCTGGCCCAGATTTTTAAAGGTATTTAGGCACTGCTGTATCTAACTGATTTAAGAACCTAAATCTCATTTTCAAAAACAATTTAGTCTGTCAGGAGCCATAATCTCACTGACAGTCTGAGTTAAAGCATCTCTTGTGAAAAACTGGATTTGAAAGGAACTCGACTAGCCTCACATAGGAACTTTGTGGCTGAGGCAGACATTTCCCAGGGCAACATTCAATTGCCTTAGCTGTGAGACCCTACTTTGTCTTCTTGGAGTCCACTGCCTCATTCACTGCACAATTTCTGCAACTAATGGAGCAGGCATCCTGAAGACAATAGTCTTTTTCACTGCACAACTCTGATTCATCCACAGAGCAGATCCATCCTATGTGTGGAAAGAAGCAGGAATACTGTGGAAAAAAAAAAAGTAAGTGATCATGTAATTAAAATCTGCACTAAGGTTGCACAGGCAGCTTTAACTCAAGGCTTTCCTAACTTTTGAATGCTTGACTTTGTAACCTTAATGTTCTTTTAACATAGTTTGTGTGTAACATATAATTTGTTTTGCAATACTGTGAAATGCTTAGATCTGTGAGTTTTCCTTCTTTACCAGAGACTATCCATCCTCTCCTTCTAACTTTTGGAATTTCTCAAATTCAGGTTGTTGGACTTTTTTTTTTTTTTTTTTTTTTTAAAAAAACCCTACTCTTTCAAAATGTAGCTCTTAAAGAACAATAGTGAATAGTTTCTTGCTTCAGGGAAGATACTTGAAGATCTTACTTTTCTAGCACTGTTACTAAATGATCCTTTTAATAGTATCTATCGTGGAATGAGAGACTTGTAGAATTTCTACATGTAAAAATGTATCTAGCTGTAGGTATGTATTATTATTCAACACCTGCAACAGTTCTCATTAAAACTTATTCTTAGTTTCTTCAGGTTTCTCAGAACATCTGCTTCTTGTGGTAACTGTTTTCATAATTATATAAACCAGATTTCTCTAGTGATACTCCTTTAGTTGAACAAACAATGAGACTGAGAGTGTTATTTTTACAGCTTGGAGAAACAAAACTTGACTGTAACAGAATTCCTTTGTGCATTTTTTTCAGATATATTGTTTTAAATGTCTGAAAGACATTGCACCTGATTGGGTTCTTTTAATTTCATATTTACAGTAATTGGCCTCGGAGCAGCTCCAGGCCCCAGCACGCCAAGCGCGTGCTTGGGGCGGCATGCCGAGGGGGCGATCCGGCAGTCTTCAGGAGGGCGGCAGGCAGGGTGCCTTCGGCGGCGTGCCTGCGGAGGGTCCGCTGGTCCCACAGCTCCAGTGGACCTCCTTCGGTGGAGCCGCGGGACCAGCGAACCCTCCACAGGCACGCCTGCAGGAGGTCCATCGGAGACGCGGGACCGGCAAGCGGCAGAGCGCCCCCCGCAGCATGACGCCGTGCTTGGGGGGACAAAATGTCTAGAGCTGCCCCTGATTGGCCTATTTCTAAAATAGCTCAAAAAGGTTTCATAGATACTTTATAACATCCCATAATCCTATCATACTGCAATTCAAAGCTATAGGTCAGAAGCTGAACACAATGTGTAAAGCAGAAGAGTACAGGAATTGCAATGTAGAATTACTGAAAGATTTATGGAAGTTCTTTATGCTTGATGGTGCTACTAGCTGCTTTTTGAATGGACTCATCATGACAATCCATTTATATTTTAAAACTTTAAAATATAAGTGATGTGGCATTAAAAGAACTTTGAATAAACCATACAACCAAAACCAGAAAAACAGGCTTCCACAAAATCCATATAAAGAGAATTAGCAAAGGGACAACCTGTGCAATTTCCCTTGGATGTTATGATTCTGCAGATTAGCAAATCCACCAGACTTTCAGGGATTTAAGATTTAAGACTGGAATGTTGGTTCTAAATTCTCAGTTACATTATGTTGGTCCTATTGCTTGACTGAAAGAGCACAACTCTTATGATGTTTCTGGTGTACATGTAGTGGTGGATTAGCCACTGGGACCCATGCCCAGGGACCCTGGCCAATTGAAGGGTCTCAGAAAAATGGGCATCCCTGTGCCCCCACTTGGCCCGGCCCCCCAGCACTCCTGTTGGGGAGCAGGTTCAGGGCTCATGCCAGTCCACAGGGACTGCAGGCAGGACAAGCCCCCCTGTGCACCAACCCCACTCCCTTGCAGGAGCCCCAGGTGGGAGGGTCTGCAGGAAGCAGGGGTGGGGAGGAGCCCCCCACTTGCTCTGGTCCCGGGTCCCACAAAACTGTAATCCACATCTCTGTACATGCTTCCTGAAAGTACATCAAGGTCTTGCTTCTGAAAGCAAATCTTATCATAGGGCTTCTTCTGCCCACATTGAGCCTATTGACCTCTGCTTGGACTTAAGAATTCAGCCACATGGATTAGCTTACAGGAATGGGGCCTTAATATTATTTTTTTTTTCCATGAGTATGTGAAATTATGAGGCTAAAATTCAATCAATGCAGACATTTAACTGGTAGACTTCAGTTGCTCAAAGGAACACAGAAAGAATACTAAAGGTGCAAACTTCACTGAGGCAAATTCATTAAAAATGTAAACAAACAGTACAAGCATTTTTCTGTGAGTTTGCTTAGTGTGATGTGAGACAATGACTGTAATGAAGGACTGCTTCCTTCTTTTAACTACCTTAACAATCAAAATAAATTAAATGGTTAATAATTAAATAGACTTTTTAATTATTCACTATTACCATTTTCCTTCTGGTCGTTAAACCAGCATTACCGCACTTTGGAAATTATGTGGAAGTTCACGTAGAGTAGACACTGTCACTAATGATGTCACAATTTAGCAATATGCTGCCAGTAGCATAGAATTAAAAAGACCAGTTTCAAACTTTACTTTAGACTAAACCTCCCTGGGTTTTTATGATAAGAAATGCAAGTTACACTTTGAACATTTTAGAGTCCAATTCTGTGAGGTCCTCCAAAATGAACTGGAGATGATGATGCACAGAATCTTACTGATTCGGGCCTTCAGTTCAGATTTTTAAGCTGAGCAAAACAAGCAGTGGTTTCATCTAAGTGATATTTTGATATAATTCTGGTTTTAACTAGCTAAATAACTGGTTTTAAGTAGGCCAGTGCCATAACCATAACAGTCAACATCCCCTCCATACTGCAGTCATGTTCTCTTTCCAGGGGTAGCTCTATGTTTTTTGCCACCCCAAGCACAGCAGTCGGGGAGCCTTTGGCGGCGTTTCTGCAGGAGGTCCGCCAGTCACACAGATTCAGCGGCAGTTCTGCAGATGATCTGCTGGTCCCACACCTTCGGTGTACCTGCTGCCTAATTGGCGCTGAAGTCGTGGGACCAGCGGACCTCCTGCAGAAATGCCGCCGAAGGCTCCCTGACTGCCACCCTCATGACAAGTGGCACACACCCCTCCACCCAGCTTGCCGCCCCAGGCACGCGCTTGCTGCGCTAGTGCCTGGAGCTGCCTCTGTCTCTGTCAATCACTGCAGTAAGCACTCCTTTATCTTGGTAGGTATATGGTATGGTAAATATGCTCTGCCAGAAAGTTATGTTTCCACAATAGAGAAATTTGGGGTGAAATCCTGGTCCTATTGAAGTCAATAGCAAAACTCAGTGAAAGAGGATTTCTTAATATTTGCATCTTTCTTTTAGACCTTGATTCCGCAAAGGCTGTGCGTAAGACCCATGGGATTCAATGTGACTTAAGCACATGGCTAACAATGCTTTACTGAATCAGGAGCTTAGAAAGCATAATTAAAAACCAGCTTTTACCAATAGCTACCAGACCATGGACATGAGATACTGCTGTGTTTTCTTACTCTAAGAATAGAAATATAATGTGGTATTTGTAGTAACTGATCAATGGAATGTTTTTAAATGTTGACTCTTGACCACTACTTCTCCCAATAGTCCCAGGCCCAACAGCTCTTCTGGCCTTGTGTCTGGGGTCTTCTGGCTACTCCTCCCAGCTGCTCCCTCTATCCTGTGTTCCAGCCCAGGAACCCTTGTGGTAAGTGCTTAAAGTCTGATTGGTCAGACCTCTTGCTACTTCCTACAATGCATCCATCTTCTCCTTACAGGGCTCATTCTCATCAGGGATCTTCCCTGGGGACACGCCCTAGTCTCAGTCTTCAAGGTAACATGAAAATGAATTTATTTAACAGAAATAAAGAGCAGCTCCAGCTTCTTGGTCCTACTCAGAGATCCTCCAGCTGCCTGTCTGATTCCTCCGTATTCACAGGCAACCCAAGATAACAGGCTCTCTGCTATGCTCGTCTCCGGGAGCTGAGGAGGAGAGGTTTGTCCACCTCCTGTCTGGGGCTTTTAAAACTGAGCTTCTCCCTTTTAAAGGCTCCTCCTTCAAGACCGGCATGCTTTGCAGATGCAGCAGACAGGACTGCCTGAGCCCACAGCTGCAGCTCTTGCCTCCTGATGTGGCATTTGTACTCTCCCACAGTGCCTTTTCTTTAAAATTCAACAAGAGAAGTCATTTCCCTCCACAAAAATAATTAACTGTACAATAGAAAAAGAACTAACCTGGGAAACCCTGACAGCAATATTACAGGACTAAAGATGTGAGCTATGGTAAATGATTAATACTTATTCATTTGGGCTGGGATTATGCCACTCAGGTTTCATCTGCTCATTTTTTATCATAAGATTGTAATACAAAACCAAGCACCACATTTTTAGAAAAAGAGAACCCATGACCCTCTTGAGAAATGACAACTCTTACACTTTATTAAATGTCAAAGAACTAGGTCTTTTAATGAAAACCACACAATCTAATTAAATGTATTGGGTTTCTTGAGAAAGAATCAAAGAATCCATTATGCAATCCTTTTGTAAGACTTTTGCTGATACCACCATGGACACTTTTTATAAGTAGCTCAGAGATTAAATCAGCCAGCCTAGTGTTAGAGAGACTTACTAGCCTCTTAAAGGGCACTCAAGTCCATTTAAATACCCCCTACAATGCTCACTTCCGTTACTAATGATAAATGCTCAGTCTTCTCCCATCTCATGCCACTTCACTATCCACATTAACTTTCATCTTTTTTATGGTTCTGAGTATCTCAGAAGCTACTTGTAGAAGAAAGGTGCCTTCAAAAAGGATAAAGCCTTTCATTCAAATCTCTAATACTGAAATCCATTGCATATTCTGTTCAGGTGCCCCATGCATAACTTGCATCACTATCAGCTGGAGCTCTGAATGTGGAATGCACATTGTGATGGGTTGGATCACAGAAACCCCCTTTGGGACTGACACCTGATGTGCTTTCACTACCTCTGAGTCTGTTTTCCCTGCCAGCTTAGGACTTCAGTGCCCTGCTGGTTTGAGCCAGACACGCTTGCCTGCCACAAACACAGACCCAGGTCTGAACTACGTCCCCTAAAAGCTGCAGGCTTAATTGAAAACAGCTTAAGAAGTGTTCCTGTTTCGAACACCCAGATGCCCAGCTCCCAGTGGGGTCCAAACCCCAAATAAATCCACTTTACCCTGTATACTCTTATACAGGGTAAACTCATAAATTGTTCACCCTCTATAACACTAATAGAGAGATATGCACAGCTGTTTGCACCCCCAGGTATTAATACATACATAATTAATAAGTAAAAAGTGATTTTATTAAATACAAAAAGTAGGATTTAAGTGGTTCCAGATAATAACAGACAAAACAAAAGTGAATTACCAAGCAACATAAAACAAAACATGCAATTCTAAACCTAATACAGTAAGAAAGTGATTACAGATGCAATCTCATCTTCAGTGATGTTCCAGTAAGCTTCTTTTACAGACTAGACTCCTTCTAGTCTGAGTCCAGCAATCACTCACACCCCTGCGGTTACTGTCCTTTGTTCCAGTTTCTTTCAGGTATCCTTTGGGAGTGGAGAGGCTCTCTCTTGAGCCACCTGAAGACAAAGTGGAGGTGTCTCCTAGGGGCTTAAATAGCCTCTTTCTTGTGGGTGGAGACCCCCTCCTCTCTCCTATCCAGAATGCAGCTCCAAGATGGAGTTTTGGAGTCACATGGACAAGTCACATGTCCTTGCATGACTCAGTTCCTTACTAGCCAGGCCACATTCCTGGGAAAGCTCAGATGTGTATGGGTGTCTCCAAGTTCATTGTTAGCTTAAGTGTTTCTTGACTGGGCACTTACTGAGGAAGTCTTTTCTCAGGAAGCTGAACAACTGCTTCACTGAGGCTACTTAAAATGAAACAAGTACATAGCCAATATTCATAACTTTGAATACAAAAATCATGCATGCATACAAATAGGATGAATATATTCAGTAGATCATAAGATACAGAGATATGTTACATGGCATATGTGGCATAAAACATATTCCAGTTATGTTATATATACATTCATAAGCATATTCCCATAAAGCATTATGGGATGCAATGTCACACACATGGAACATGCATTAGAGATATTAAGTACAGACTGAAGGGATATTTGCAGTAGAAATGGAATTTGCAGCGGACATATAATACTTGATATATTTATTATTATTTCCGAGGCACTCATCATACCATCTGGGCATTTTCATGGACATAGGATTGTTATCCCATGACTCTCAGTGACACTTCTTCCTGCTTGTACTGAGTCTACCTATGCTAGGTGGCATATATTCACATGAGTAGTCCCATTAAACTCAACAGGACTTCTTCCAGAGTTAGTAGTCAGAGTGACCATGGGTGGTAGAATAAGACCGTTAGATGTCTTCTCCCTTTTTTAGAGAGTCTGTCACAGTATTTATTGAAATGGTTTCAGAACTGTTTCTGTACCTCCAGGCTTTTTAATATCACTGCATTGTGCATTCTTATGAGAAGCACAGAAGAATAAGAACGATGAGGAAATAGTTTTGGAGAAGACATTGGATCACTTCCTTGAACAGGTTATCCATCATTGGGAAAAGGGTTTAATTGTTCAGTGTTGTTTTAAATGCAGTGTTGAGAAACAAACAAACAAACCCTAACAGTAGAAAACATATGATTGACTAGTCAGTGTGCTCACTTTCTGAAAGTTCAAATCCCTTTTAAGTATTTAAACTTTAATTTTTCCACCAGACTGCTTAAGCTGATTTAATAGGAAGAGTGGGTCAAGGTACAGCACAAATCAAAGTGATATTCAGCTGAAAGACTGTATTCATGCATCTCTCTAACTGAAGACACTGCATGTCACATTTCATGGGTGCTCAAAGGCTATTCCTTGGTCTCTGTACAATATTAGTATAATATTGTATACTACAGTATTATGTAATAATGACTAAGACATAGCACTAAATTATGTTGTCATTTATCTTACGACCAGAACTCTCAATTGCCAATTACAATCCAGTTTACAACATCCACATGAAAGATGCTTGAGATTATACAATAGCATCAAAGGACCTAACAACTACACTATATACACACAGAACCACAGTGAAGTGTCACCATTTCTTGGGTGGAGAATAGAACAAAATTGGAATGATACACCACAGGCAGCATCGGTTGACCATTGACAATGGAACATGCCTTGATATTGTTAGTGTCCACAAATAGTAGTTGGAGACTCAGATGTAGAATTAGTCAAAAATTCCTGAATTTTGAGTTTGATGACATTTTTAGTTAAAATTGTGATTTTTTCAGGTTCTTTGCATTTTTTCAGTTGAAATATTTTGATGGACTGTCAACATTTTAAAAATTACAAATGTGAAAAAAAAAACCCACCAAAAAAACCCATGAATTAAACCCTACCATATTTGAAATCTCTTGATACTGGAATATATTATGTGCACTGAAGATGTGGGCAAGGAAGCATCATACCATATCTGAATATTTCCCATACCCACTTGTCTTGAAGAGGAAAAAATCTTGAAAACAAGTGAGTGGGAGAGTAGGCATGCCAGTATTATTTCTTGTGTCACATGTTGACATTCCATGCAACTTCACCCTCAGGTCATAAGTTTCCACTCTGCTTCTTTTCTCTCTTTTACAGGCCAAAGTTCTCATTCAGAAGAGTCTAGTTTAGAGAAATATTTTCCAAAAATTGCAGTCGGAATTAAGGGAGCATACAGCCAGCCAACGCAAAGGTCAATCATGAGAAGAGTCAGAATGAAAGCAGCCCATAGGGCTAGGATTGGCTAACAATGGATGCTGGTGTCCCAACATGATCATTCTGCCTAGTCCTCTGCCTCACAGAATCTAGGTCCTTTCATCAATCCTGCACTGGAGAAGTTCTCAGATATTTCTGCTCTGCACCCATCATGTTGCATAGCGATATTAGCTTTTCAAGTTGCCCGACTTGCTGGTTATATGACTTGTACTGCTACATGTTTAAGATATTCTTGTATTGTATTTTTGAGTTATGACAAGGCCACCAAGAGTATATGGATGGGGACTTATTTAGCATTTGCGTAAGTCTAAATGATATAGTAAACAACAGATGTAAATCAGACTCACTGAAACTGCATGTAGTTGTTGAAACAATATTATTGTTTTGATCATTCAGATGATATTAAATATCAAGGCAGAATGAATAGCAATTTACGTTCTCTAACATTCAGGTACAGGAAACGGCATTGTTCAGCAAATGGCCTACATCTCAATGACAGAAATATAAAGTTCAGTTGAAAACCCTTAGTTTTCAGATAAAATTACAACTCTTATAGCCTGAACATTTTCAGCTCTTACACCAAGTGGATTTTATTTTCTTTTAGCGCAGAATCCACAGTGCAGTAAGCAGGACTAGTAGGAAGAGGAAATTGCTGGCCGAGGACACAGCATGCTATAATACATCATCCTTGGCACGTTAAATCCGATGAGCCACAGTGAAAACTGGTTTTATGAAAACACCTTTTACTTATATTCAGGGCAGAAGATTTACATTTACATGTATTGTAATACATATTTTTCTACTTCCATGTGACATATTAACTAAAGTCAAATTATTAAGTTACAAACTCTAGAAATAAACCATGTTTTAAGTCATATGGAAAACTCATAAAAGCATCTAAAAGTATTCCATCAAAAGAATCGGATATGACGTTCACATGTACTTCACTACTTTCATAGACTGTAATTAGCTTTTTCACAAAGAACTTAATTACAGGATCTGTAAAATAACATCAGCAGACATTTGTGTGTCTAATGTGCAAACAATTAGCCTTTAGGCCTGGTACAAGATGATTAAAAAGACTGTCACTTTTTTCAATATTTGGAATAATTTGAGGATAACATTGCTTGACACTAAAGTTATTGAAGCTCAGATTTATGGAGAAGCATCCTTTTGCTGAAGTTCAAAGAACAAAGCAGTGATATTTCAGATTACAAAAGATTAAAAAGCAAAGAGGAAGATGTTAGGGGCTTGATCCAAAGCTTGCTAAAGTCAATACAAATGTATTGATTATAAACATTTTCTCTTTACAGCTCTCCAATTCCCCAGTGACTATCACTCACTAATTGTTTCACAGTTTAAAATTTGCTAACTTTACCTGGGAGAATTTACACTTGGCAGTGATCCTCTGAATGAAGTGATTATTTGGCTTATGTATATTGTGTGTTTATGCCATCAGCTCAATGACAGGCAGAGAATCACCAACTTCAAAGAAATGAAGTATGGAAAAATCTCATTTTTACTGGATGTCTTTAAGGTGTATCAAAATTACATGTTTACAGTATGCACTGTAGGAAAATTAAAAAACACATCTGTATTAAAGTGTATAATATTTTTATTATATCTACATATACAGAACGGTATCTTGGCATTTAAACAACACTTACAATACATAAGCACTACTGTGGTACTTAGTCATAAAGGATCAGTGCCTTCCCTATTTCCACCAGCATTCTGCAGTTTCTAACATATCTGATGCTACATTAGAAAAAAGTAGTTCACCTAGACAGAAAAGACTTATCTGGAACTGTAAAAAATAATCTGAAACTGCATCTCTGTGAACCACTCTGCCCCAAAATTGTTAGCTACAATTGTGTGGAATTATTAGGAAACACAGCTAGTCAGCCATACTGAACGTATGCAGGCACAAACACGTAGCATAGCTGGTTGGACTTACGCTTAAGGCAGCCCAGGCACACGCCAGAACCATCCTGGCCTAATAGTGCCACACGTTTATACATTTAGGGGTTGATCCTGAAAGGTGCTGAGCAATCTGGTTCCTATCCAGCAAAACATTTAACTTTAAACACCTGTGCAGCTGCATTCCAGTCAATAGGATTAATCGTGCTTACAGTTAAGCCTATGCTTAAGTATCTTGCTGGGGAGATGAGAGTGCCCAACACTTTGCACGATCTAGCTCAAAGAATAAAATATTTTTTGTACAAAGAGGTTTATTTAATATTATGGATCTTCTCTTCATGTACAGTGAACTGAGACACTGGCAGACAAAAATGATTAATCTTTTCTTCCGATGTGTTTCACTTGGATATGCATTATTTAAAAACAAAACAAAGCATGTACTCACTTCCATTCTATTTCCCTTGCAACATATTTGTTCCAGAGAAATAAGGAAATAGCCAGTCTTCCAGGAGACCAAATGGCTACATGCATGCCCTGAGGAGCAGTATGTTTATTTGGGAGAGAGGAGGTCTTGAATAGAATGAAAGTTAAGTGAAAATAGTGTATGTGTAGAAGAGAAAGAGGAACCATAATTTTTAAAGACAGTTTGAAAATGTAAGCCAATATTAAATGACCCTCTCTTTATTTCAAGGCCAGACTGAATGCAAAAAAAAAGTACCTTCCATCTAGTGCCTGACATGCTGTAAAACAAAAGTTTTATTCTATTGCATTGTGAGAATTATGTGCACTAAGAAACTAAGGAAATATATTCTAACTAAAAACATATTTACGATATATTTTCAATGCAATGCCCAATAATAGATTTCCTTTTATATGGCTCTGTATATCATTGTGATGTATTTATGGGAGTTTTGAAATATGCTCCCAGAACTAGCTGTCAAGATCTTGTTTTAAAATACATCATATTTGACTAATGTTTTGCAGATATGTTTCACCTATGAACGTTCCCTTCTGCTCTCTTAACCAGCTCAACAGCAGTTCCTTTCCTGAATCTAATTCTCATTTTACCTCCATTCCTTTCTTCTTCCTCACTTCTGGCAACATATGCCCCAGATTAAACCACATCTACATACACAGGCACTTCCAACCTACCTCTGTGTTCTCCTTTTTCTGCCTCATAGCATATCCTCATTATTTGCCTTGTCCCTTCTGTCCTCACTGCAGTTCATGACCTTTCTTCTCCCACTCACTACACTTCCTCAGTCTCCGAGGCCCAGCTTTCCCCTGCTGACAGCCTCTGTTGCTGTCCCCATCCTCAGAGATAACCCTTGCCCAGAGAGCCACATTGCTGATACTGGACTACTTCTTTTCCTCTTTTCATTTCCAATCCCTTCCTTATTCCCAAATCAATTCTCCTTCCTTTGAGTTGCCAGCTCTTGTGATTTTATTGCCAGTTTTGCAATATTTGGTCCTTCTTAAAGCTCCAGCTCCTGGAGTCAGGTGATTCTGTGAGAATATAAGCTTTCATTCCAGGAAAAATAAAGGGGGGTTTCTAGCCCTCCTAAATTATGGTGGGAAGCTTAAAAATGTGACTCCTAAAGGTGAAGGCAAATAAGCAGAACCCAACACTGATTTTGAAAACCTCATGCTTTCAGGGGCTCTGATTAGTGATTGCTTAGTGCTGAATGCATTGAAAACTTGGGGATGGCAATTTAGTTCCATTCATCAGCTATCATCCTCTTCATTGCCTTTAAACACTGATCGTTCACTCGCCCTTAGGGTATTCATGGCATCCGATTTCTTGCAAAGTACCCAAGTGGCATACATCAAGTAATTGTTAAATTACTTTGTCTAGCATTCAGGAATCCCTGTGGTGTTCCCATTGGAATGTCCTGTAGGTCTGCACTGCCTCTGCGCCTAACGTAAGTAGCCTTGTAGAGCACTTCACCGTTTCAGCTTTCTCTTCAATACCCCTGGCTTGCAGGAAAAGCTGGGAGCATTGCAATCAGCTCCTCCACTTTTCTGTCAGCTCCCCTCTTGGACTGAGGGATTTCAGGGGCTTCATTTGATTTGTTTTTGCCAAATATTTAGTTGGTTTTGCCAAATATAATAGTGTGATAAAGGTATGACTCTCAGGAGTGCAGGTATGTGACTGAGATTTAATTATTGGTCCCACTCACAAATTTATGGGTCAAGTTTATAAAAGCTTAATATCAGATCTGATCAAAGTTTTCCACATTATGAGCTTGGACAAAAATTGCCAAAAAATAAATTTCACAGGGAAAAAAAAAGAGAGGACGATTTTAGGATGACAACTATAAAGATGGTCAAATTTTCAGCAAACAATTGATGACATTTTGAAGACAGGTAAATTTTTTTAAAATTCCAGGAGTGGTTTTGGTTTTGTTTCATTGTGTTCAGTTTTGTTTAAACCAGATCTTCATACTCTTGCCATGAGTCAGTATCAACTGATTCCAGTGGCTGTTGCTACAAGAACCATGAGAATTTCTCTTTAGGTCATACATGACTGTGACCATAAGTGCCCCTCAAAGCCAATGGACCTACAGTTCTGTAGACTCTCATCAGGCCTGGCATGCTTACTATACCTAATACATTACCGACATTGTATTTATCTGTAAAGAGTGTCATGTGAAGTATCAAAGGAAAGCTGGTGAGACAGAAGTCAGTAATATCATTGTGTGGTACACAGAGGATGGTGTGTAAAGAGTAACGTATGTGTGCCAGAACTATGTTCCTAAAATATGTTTTAAGTTGATCATCAAGTTTGTCCTACACAAAGCAATGTTCATTTACCTATCTGCCCAAAGCCAGAGACACTGAAAGTTACATTTACATCTGAGTCAACAGAAAAAGTAAATTGGGAGAAGGATGAAGAGGACCGCGTGGCATCAGCACACACGTAGCAGGGGAAGTGAACTTCTGGGGATACAATTCAAAAGAATACATGGCAAAGATTTATTGGATTGTAAGAAGGGGAGAGAACCCTGATGTTATCCATCACTGAGGAAACAAAGAGGCCAGTGCTCTTTGCATCTAGGTGGATCCTCAAACATGTGGGTTGGTGATGCTGAAAAGTAAGTCAGAAAACTGCATTTGACAGTGCATGGAGCCTGCTAAGGTTATACGCAGACTCTTAGGGAACCTCTACACAGTAAAGACAAACTCACAGCTGGCCCGTGCCAGCTGATTCAGGTTCACAGGGCTCAGGCTGAGGGGCTGTTTCACTTCTGTGCACTCTTGCCGTCGCAGCCCTGCAAGGTGGGAGTGTCCCAGAGCTCAGACTCCAGTCGGATCCAAAAAATCTGCAAATTGAAGACTAGCACTAATCACTATCATTAGTGTCCTGATCGCCACTCCAGAAATGTAGATGGGCATTGCTCAATATATATTCCTCTCTTTCCAATATTTAATTAGTTCTGGAGTCAGTTTAGAAAACTCGGGGGTCAGTGCCTCTGCCAATAACTTTTTACAGTACCTTGCTCTCCTTTCCTTATTTCCAAATGAGATACACATTTCTCTTACTTGACAACATACTTGTCCCATATTGACAGGCATCTCTCCTTATATAAATCATTTCAGCTTGTAAGGAGAGAGGCAATGAAGATAGCTGCTTCCTTCTGCAGCTGATGTTTCAGTAAATGGTTTTCCTGCTACAACTCATTTGAGACTTTGCTGAACCTTAACAGAGTAACTAAAGCACTGAAGATTTTATTTACTTTTTTCTGAATACTGAGGAGAATGCCAGTAATGAACAAGTCCTAACGCTAATCACTGTGTCACCAGTTCTGTATCTCTTAACATTGGTGGTCTGTATTCACAGTTACTCCAGATTTACACCAAAGTAACTGAGAATAGAATTGTGCCTTATGACATCTGAAGATCCCATTATTAAAACTCTGATATTATCCACTAAAGAAACAAAAAATTCCTTTAACTATAGGAAGGTGCAATCTGTGTTGTCAGATCTATTTTCAAACTGGCTACCATCCATGACCATAAACACTAAAATGAATGTAGTAGTTGAAAGTACTACCATCAATGCAGAGTTGAATTAAATACTTGATCATTTGAATATTCCCAGATAAACTGTTAATGGCTTTCTTCAGTCATTTGTTTCACTTCTCCATCTCTTACTGCATAGATTTTTTTAAACATCAATCACAACAGGCACAAGATAAAGTTCAAGTAAGATGTTCAGAAATACTGTTGGCCAAATTCTTCTCTCTGTTATATATGTACAACCCCATTGAGGTCTGTTGATGCACATTGACATTTGAAGTGTTTTCTAGCATTATGTAACTATTGCAAAAAAAAAGCATTCCTAGGATATCACTACTTTGTTCCAGCAGTCTCTCACTAAATAATAAAAGGGCAATATAAATCCATGGTGTAACAGCACTGACTTCAAAGGATTTAGACACGTATTTCCCCAAAACCCAGAGGTAATGAGACACAGGGATTTGCTTCATTGTAATACCAAGATGGCCCATCTGTGATCTGGATTTATGTTTTTCGGGGGGGGAGGGGGGGTTGGATGGTTCAAACCCAACTCGAATAAAACATTAAATTCCATGTGTAAGATCAACAGTTAGCAAGCCCCGTCAACTGCTTTTACCAATCTAATTTTGCAAAAACAATGAGGAGTCCTTGTGGTACCTTAGAGACTAACAAATTTATTTGGGCATAAGCTTCCTCCCTTCTTGTCAACTGTTGACAATAGCCCACTTCCACCTTAATTGAATTGGCTCATTAGCACTGACCCCCTACTTGGTAAGGCAACTTCCATCTTTTCATGGGCTGTGTATTTATACCTGCCTCTGTATTTTTCACTCCATGCATCTGATGAAGTGGGTTTTAGCCAATAAAAGCTTATGCCAAAATACATTTGTTAGTCTCTAAGGATATGGCTACACTGGCATTTTACAGCGCTGCAACTTTCGCACTCAGGGGTGTGAAAAAACACCTCCCTGAGCGCTGCAAGATACAGCGCTGTAAAGCCTCAGTGTAATCAGTGCTGCAGCGCTGGGAGCACGGCTCCCAGTGCTGCAAGCTACACCAATAGAGGATGTGGTTTACGTGCAGCACTGGGAGAGTTCTCTCCCAGCGCTGGCACTCCGACCGCACTCACACTTCACAGCGCTGCCGCGGCAGCGCTTTGAAATTTCAAGTGTAGCCATACCCTAAGGTGCCACAAGGACTCCTCCTTGTTTTTGCTGATACAGACTAACATGGCTACCACTCTGAAACCAATCTAATTTAGGTATCACTAACTTGGCAATCTGAGAACACTCCGTTAGAAAGATGTCAATTTCATGGTGCAGTCACAAACATGCACACGATGATTTACAAAATGCAGATCCCTGAAACTGTACTTCCAGCAATGTTCACAGACTTTGGCCCTCCATCCCTCTTGTATTCAGGCTACTCTTGAATAATTCAGCTATTAGCTGCACCTGCAGGCAAGCCTTTCAATACCCCCTCAGCTCTATTTTTAGCTCATAGCATGCTACTTAGAGCTTGCAAACAGCATTTTTTAAACTTTTTAAAATTTTTATATTGTGAATCTGGGACATGAAGAATATATTATATAGACAAACAGTCCACTCCACAATCAATTTGCTGAAGACAAGAGAAGATATTTTGGACAACAGAGCCTTTATTCTGGCTGTAAAATAAGATAAGGAATTTATTAGATGGCTCAGTGGTGTTGTAAAAAGCAAGCAAGTGAGATTCAGTAACTGCCTCTTAGAAAGTAATTGAAATATCTGAGACAGATTCACTCCACTGGTACAACAGCAGAATATCCTCCTGGAACAGAAGCTCAATGAAATGAGACAAGCCATTTGCAATCTCTCCTCTACGAGGGGCCAGAAGGCAACCTATGCACTCCAAATGTAGGCAGGAACAATCCAAGACAGGACAGAGCTGGACAGTAATTTTCTGACACATGTTTTTTCATTGTAAAATGCCAATTTGCTGAAACAAACTTTTGTGGGAACAGGTCAACTTTTGGGACTATTTCTCAGATCCATAATGGAATTTCTGGTCAAAAACAGAGATGGACAGGCAGCCTAGTGGTTAGGGCATTCATCTGGAATGTCAGAGTCAGTCTCACTCTCTTTGTCAAGCTGGAGCTGTTCCAATTTGCATAAGTAATTAAATATTCATTAGGGCAGGCAGAGTCTGACTCCATAGTCCAGTGGTTCTGGGATTCACCTCGGAATGGGAGACCTAGGTTCAAGTCTCTACCCCAATGAATAATTACTGATGCAAAGTAGAATAGCTTCAACAGAAAGGGCCTCACCTCACAATAGCCTGGTAGTTAAAGGATTCATCTAGGATATGGAGATCTGGGTTCAAGTCATTGCTCCAAATCAGGAAGAGCAAGGAGTTGCAATTCCATCTCCCATATCTTGTGTGTGTGCCCTAACCAACTACCTATTCTGGGGTGGGTCTCTTTTTTGTGTGTGGCCAAAATCAAAATGTTGAAAGGTCTTAGTTGTGTCCAGATATAGAACACGAAAACGGTGAAATCTAATAAAAAAATTTCACAAGTTGGCAAAATTCTTTCTTCCACAACTCTAGATGGAACCAAGCAGGCCTGAAGACCCACTGACTCAGTGCTTCTCCCACTCATTTTCCTAAAGGCATGACTTCTGTAAAGGACAAATTGGATTTCAAAGCTGCCCCACCCCAGTAGATGCCCAGAAGGCCCCACTTCTGGAGAGTTACCCCACAGGCACACTTGTAGACCACATCAGGCAGCCAATATGAATTTTACGCTTGTCTAATGACAAATCATTGTTGCACCTTTTGTCACTTGTAATTTATGCACATTTTTGTGACTGAATCAATTGATGGAATGCCAGTATTTTCAGAAAACAACTGCTAATGACCCCCTCTCCCTTCACCACCCGGTAGGACTCCATTGTATCACAGACACCAGAGAACAACAAAATAGCTAAATAGTTTCCTGACAGAAATTAAGAGTTATTTATTTAGTCTCACTCTTTCCCAAAACCACTTTTGTTAAATCATTGAGAGCCAAATTAGGTTGCTTGTTAGAGAAGCCGGATCATTCACGAGCTATTTAGACTCCTGCAAGGGAGTAAATATTTCAGCATTTGGCTGCTTGGATATTAACAGCTAACACCTTTCGTTTATATGTAAATACCTAAAATGTGGATTAGAAACCTGTCCACAATTTTTGCACAATTTTTCATGGAACTCAATGTATTCTTGTTAGGCATATTTTTAGGGAAAAAAAACTAATCTGACTCATCGCCCCTGCCACCAACAGCATCATCCCAGCCATCCTCCTTGTAGAAGAAAAAAATGCACAGCTTTGCCCATCATTGAGATGCAGTAGTTTCCCCTTGAAGCAGCTGTAGAAGTGCTAGGAAAGGGAAGGCTCAGAGGCACTTGCCTTGCTAAAATGCATAGAACTGGGTTGCTGAATTTGGCTATATGGTGGATCTGTGTCAGCTTCCTACAACATCACAGATAGTTATTCAGATGCTGAGGTGGCATAATTGTGGGAATTATCAAGGTAGTAAATAAGTAGTGGGGCAACTGTGGTTACCAGGGAGACACTAGGACTAACCAAGGCTACAGGCTAACGAAGACTGATTCCTGCGTCACAATAATAAATGCTAATACTTGGTCTCATGTAGCACAGTGCTTTTTGCTAACATTAATGAACTGAACCTTAATACACAAATGAAGCAGTAAGTAGTATCTTCACAGAGAAATTGAGGGCTAGGTTATGCCCTGGCCAACATCAATGGGGATAGATGGGAGCAGAAGGGTTGCAGCTAATGTCCTCAGGAGGAATTCTCCTAACTCAGAATACCTTACAGGACCTGCTAGGCAACACATACTGAAATGCTTGCATTGAACAGGATGCAGGGCATTAAAATGGTAGAGTCAGAGAAAAACTCACTTTCTTCTACCACAGAACAAGCATCAGATGCTCTGTCTCACCACTACACTGGGGAAGTTTAAGCAGAAATTCTTCAGTGAGGCAGTTTCTGAGACTGGAGGCAGGACAGGAGCAGAGGGAATCAGTGTACTTTATGATGTTGCCTAGGGTAACATTTGACCTGTAGCCAAGGATAAAAGTATCAGGTATATTCAGGATGTAGAGATTAAATGTACATATTAATTAATGTTATAACCCAGGGCCTCAGGCCTGTAAAATATTTAGCTTAGTCAAATTAGGGTTTAGGATATGTGAGCTATATTATAAAGATAAGTTAAATTAACTATAAGCTTGCTGAGTTTGTATCTATGTTTGTGATATGTTGATGTTTTGAAAATAACTGCTGAGTTTGGATAATAGTGCCTACAGGAGATCAGTAGGCACCACAAGATGACCAGAAATAAATGGGGTGAAATGTTAGAGGCTTATTTAAAGTAGCCACTTGTAACTGTGGTGATAAGGTGACAAAATAATAATGAGTATAAGGGGAACTAGACAAGTTATCCTATGGAGAATCGGGCATCCCAAAAGTGATTGGGTGTGGAAGTTCAAAAAAAGAAAAGACATGAAATGAACTCCAGTGGGCATCAGTGTAACACATTATAAAAGCTATATCTTGGCCTGCATGCCTTGGGCTACAAAACTATAACTCAGCCTTTAAACTATGCCTCAGTTTCCCTATGGAGATAACAGTGCCTGCTTACTTCACCAGTTTGCTGTAAAACTTGGATCATTAAAGTACTCCACTCTCTACTTGTCTCTCAGAGACTGTTTGCAACAAACAGCTCACACATCATCTCACTCCACTCTTCCATGTCCATCCAGTTCTGTTGTACAGGTACTGATAGAGGAATAAAACTATGCCCAGCCCTCCACAGCCTGTTTCTTACTTTACCTTCTAAAGGATGCAAGGAGAGAACAGAGATTCTGCTCTGGATGCTCTGGACAGCCCCCCTGCAGGGGCATAAGGGAGCTGAGGCAGGTAACTCCATGTTCAATATGGGGGGACTAGTCACAATCTGTCCTTTAAGTGATTTCACTAACGACACATAGCCAGCCTGGGACAGAGCCAGTAAGAGATCCAAATCTGACAGCCTGAGTCTCCATTCCATGCTATGTATGGTGTCAGAGCCTTGCCATGCCTCTACAATACCATTCAGTCTACAAATTTTGGAAAAAAGTAACTGACCAGTCTCAAAAATGAACAGAAAAATCATTCAGTTCATGTCAATATCCCATCTGGCAAATACTGCCTTGTGAAGATGCTGGAAGGTGAATTCAACAGTCAGTAAAGCCTGAAGGGCATTTATGGGGAGAAACCTGTCACAGATCATAGACAGGTGCCTACGTGGCATGGCTGGATTCAGGAAGACACAGGTGTCCAGTGAGACAATTCCTTTGAAACCCCAACAAAGGATTAATTGAACAAGAATGGTATCTTTTAGAAGTTGGCCCAGGACAACCAACTAAGATAGAATGTACACAGCAACAAGGAAGTCCAGCAATTCCTCCCCTCCCTGTCCCCTATTTTCATCTACCACCTGTAAGTTTTCAGAGGCAACTGTATATGCATGAACAGAAATGCATGGATGCAAAGCCACAGCAGAGGCATTGACTTCTACAACTTAATGCTGATATTCCCCTAAAGGATACAACAAAAATGCATCCTGTGGCACGAAATACACTCTTCACATCCTCTTGGTATCCACTGCCCCTTGTTGTATGTTGTTTTCCAGGCACGCACATGTGTGTTCTGTTTAATGGCAGTGAGCCAGCCCTGCCAACTTCCACCACAGTAAATAACTCACCGGTAGCATTCTCAGCTGATGCCCACATGCAAATTTTCTAAATGCTTTTTTCTTTATCTAATATTTCCCACTATAATTACACACAGGGAAAGTATAATAAAGCAGTGTGTGATGAATGTGTCTCAGTTTATCTAAAACTATTTAAGATATAATAAAAGCCAAGATGCAGTAGTGCTGATGCTGAAGGTCTTTTTGCCCTTACAGTAACAATTGTTGAAGGCTTCTAAATTAGGAAAATATGTTTTCTGTATGCCTGGGTTGGGAGCTTCAAGGACTTCTAAAGCTCATTTGCTGCAGAGGCCTCTAGATGAAGTAGCAGCCCACAGCTGTTTTATTGATGGACTACATGTATATGGATCTTGTGAGGCACCCAGGAATACAGCAGATTTATAGCCTCACACAGCACCACATAGTGGCAAAAACATAGCACTACAGTTTCACATTAAAGTGAATGGGGAAACTGCCAAATGTTTAATGAATTAATGTATCTAATTTTACCAGGAAGCAACTGCTTTTTCCTAGAAGCAGCCTTTGGCTGTTGCCAGCTTCCTAGGTCCCACCTGTTCCTGCACAGCCGAGCCTGCTTGCAATCAATTCCCTGCTCCCTGGCTTTCCCTGCAAGTGCAGCCTGTGGAGTTAATAGGCCTACCTGGCCATCTTTACTCCATCACAGGAAGTTGCATCAATAAGTCCTTACAGCTGTAGCTGGAAACATATCTCAGGTAGTTCTCCCAGCCTGAATCACTCACCAGATCAAAATTTGATGCAATCACCAATATAAAGTTTCAACTGAAGAGAAGTGAAAAAGCTGTTTCAAGGATGATCATGCTTTCTCTGTAGAAAGCAAATAAACTGTCTGACCAAAATTCCCTTATCTTTCAAATGCCAAAAGACACTTTGCCACCTATGAAACAATCTTGGTTCCTGAATTCAGGTGGCAGGTAGTAGAAATATTTGAATCTGCTAATTTAAGGCAGAGCATTACGTTGCAATAAAATTATCAAAACCAAAGATAACCTATGCTTTATGCAGAAATGACTTATTTTGTTGTTTTTTTTAAGAACAAAACAAAATCTCTTCTAAAGGGACTGCTCTTTTCACTGCCTTCTTAATGAATCATCATGTGTTTTTTCTCACTGAAAAATAACTCTTCACTAACGCAACATAAATTGGCAATCCAAACTATACAGTCTTATCTGAAAGAACATGAGAATGTTTTTTTCCTTGGAGGGTTGAATTTTCGGGTTTTAACCATGGTTATTTTGTATCTCACATACTTCAATTTTATTCAAGTAAACAAACTTAGAATCCTTGTTTATTTTACTGTTCAAAGAAGTGTTACTGCATTTACAATCAGTCTTGGAAGCACCTTAAGCTCTCACTGGACTTCTATCTGAATACACCAGCAGCATTTTTTAAGGAGTAAAGGAGACAAAAAACAATCATTAGAATAATATTGACTCCAAAAAGAAAGGGATCCAGAATATTTAATTCCTAACCTTCAAAGCAGGTTCAAAATTATGTATAAAGGAAATCTATGATTTCTTAAAGCTTTCTTAAAGCTAGTCACAGTCTGGTGAAAGTGCTTCTAATTTCTAATTTAGAATTAAAATAATTCCCAGGATGCCTTTATTAAAATAAATTCACTTCATCTTAATTTACCTCCCAGAATAATGGAATATCTCATATTTACTATGCATATCCATGAGATATCACAATTTCCCCATAAAATGCATCTCTTATTGTCTAAAGCAGCTATTTAAAAGCATCAAAAGGTTGTTTGTCAAGGCATGAAAACCTCTTTGACCAGGTTCAATCAAAATGTAAGGAGATAAATCACAAATCTCCCCACTAAGATCTTCATTAAAATCTTTAATCAGCACCGTGGAGAGCTATAAGCTTATACAAACTACAATAAACTGGCTCCGTTCTTTTAACTATAAGGGGGATATTTGCACATTTAGTAGTTTGCTTCCAGATAAAGCTTAGTTGAATGTGGCAGCACTTCTAGAGCAGTAAGTGAAGCTATTAATTTGTAGTGTTCTGCTCTATGTAATATCAGGCAGAATGCTTTTCTACTTTTAGCCTTCATAGGGTCTCAGTTTATTATGAAGACAAATGGACTACAGAACATTAATGAGCTTCTCTTTGCCACTGATAACTTAAAACAAAACATAATGGGCCCGATTCTCCTTTAAACCTCTCTCCTACAAAACACCAGCAGTGTAAAAGTTCCTTAATATTAGTGTACATGTAATTTATGTCTACTTTAAGTTCACTTTACACTCCCATGGTTTAAAGACACTTAGTGTAAATGAAAATCAGGCCTGATGTCTTATTAGAAAATTTTAACCTGAACATACAAACTTGTTCTTAGATTTGTAGTTTTCAGAAACTACCCTTTTTGGGGCCACAGTGGACTTGGATTCAGATCATTAGAAAACAATAGCTTATTTTCCGGCCATAGCAATAAAAGCCAAAAGTATAGCTAATTCAAATTCCATTTTGAGATCCTGATTCAATGCTATATGATGGGCCTGATCTTGCAAAGAGTGGAGATCCCTCAAATACTATTAATGGATCTCATGATGAAATCTGAATTAAAGGTAGATAAGAGCATTCAGCACCTGCAAGACATGAATTGAGTCGTAATTGTACTTTAGGGTCAACCTTAGAGCAATTGTACATTAAGTGAGTTAGCATTCATTCGTTATCACACTCCCAGCAGGTATCTTGAAGTTTATATGACTCATTCTATTAAGTTTTGTTAAGATTCCCATATATCCTGTGTGCTTACTGAGATGTTCAGAATAAATTTTATATTTAACTTAATTTACCATAAAACATTATTTGTCCCTGACCTTTCTGGACAAAATGAAAGAGCATAATAATGAAAACATCCTCTTATAACACAAAATATACAGGGCCAAATCCTGCTCCAGCAAATGAAGTCAGTGGGACAACCTTTTGTAAGTCAGACAGCCAGAGCTGGATTGTATCTATGGTACTGGAACCATATACTGTATGATATATTTTTCATGTATAACTCTATAAATTCTCTTACCCTTTCCTGTGTTTGTGTGTAATATCAGAAAGATGAGGTTTTAATTCAGTAATATCACTATTAATTTAATTAAAATTAATCAACTAAACTTTAGTTGAAATTGAAATCAAACATCTATCGATTTCATCTGGAGTGGGGCCATTACTAATATATTGATAATGGAATATCAAGACTTTTTTTCTAGAGTTTGTGTTCAAATCCTACCCAAGTATGTAGAGATTGAAAGTCATAACCTTCTGATGTTGTTATTTAATGGTGTGCATAAAATGAGTTAGTAGTTTAGTTCCACTTCTTAGTGGGCAAAATCAGACTACACAATCACAATTATCTTTTTGACATTCTCTGTAAAGAGGCCAAAGAATGAATAACTATGGAGACTGAACTCTGGTCTTGTCTGGTCCCCAGAAGTGACTGGTGTAGGTCAGACATGAGTCACACTGGCAGGACATGGAGAAGCTTGAACTGGTAATGCTCTCATCTCTTGTCTATGGGTAAGTAGAGGACTTCATTCAGGAAAGATATCAATCAGCAATTTTCACAACCACAGCAATCAATATATGAATGACACCCTTGAACTGCCCATATCCTGCCTACTTTATTTATAAAACAGGTATTTGGGAAGAAGTCAGTCTGAGAAATTAATCTTTTTATAACTAAAAATTGGCTTTTCTTTCATATTCAGAGTGACAGTCATAGCTGGCCATACTTAATTAGCCAGTCAAGTCTACCACCCAGCAACTTGTCCTGTGCCTGAGCTTATGAGAGATTTGTGAACAATTTAAAATGTAACAATGGTCAAAATGGTCATAAGTGGAGGGGTAAATTTAGGTATCTGAATCCATATTTAGGTTTCTACAGCAGCAGTTCTCACCTGTTTGGGGCTCAGGACCAATTCGTAAATGTTTATGGCCTGTCATGACCCAGTACATAGTTTGTGGCTGGAGGCCCTGGGATGGTTTTGGTCAGATCTTGCCCCCCCAGGGGTTGTGTCCTGCTTGGCACTCACCCAACAGTGGCAGCTCCTGTGCTGTGGGTTGGCTGGACTTGGGCATTGCACCTTCCCGGGTTGCAGCACTGCTCAGATTTGGCCCTGCCCCCCTGACTCGACCAAATGCGGGTAGAGATAGGACCTGGCTCATGGAGTTGAGTGCCACTCATTCAAATTTGGCCTATCTGGACTCCCATCATCATGACAGCTGAGCCAAACCTGAGTGAGGCTGGGACCCCAGGGTTTGCAGTGCCTGGAGCAGAGAGGTGAGCCCAGCCAGCCACTGGGACAGGAGCCACCATGTGACCCTTTGAAACATTCTGGTGACCCAATTTTACGTCCAGACGCACAGGTTAAGAAACTTTGATCTAAAGAACTGGCTTTGTTTTAAGAGGCTTTATCTGTTATGCTTTATGGTATTTTTCAGTTAGCACACTGTGACGGGTTGGATAACAGAAACCTCCTTGGGAGCTGCCAACCGATGTGCCAAGATTACTTCTGTCCCTGGTTTCCCTGCCAGCTCGGGACTTCAGCACCCTGTCTTGCCGAGCCAGACACTCCTGTCTACTTCAACAAAGACCCAGAGTCTGAATCACCTGCCCCAAAGCTGCAGGTTTACCTGAAAACAGCTCACAGAAGTGTGCTTGTTTTTAGCACCCAGACACCCAACTCCCAGTGGGGTCTAAACCCAAAGAAATCCGTTTTACCTGCAAAAGTTATGCAGGATTAAACTTGCAAATTGGTTCGCACCTCTATAACACTGATAGAGAGATATCGCACAGTTTTTCTCCTCCAGGTATTAAACATACTCTGAGTTAATTAAAAGTAAAAGTGATTTTATTCATACAGGAAAGTGAGACTTTAAAGTGTTCCAAGTAGTAACAGACAGAACAAAGTAAGTCACCAAGCAAAGAAAATAAAATGCGCAATCTATGTCTAATCAAACTAAATATAGATAAGTTCCTCACCAGTTCCAGAATGCTCCCTTTTACAAGCTAATCTCCTTTTAGCCTGGGCCAGCAATCATCACACCCCTTGCATACTGTCCTTTGTTCCAGTTCCTTTCAGTATCCTGGGCGGGTGGGGGTGGAGAGGCTCCTTCTTTAGTCAGCTAAAGACACATGGAGGGGTCTCCCAGGGATTAAATAGACTCTCTCTTTGGGTGGAGACCCCCTCCTCACCCTTGTAGAATCAGTCACAAAATGGAGATTTGAATCACATGGGCAAGCCACCTGCCCATGCATGATCAGGAACTTGAGGGAGCAGCATTACCCACATGCTACCTTGAATGTCCTCAGGTAGACTTCTTATGTGGATTGGAGTCTTCCAAGCTCTTTTGTCTGTTAAATGCTTCCTGACTGAGCACATTCCTTTCCCAAGGAGTGACCAAATGTTCTAACTAAGGCTACTTAGAAATCAAGCAGTTATACAGCCAATGTTCATGACTCTGAACACACAAATGGTGCCTGCATACAACTAGGATGAACATAACCTTTACACAGATATGCTACTTGGCATATGTAGCAAAACTTTATTCCAGTTACATCATACATACATTTATAAGCATTCCCCATAAAGCCTTATGGGGTACACTGTCGCACACACATTTCCATATGGTTCACTATTTTATATTAAGCATTGTTTTCTCTTAGTGTAACAATTAATGGAGGCACTGTCTGCAGCACTGTAGTTTCAGTTTCTGTTAGAGAAAATAATAGGTGATTACAAATCAACACTTTTAACAAAATGTCACAAATTCAAAACTAGAAGAAAATGAATTCTTCTGAATCACATATATACCCAAAGATCAGCTCCACATATGGAAATTATCAAAAGGTCAGACATAAAAAGCATCAGTTCATAAATACTAATTAGTGCCTCACCAGTGATTGCATGATAACATTTACGGATGCATAACTGAATACCGGAGATTTAAAAAAACAGAGAATGTGGGTAGATTTAATAATTCATTTCTCCCACACTAATCAGGTTTTCTGTCTATTTCCGCTAAAACAATCACAAATAGGTATTTATTCTTCCTTTCTTCCTCTTCTTCCTTTGTGACTGACTAACCAGCCATGATTATGTTTCTTTAATATTCCCATGTTAAAAGCTAAGGGGAAGGGGGGAGGGGAGAAGACACACTTACTGTAATGAATGTAGCAAAAATGTTTGAAACCATATAAAAATTAAAATGGGGTTTTGTTTATATATTTTTTGCTTCACTATTTTGTGTCACTAAGGTTCTTTGTTTGAGAAGGCAATATGAGCTCCAAAATATCCTATTCGAGTCTACATTTTTCAAAATGATATTCTTGGTATTCAGTCTATTTTTATTTTGGTACTTTTGTATTTCTTTATAGTAAGAGGCATCATTTGCTACCAATGAAGCAGCATCAGAGGGGAGGGTATTACATCTCAGTTTTTGTAGTTTTCTAATGGGTGTAAGAATTGAACCTATACAGTCAGTTAATTATGCAGTTTATTAGTCATGTCAAGTTGTAACTGTGTGGGCTGAAGGACTCAGATCTGGAAGCAGACACAGTGAGCCCATTGCTCCTTTTACTGTGGAAAAAGGATACAAGTAGAATTTTATGCATTGAAAAGGAGGCTAGGCACATGGGTCACTACGTCCCTTAAAAGCATGTCTGTAGATAGTGCAGCAAGGAATCTGAAAATCCCATAGAAGAACTGCAGGATGACCATGCAGGGCACATTTTCAAGGGGCTCAGTACCCAGCAATTCTCATTAAATCTGCCTGAGCTTTTTAGAAAACCTGACTGTTTCATTTACATGCAGAAATAGGAGTTTAACATTTGAAAATCTGGCCTCAGTTGTGAGTTTTGAGACCTTCCCAAACATTCTGGCCATAATGGCAAAGAGCCCCTACTCATGGTGACTTATGTAACCAGTTAACAACTAAGCAGCACAACTTACATTTCAGATTCTGAATTTTGAGTTGCAAGGCATAGAACAAACAAACAAAATGGACACAAATGTTGAATAGTTTTTAACAATGAACATTTATATATCTACATTGCAAGTGATTTTGAATTAGCATTTTGTGAACAAAAAAGGAAAACAAAATTTGTTGAATCAAGTTTTTATTAACAATTATTCCTTCAGCTGCGCTCTCCACATTCATGATCTCTACCACAGCAGTCTGACACCAGAATTGGGACACCAAGGATGTCTAATAACTACCAGATATGTAGCAGCAGGGCCGGCACTTCCATTAGGCGACCCTAGGTGGTCGCCTAGGGCGCAAGGATTCAGGGGGCAGCATTTTGTGCGCACCCCACGGGGCACACGGGAGCTTCCAGTTCCGATCCCGTTGCGCCGCCAAAGAAGGACCCTCTGCTGACGTGCTGCAGAAAACAGCGGCAGTAGGAACTCTGGTCTTCCAAGGCCCAGGCTGATGCTTAGACAACTGGACCATCCTCTTCTTAACAGTTCCTTCTCAGTCTCAATATGTAAGCTTCTGAGGTGCCTATCCTGATCTTGCAAACACTTAGGCGTGTCCTTAACTTTACAAATGGAAGTAATCCCATTTAGTTCATGTGTAAGTGTTTGCTGGATGGGGGCCTTACAGGAAGGTTCAAATATTTATGTGCTTCCTTGTGTAACATTAACTATATAAACTAATGATACTTTAGTTTATTAGCTTTTTTCATTTTTCTGCACCTCAGGCAAAAGTCCAGAGCTGAATTAGAACCTGTTAATTGATAAATGAGAGGAGAAACTCGCTGTGAAATCTAGTATGGTAAAATATTTATATTATAGAAAATTTTCAATTCCTCTCTGGGAATATATGGGACATTAAGTTCCCGGTCAACTGAAGGAGTGTTGTCTCTCATAACAGTAACTAAAAACAATCAATCAGTGTTGGAGGTGTTTCACAGCAGATTCATTTGAATGTGTTGGAACTTTAGCCAAAGAATTCTTGGACAGAAAACATTTTGATTTCTTAAACTTCAAGAAATATCATCTTATTGGTTTAATCAATACAGACACTCCCTTTAGGACTATTAAAATGGAAGATAGGAAAGGATGACCACCACATTGTAATGAGAACCAATAGGTCAAAAAGATCTGAAGTCAAGAGGCCACACTCTCACAGAGACAGAATTTGACATAGGCTTTACAGAAATCAAAGCCTGAGCATTACATTGCCCATCTCATGTTGAAAGTCCCTTAGGCTCCTGTGACGGGGTTTATCAGTCCTGCACTGGGTGCAGCGAGGGTTAAGCCTTCTCTCTTGGCAGAGGAAGCCATGCCCTCTTGGCTTCATTGGGCATGCTCTAGCTGGAGACAGGATATAAAAGGCAAAAGAACAGCTCAGTCTGGGCTGACCATTGGCATAGAAGGAGGTGCGCTGCTAACTCCTGGGGGAGCTTACACTCCAGGATGCGGAGGCCAGCCAGACGGACCCTGAAACACAGGCTCAGGACGCCACAGGGAGGGGAGAGACCGTGGAGTTGGCCAATTGCAGAGAATCATGTAGGAAGTGACCCAGGGAAACCTTGCAAGGAAGCAGGTGTAGAACTGGAGAGAGGCTCAGCGTGTTTAGGTAGGATCCCCGCCGAGCTTGTGGCGGGCAAACTCACCACTGATAAGGCCTTGGGTTGGGACCCAGTGGAGAGGGCGGGCTCAGGTCTCCTTATCCTGGCCACCGCCCACCATGGGATAGTGGCCCAGCTCATGAACATTGTTGCTGACTCCGGCCCCTGGGTCACACTGCCCTGAGACCAAGGGACACATTGCTGATTCTGACCACTGGAGCACACTTCCCTGAGAGCAAGGGCCACAATCGCTGACTCTGGCTGCTAGGTCACACTGCTCTGTTAGCAAGGCTGCTCTATTGACTCTGGCCAGTAGGCCACATTACCCTAATAGCAAGGGATGGGATATTGACTAAGCCCATAGGGTCATGCAGACCTACAGACTCACTGTGGGACTGTAAAGTGCCTCTCCTCTTTCCCCAAAGGGTGACAGGGTGCATCAACCCCGCAACAGCTCCATAGAAAATCCCAGTCCTTGAATCTAACATTCAGGCAAAATAGACTGGTGGCTAGAGAACTGGAATGGGACCCAGCTTCAATTCCTAGATCTGCCACTGACCTGCTGAGTGACCTTGGGTAAGTCACAGCCTTGCTCTGTGCCTCAGTTTCCCCAGCTGTAAAATGGAGATAATGCTACTGACCTCGTTTGTAAAGCACTGAGATCTATGGATGAAAATTGCTATACAAGAGCTAAGTATTATTATTTACATAAGGGCCACTTTACACCACTGGCAGTGTGGAGAAACCTTAAAGTGGGAGCTAATTACAATTTATACTCATGAGGCACCATTACACTGCCAGATGTATATTAAAAATAGCCTTAGGGTAGATGAGAATCAAGCCCTTGGTGAGTTTACATGTCAAATAAATAATGATTTTGTTCAACCACCATTTTTCATGATATCCTCTGATATGGCTGCTGATCTCGTTGCCATGTTTATTTTAGACAGGAATATTAAGGTTGAGATTTTTGGTGGGATTGTGGCACCCTACTCCCTGAGGCTCCTTAGATAATCCCAGCCAAAGTAGCCACGCAATGCAACATAATACTTTTCAGCTACCTAATTGCCTATCTCCTCCAGGACAGCTACCCTACTAACACTGTAGTGCAGGCTAGCTGGACTTGACTAATGTAGAGAAGAAATGATGTGCTCTTTTTTAGAAGTTATTCATTCTTTCCCCACACAGGAATCTTATTACTGAACCATTATTTCACAAAACAGTTTAGCAGACTTCACAAGCATCTGTCCCAAATTACTTTGGATCTTTCCCCATTTAATTGGGGAATATGGGGCCAAAAATGCCAGAAGTAGAGAAATCTGACAGAACAAAAACAGATCACAGCTCCATCACTCATCCCAAAACCTTCATTAAACTAGCAAAAGAAACAAATTCAAACTAACTCCCAGATCACCTGCATCAGATTCATTAATATATACCTATGCCTATTATTACAAACAGGGTTGGCAGGAACAGGGGGATGAGTTGGGAAGAAGAAAACTTAACTAGTCTCTACCAAGCAAGTGAAAAGAGAACAGGAAAACAGAATCACTAATGATACTTCAATCTTCCATGAAACACAGATGACATTGGACTTTTTGGAAATCAATCAGGATGTTTGGAATTATTGCCAGAAGATTTAAACCCGTAAAGCAGTCCCTTAAAATGAAAATGTAAATCCCTGTTTTTCATTATTTAATAAGAAGACTTTTTTATCTTACCAATTTTAGACAAGGCAGCTAAAAATAAAGTTAGAGAATGATATGTTAACATCTATTCCATAACAAAAGCAATTAAGATTTACAAAATGGCAAAACTCTTGGAGCAGATGGTCGCTATTTCAATTTTATTGAAACTTCTGTAACTTCTACAAATAGGCAACTCGATCAGAAACTCGATCAAAAGGCAAAAGTCAAATCTACAGATTAAAATCTAACATTTCTGCCTTGTTTGAACAGTTATAAACAGAGGCCTGGCCCCTCTGACCCCTCACCACTTTTGCAAACAGAGGTCTAGGTCCTCTGTTTTTGTTTATCAAGGTCCAAAATGTATGCCTGATGCTTCACATACAAATAAGAGCCGACGGGTCATAGTCCCTGCCCTAAAGATCTTACAAACTTGTTCATTTACAGATGAAACAAATCAGACAAAACAAGTGAATTATGTGCCATTGGGTGTCAGAGGTGACATCAGAACCTAGCAGTAGGCTAGGGTCTATGGGAGTGCCTCCCACCACCAGCTATCCCTCTTAGACCTCACCCACCTAGTCTGGCCAATAGCTATGCAACTATAAATTACTATTACTGAAGCACTTAGAGGGATCAGCATGGAGACCTTTCTTCTTTAACCTCATCCTAGATACCCTCACAAGGAATATACAGGAGGTGGCACCTTGGATCTTGATAAATGAAGCAGAGTGCTGGAGAGAGATGGGCTCAAAAAAAGCAGAAGAAAAACAGTTTATGGTATGTAACTTTAATAATGAGAACATGAAAGAATTATCTTTGAAACTCCATGGATAGACAATACTGAAAACTCCAAGTTTCAAACAGCTTGGTTCCAGAATCCATGAAAATGGAGGTCATAATTAGAGCTATGACAAATGCTTGACTCAAATGAAGCAAGAAGCAGTGTAGTATGTGATAGGAAGATACCAGTAGGGTTAAAATGGAAAGTTTATAAAACAGTGGTCTGCCCAATTTAAATGTATGATGCTGAGCAACAAAAGGAAAACATTAGCAAATGATCTGATCCACAATAATGAGACTGTTGAGATGGAGGAGTGGTGTAAGCAGGAAAGACCATGTGAGGAATGTGTATGCTAGAGACATGCTCAAAGTAACACCTATAAACAACAAAATGAGGGGAGTGCAGGCTCAAGTGGTATGACCTGAGTAAAGCAAGGTCCTGACAACTATGTGGATAAGAGAATCCAGCAGATCAAGACTGAAGGAAAAAGATAAAGGCCAACCCAAGAAGCAGCAGCGGGATGTCACAGAAGAAGCCATGTTAACATGTGGGCTAATAGGGAGTATGGCATCCACCAGATCTCTTTGGAGGGAAAGGACTCTAAGAGCAGGGATTAACGCAAGGAGGAAGTAGCACAGAGGATACGTCTATACAGCCTGTTGACACAGTCTTCCCAGCCAGCATTGACAGACTTGAGCAAGCAGAGCTTGCGCTAATGCTCGAAAAAAATAGCTGCCTTCAAGTTGCGGTTCAGGCTGCAGCTTGGGCTCCGAAGCTCATCCCTTCCCCCAAGCTTCAGAGCCTGAGCCGCAACTTCTATGTGCTGTCTACACAGCTGTTTACTACCGTGAGCCCCTCTAGTCCAAGTCTGTTCATCCAGGCTGGGAGGCTCATTGCCAGGCACTGTGAAGACATACCCGTAGAGGGCTGAAATGAAATCATAACTACACTGTGCTAGGTGCTGTGCAAACAAATAGCAAGAAAACTCTGTCCCAAAGAGCTTACAGTCTAAAAAACCAAGACAGGATAAAAGGTTATAGGGAAACAGAAGTATAAGGCCAGACTCAAAGCACACGCTTAATTCCATTCCTATTTATCAAAGACTTTAATCCCATAGAAGTTAATGGGACTAAAACACATATTTAAGTAATTTGTTGAAGGAGGATGGACTTAAAGTGGAGCGGATAGAGATGTGACATGACTTGTCCATGGTCTCATAGCTTCTCAGTGGAAGAGCAGGAAGTAAAACCCAAGTCTCTAGAATCACAGCCAGTGTCCTATCTACATGTTAACACACTCCAAAGTCCATTTGCATCACAAAATTGTACTTTTCTCTTCATCAAACAAGGGATGCAAACACCGATTTAAGTACCATCACTACTGTCTCAGAATCTTAGTTTTCCTTTTCCAGAAGATCCATTTGTCTGCACTTCACCAGGAAGCACAGGCATCCTGAGCACGTGCTGTCATAAGCATAAATCCCAATTCTGAACCTTAGCGTCCAAAATGTGAGTGCTTGCATGAAACCTCCAAGCTTAATTACCAGCTTGGATCTGATAGCGCTGCCACCAGCCAGATTTCCAGATTTCTCTGGCGCCCTCTGGTCTCCCCAAACCTTCCCTGGGGGACCCCAAGACTCAGATGCCCTGAGTCTTACAACAAAGGGAAATAACCCCCTCCCCTTGTCTCCTCTTTATTTCCTCCCCGGCTTCCCGCCCTGGGTACACTAGGAGATACCGTTTCAAGT
>NC_133776.1:31700312-31708419 GCF_003597395.2 Chelonoidis abingdonii
AAATTCCCTCCCTGAGCTTTGAAAAATCCGGTTTCCTGATTGGTCCTCTGGTCAGGTGTTTGGTTCCCTTTGTTAACCCTTTACAGGCAAAAGAAACATTAACCCTTAGCTATCTGTTTATGAGACGTGCGGTTTTCTATTAATAAAGAAGGCATGGAGAATTTGTTCCAGGCATTTATAATGGCTTCTGATGGAGATGATAAGCTGTGCTCTCCATCTAAAATATTTTGAAATATTTTGTATTTAATAGTTGCAGTTATAGAATTTCAAGGGAGGTATTATCCCTCCTGTGCTGGTCCCTTTTAAATGGCCATAGCAGCATTAAGAAACCATAAATGTTCTGATGTGGCTGAAGGAAAATTCCCCCAGCACAAGAACTGAGTAAAATAGCCTCTGCAGGCTCTGGTCTAGTGGGTTGTATTATACATGGCTGGGAGCTGGAGAAGAAAATGACATAGCAGAAGCTGCTAGAACAGTTCTGTACAGTCCTGTTGCCCATAGACTGCTATTACCCAAGTTAGATTGGGGGCAGTTTCACACTCCACAGGTGCCCAGAATAGAGAAGACACAAAATGTGACTAAAAAGCATCTCGGGCCTTCTTCTCTTGGACTGTGAGTTTTGTGTTATGCTTCTGGGTGCCCCTACAACCCTCCCCCCCCCCCAGTTCAATATTTCAAAAAAATCCAAAATAAATATTTGTTCTTTATCAATTTTTCATATTTAACAATACATCAAGCTAAAACACACTGAAAACATGCAAGTCAATGATCTAATAATAAAGATGCATGATACTAAAAATATAAACTCCATAAAGCAAACTTCATCTATTTTACTCTACTATGTGCAAAGTGATCCCAGTGAATGTGGAAATCATGTAGGCAACAGAGCCAATGAATGGGAGGGTAAATGCTGCTGACAATTAGATAAAGTGTTTTCAAACTGGATAAGATGAGGGGGCATATTTAATATTGCAGCTGCTTTGTCACAGTCCCAATTTACACATCAAAAGAGTGGTGTGTACTGCGAGATTTTGTCACCATAATGACTTTGCTATTACATTAACTAGCAATTACTCTACAATGCAATGCTTGCTGACTTCAGCTTTAAAAGCCATGTCACACCATCCAAACTTCCTAAGCCTGTTATTTCAGTGTCTTCCATGTTTAGGAGGAAGAGCTGAGTAAGACTAAATTGCTGAAATTAGAGACAACTAAAAATACCTGCTAGCAATGTTATTTTCTACACTTCATTAAAGGGGAGGAAGGTTGGGCTCTGAAAGGAAAGATAGTTTTGTAACTGGGAATCAGGGGAGCTGGATTCTCTTCCTACTTCGGCCATGAACTTCCTATAACAACTACTGAAAGCTGAAATCCGGCATACAGCAACTTCAGCTGACATTGAGGGAATGCATCAGATTCAGACAAGCACACTGTATCCTCAATCTGTACTCTCAGGAGTTCAGGGAGAAGCATAACCGCTGCTCAACCCTTGGAGAGTGTGCAGCGTCCCCTCTCGTCTCTCACCTAACCAGCACTGCTCTCATTATGGGGTTAGCACCAGCAGTAGTAGGGCTCATAAAGAGTCCATCTGAGTTAAATATAGCTGGCCTCTGTGCAGAGGGATACAAAGGAATGTGAAGGAAAGGAGAGGTTTCTGAATCCTTTCCTTCCCTTGCTCCCTGTACAGGGGCTAGGAACAATCTCTCGCTCCTTGTACTTCAGCTGCCCCTTATATACAATGAGAATTCTACTAGTCACCTCATAGGAGAAGTGTGAGGCTTTACTTATCAGTGGTAATTCGGGGCTTCAGTACTATTGGATGGGAGAAGCTGTGGCAATGTAACATGTTATAGTTTGATAATAATGTTCAGCAAAGGGCCATAAGGATGACATTTTATTTTATAGCCTGTTGCAGTGGTTTTCGTTGAACAGTAGGGGCCAGATCGTATCAGTGAAGCATAGCCTTCGACAGGGGTGGTGTAGAGCCACCTCACCCAGGGGAAGCTCTGAAGAATATTGAGACTTCTTGTTCTCCTACAGTGTGCAGCTGCTGAACCTCCCCTTAGCAGAGAGTAGCATACATTCTTCTCTCCCGCTCAGTGCAGAGCGGGCAGCAGAGCCATGGCCCTATCTTCTCTACATCTCTTTCAGGAAGGGTAAAGCCCTGAGTAACCTGTATTCAGGGGATTAAAGGCCAGGTCCTGTGCAGGGGATGCAAAAGTGAAGGGGCTCTATGCACCCTGCCTCCCCTAACATATCCATGCAGGCCAAGTCACATTCTGGCTCAGAATGTGATAGCGTCTTTGCCAGTTCCAGGAACCAAATCCAAACCAAATATTTAAGGACAGTTTTTCATCTGTCCTCTGTTTGCACTCAGCCCCTCTGTTTGCTATGGAATACATGCACAGCCAGAACTCTCTTGTCATGAAATCCAATATGGTGGGTTGGGGCTTTTTAAAAAAAAAACAAAAAAAACCCACTACAACTAGTAATTAAAATACAAAAAAGATTATTAGAAATGGCATAATAACTCTGTTCAGACATTAACTGAATTGAAGTCTCCTCAGGGCTTCCTGATGCTAAACTATCACAGAGACAAAGAGTGATGCATGAATGTTCATTCTTTTTGCATTGCATCTGTCAAGCCAGACTTTGGATTTTGGAAGCCCATCTTTGATTAGCATGAAGATAGAAATTATCCATATTCATGTACCCATGGTGGTCCAGACTGATGAAGTTACACTAACTCAAGAAAGCCCTCTCTCAGAACACACTCCTAGGAGGGCTTTGATTTTTGTAATCAGCTGTGTCCATTTATTTCTAATCATAGGCTTATTGGATAGGTCCACACAGCAACTAGACACCTGGAGTAACTAGACTGGTGGTTGTAGGGCTTGGGCTACAGAGCTGCTTAATTGCTATGTAAACTTCCAGGCTCAGTCTGAAGCCTGGGATCTAGGACCCTGTGAAACCTGTGCCCTGTGACCCCAAGTTAGCTAGCATGGCCCAGCTGCAGTTGTCTAGTTTCTGTGTAGACCTACCTATTGTGGATAGGGAACAGCTGATCAATTTTCTCTAGTTCTATTTTCAGTTATGCCCTTTACAATCAACTATCACCCAATAATATTTGCCTGTAGCCCACAGTAATACACCCTAACACAGAAGCCAAGCACAATTGTTCTGATTGTATTGGTTGCCTTCTGCTCTTATCTAAGATGCAGCTCTGTGTCTTTGACACAGCTGGATTCTCTCTTATAGGGTTTAGATTGTTTCTTTATGCCAAGAGCAGCTATGGGTTTTTTTTCCATTAAATGCCTCCAGAAAACACTTATTTACTTACATACCTTAGACAGATTCTCAACTGTTGTAAAGTGGAGTTCAACTGAAAATCACTTTAATGAAGCTGTATCAATTTTCTTTAATCAACAGACAAACCAATTTGTAACAGCTGAGGAACTGTTGCAGAATTCAGCCTGGTTTCAAAAACATCCACTGCAAGAAAATGTGACACATTGTCAAGCATGAGTGTCTGTGATCTCTGTTTTCCTTTCCTCCAGTTTTCAGATTTTTTTTAATCTTAGTATGCTAGTGTCACCTGGTAAGAAGGCATGTGGTACCAATACTTCAGTACATTTACAGAACTGTTCACCACAAGTAGTGGTATTAGGAGTAGTTATACAGATTATTCATACACACCCATAGTTCATCTTTCATATGCAATTTTAAAGGGTTGACCTTGAATTTTTAGAGAACACATTTTCCAGGCTATTTGGTGGGATATGTTGACATCAGGGAAGACAGCAGTGGAAGAGTTGATGGCATAGTAGTTCATATAAATAAAACAAACTGATGGAGTATTTACTGGAGGTACTTGACAATATTTTATTTGTACTGTATTTATTTAAAATTAAAATAATAAATATGCGTATCCAAGGCTCTGAAAGCTTTCACATAAATATATAATAAATAGCAATAAATACCTGCAACAAATAACTTGCAATGCAGTTAGTGAGTTATTAAAATACCTGTTCCAAGTCCAAACAGAAAATGAGCTCTTTCCAGCTGCATTAAGTGGTGTTACTGGAGAGGAAGACCACACTTGGAACTGGAGGGGTCATTCCCATTTTGAAGAGCTACCCATATGCTAGCTCTAATTGAGCTAGCATGCTAAAAATAGAGTGTAGCTGCTGCAGCTCAAGCAAGAGGAGGGGCTGGCTGCCCCAAGTACCATCCCACCCATGATTCTAGATACATACTTGGGGCAACCAGCCCCTCTCATTGCTCATGTTTCTGCAGCTACACTCTGTTTTTAGTGTGCTAGCGCTACCAGAGCTAGCATGCATATATCTCCTCAAGCTGCGAGTTACAATTCCAGCTCAAAGTTCAGACCTACCATTAGAAATAGTAGAGCTCATCATCATCACGAAATCAGTGGAAAGACTGTCACTGACTTAAATGGGCATTGGCTTAGGCCTAGAGCTATTTTACAGCTGCAGCTGACTACTTACTGTTGTGTCCTCACTGATCACAATCACCTCCACCATGCTTTTCATTATTTTTCCATAGAAGACTCCTTTGCCTCCCTTTTGCTTTTCAGGCCACCTCCCATGTTAAATCTCTTGTTTCTCCTTGTGACTGCCTGGCATTCTTAACTTGGGACAAAGGTAAGTCCTTTGAGTAGGCATAAATGTGAACAGCCAAAAGATCAGACATGTGCAATATCCTTCCCCCTGCCCCCAAAGGGTAGAGTTTCAAACAGAAAACATCTAAGCAGCTATCAATCCTGAGCTTGCTAGCTCATGGGGACTATAACAAATATAAGGAGAGCTCTGGGTCCATTTGAGTCAGGCAAAATGACACTCACACTGAAATCTTATTTATTTTTGTGTGAATCCCCTTGATTTCTGGCCAAACAAAGCTTTTTACATTTGGTGTAAGAGGAGCTTCTTCTATGGACTTACTTGCATATAAGGGTTAATATTTTATTTTCAGAGGAATATCTAGAGATATTTCTACAACTTTTTGCCCTAACACTGAACACCTTCCCAGGCTGGAGATAGATATATAGATTAGATATAGATATAGACATATTCCTCCCCTCTTTCTATTTTTCTGTGGTGTATTTTGACTTCAGTTAAGTATTTACAACACATTATTTACCTCAGTTTATAGCTTCAACACAGACTTTTTCAAGTGCAAGAATTCAATCTCTTCCTAAGATCAAAGCTAATTAGATTCCCTGCCCCTATGAGGAAAAGTATTTTAATTTAAAAAAAATGAGATTTTGTCAAAAACAATATTTTCCCCAAAAATTACTTAGACATTTTTTAAAAATACATTTGAAATTACAAAAATTGGGATTTTTTTTGTTATTTGCAAGTTTGGTGGTTATTGCTGTTTTAAAACTTTATCCTGACCTCCTTTCATTTGCTACTATAAAAGAGTAGAGGTGAAGGGGTGAAATGAAGTCGAATAAAGAAGTGAGAGAAGGTAACGTTAATTTTTTTAAAAGTAGCACTCTGGCTCACTTCTTAATTTCTTCCTTTTTTCAGTAATAGAAAATAATGTAAAGTAAGTTGACTTCTTTTTCCACAGACCAAAAATTTCAAGTAAGAGAAAGTGTGTGTGGGGGGGGTCTTTCTCTACTGTCTTATTTTGCTTTACTCCACTATCTACCCCCATTTTCCAGTGGGATAAACACACAAACACACCACACACACACAAAAAGAGGAAGTGGGATTTTCCCCCAAAACAAAATGAATTTGGGTGGGGTTGGGGTGGGGACAGAGAGAATGGGAAGGAAGTGATCAAAAATGAATTTTTTGCAAAAGGTTTTTTTTTTTTTTTTGGTTTGGTGTCTTTTTGCCAAAATAAAAACAAGCCAGTTTTGACTAGTTCTACGCAAGACCAAACTCTCCTCTGATACCTACCAGAAATCAGCCAGCCCACGAATCAGTCAAGAGTAGCTGGTATCATTTACTTACAAATGATTCTTGAGAAAGCATAGTCTTTCAATAGCTATATAACTCTGTGATCATATTTTCATTATTACCTTTCTCCTTCCTTTCTTTTCTTTGACACACTTACTTTTCTGCTTTGTCTCAAATTAAACTGTAAACTTGTCATGGCAGGGACTGCCTCTCATTCTGAGTTTGTACAGTATCCACCATAATGGGATGCCAGTCTAACAATAACAACAAGGTGACATTTCCTAATAACTCTATAGCATTTAAATTGAAGGGGGAAAAAACAACAACCTATTTCTTTAAAAAATGAAGCATTAAGATAAGGAATGTTTTTTTTCTTGATCACTCAACACCACCAGACTAAAACCAAAGTCCCAAATATTTTTCTGAACCAAGATCCATTCAGCACTCTGTAATGGCTGACTGCTGCCCTACATAGAAAGAATACCTATATGGTTTGTTAGAGCTGAGTGTCACAACATGGCCAGAACTGAGGGCAAGATTCTTTCCCTCTGAGAATAACATTGGTCCAGTTACTTCCTTAGTTACTCCAGTGTTATGCAAAGCAGAACGGGACCTATATTATACAGAACTGTTGCTCAAACAGTTAAACAAGGGTCCAGTTATACAGAGTAGTTACACACACAAGTGGCCCTGTTAAATTAATAGGTCCACTCACAGAAATAAAGTGTTTGCAGGGTTTTGGCCTGAGTCATCAGGATACCTTGGTGCACTGTTGTGTTGATTTTACTGCCCTTGTGAGACTCCTGTTTAATTCTCACATCTGTCAGTTGGGTTTGGAAGTTACAACTGCTACAATAAAAAAATCAGCAAAGGAATTATTAAATCTTACAGAGAAACTCTTTCTGAAGTGTCAGTCCCAGAGAACTAGAGAGTAGAAGAATGGGAAAACCTTTTAATTCTAAACTCGAGAAAACCATAATTTGAAGACCTGCATTAACAAGTGCTGTATAAAATATGACCATACAGTACCTGGGAGCCTTGATCATGAACAAACAAGATTTAAAAAGTCAATTTTTCTATCCTTATTCTCTACATAAACCAATTTTAAAAGGCTATATATTCTCATAATAATACACTTTTATTGCACTGTAATTCAGTTATGCATTAATAAGTGATGAGGTGGTTTTCTGGGTGTGTGTGTTGGTTTTTAGTATTTTTAAATAATTGATTTTTCAATTACATTTAATGTCATTTTTATGATTTATTAAACATTCTTACTGCTGTTCTATTAAATAAAGTGCAGGAGAAATTAACATTTGGAGATAATAGTAGGAGAACCTATCACTGTTGTCCAACCAAACTAGTTTTCTTACAACTAGATAACAATAGATAACTAAAATAGCAACTTGGTGGCTCCTGAAATACCATTTTAAATAAAGACACTGTACTTTTACTAAATAATTTCATTACTAATATTAACAACAAGAAAACAGGAAGAAAAGAACGTAATTATTTTTCTTGTTGACGTAAAAAAGACACAAAATAAAATACTATTGTAAATTCTCAAATATCAGCAAATTCTTTTACACAAAGTCTGGTATCTGTTTAAGGCTGATATGTATGTATTGTATGTTACAAGGAAATCCATGCAGTGAACCTTCCTTATGTAAATTACATAAAATAAATATTAATCAACATGGCATTTTCATCATCCATTATTATATTTTGTACAGAGACTTATAATATGCCCATCATCATGGTTCCTGGTTCCCCAACCAACCCTTCATCTGATCCAGCATTTGTAGTTATCCTATAATAATTCCTTTTTCCCTGTTAACTTTTCCTGGAAAAGCCCCTCTTCCTTTTCCTTCCATACATGCACCATGACCATACTAAGGGCTTACCATCTTGCAAGGATACATTTATATTTACATTGGCCAAACCGGACAGTCTCTACATAAAAGAATAAATGGACACAAATCAGACGTCAAGAATTATAACATTCAAAAACCAGTCGGAGAACACGTCAATCTCCCTGGTCACTCTTATTTTTTCCCCCACACACCAGTTCTCCACCTTCTTAGTCAACTTGCTGCAAATGCGACATTTTTGCATTACCCACTACAAAAAGTGTTATTTTTCTCTCTGCTGGTATAGCTCACCTTAATTGAATCACT
>NC_133776.1:31708598-31937086 GCF_003597395.2 Chelonoidis abingdonii
AGTGATTCAATTAAGGTGAGCTATACCAGCAGAGAGAAAAATAACACTTTTTGTAGTGGGTAATGCAAAAATGTCGCATTTGCAGCAAGTTGACTAAGAAGGTGGAGAACTGGTGTGTGGGGGAAAAAATAACATTAGTGTGTGTATGGTAACACCCATTGTTTCATGTTCTCTGTGTGTGTGTATACATATATATATATATATATATAATCTTCCTACTGTATTTTCCATTGCATATATCCGATGAAGTTGGCTGTAGCCCACAAAAGCTTATGCTCAAATAAATGTGTTTGTCTCTAAGCTGCCACAAATACTCCTGCTATCTTAACAGAAGAGATGATTCAGCAGCAGATGAACAACACTGATAAAAATAGACTGTCTCATATGTTTTCCTTATAAAGAAATGTGCAAGATGTGTTTTTTTTCTGTAGAAGTGATATTATCACTCTTTAACTCTACTTTTTGATGGGAGATTTTGTATTTTAGAAAACAGAGGGATTCCCCCTGCAATTTCCTGAGGTGATGAATACTGATCAAACTATCCAGTTCCAGTTTTATTAAAAGTGCATGGCTTCTTTGCCTCAGCAGCGCTAGTGTAGTTCAACTTTAGGCACATTCCCAGGCTCCAGTGAATGTCTGGACTGACTGGTGAATGAAAACCTTGGGTTTGTCCATTTCAAGCAAGCACATCATACATCCTTCAGGAAGATAGCCACTTTACAAAATATTTTTTTAAAGTAAAATAATGAACTGTGATTCTCAGAGGGAGCCCTATGACTAAGTTCTACTCAAATGACTCATCTTGAAAGCCCAGCATAAAGATATTTAGAACGAGATTTCAACTTTTGGCACAGCCTGACTAAAAATGATCAGTCAAATATTGCTTTGAGTTACACTTGTGATCCCACTAACTTATCTTTGGTGTGTATTCAGGGCCTGGTTTTCAGAGAAGTGAAGTGCCTGTAGACCTCGTTGAGTTCACTTGGAATTGTGGATGCTCAGCACCTCTAAACATCAGGCTAAAATGGCAGAATTTGGCTCCTACTTTTGAGGTGACTCCATTCCTCATTGCCCAACCAGTGAAGTGCTGAGCACCCCTAACTCCATTTTAAATCAGTGACAGATGACACTCAGCACCTAACAGAAGTGCTCAGTACCTTGCATTATTGGTACATGCTAGGATAATTAACAACCATTCAATAGAGCAGTGTTTCTGTCATTGACATTAAGAGCCCTCTTCTAATTTCCATAGATTTTATTATAGCCATCCCGTCCAAACATTCAAAGTGCTAAGACCATACATGCAGGAAATAGATTTCTCTAGAGATCATTCAATACAAATATTTTATTGGAAGTGGTTAAACTACCTAAATTAGATTTCAGAAGGAAAAAGAATGCTTTGAGTCAGGGTTATTAAATAGGGTAACCAATAAAAACAGCATTATGGTGCAAATACTAAGAGGGTCATGAGAAATCCTTAGCTGCATATACCTGCTGTAAACGGGAATATTGTATAGGGTTTGGAAACAAAGAAATGTCCTATGCATAATTCATTACAGGATTTTTTGCATGTTTCCCTTGGACATTCTTTTATTAATTTATCCTGATAAGATGCTGCGATCTTTGGGCAATGATACTTAGGCATGTAAGTGGACTTTTGAAAACGAGACCTTGGACCCAGATCCTGAACTGGGTTTAGGCATCTAATTCCCACTGATTTCACCCAGCTCTCTATGTAACTCAAACGGACATACAACCCATCAATATTAAGGACTTCATATCTTGCAACGATAAATTGCTCTTGGACACATTCAATGGAAGACAGGTGTCTAAACACCTTTCGGGAGTTCTGTCAAGGCTCCTAAATCACATAGGAACATTTGAAGATTTTAACCTAAATCTGGATTTAGGTGCTCAACCCTAGGCATCTACATTTGACAACATTAGCTTTAATGCTTAGTGAATCATTTGCAGTCTCCATGTATTTCAGATAGTGCCAAAGACAAGAATAGCACTTTTAAAGTATTTTTGGTTAATCCAATATAAATCCCAATAAGGCACTACAATAAAGGTGAATAATGATCCAGAAAAGTTTGAGGGCCAGCTGTTAAAGGCCCAAGAGGCTATTGGAGGCCTGGGATGACCAAGTCACACAGAAGTCTTGGCTATGTCTCTTTTTTTCAGACATACCACTATACCAGTGGCTGGGAGGTGGGACACCGTAAGAGCTACTATAAGATCACTACACCATTTGAGGACCACCCAGCCTTAGGGAAAACCCACCAGCAACTGAATTTACGGTAACTTCGTACCAGCAGAGCATCTTAAAGCAACCCAAGTGCACAGAAGGACCAGATCTCATCTGACCTTTATCATGGACTTTATCATGTGAAATCACTTCTGTTTGATGCATAAAGTCCTCTGCTAACAACCTCAAATTCGAGATGCACAGAATAACCACTCAAAGAATGAGCCAAAACTTCAAAGTATACAAAATATATAAATTCCCAGAAGTATGGAACTGAACTAGGTGGAAGAAAGGAAACATCCCTAAGCACATTTGAAACTCACAAATGGAAATGTTTTATTCCTCAAACATAACTATATGTTGCTTGTCACCACTTGCTGGACTGGGGAGATGGTTGGGACAGAAATTAATTCCCCAACCCATTTTAAAAATCCCTGTCCTGCTGTGACAAATACATATTCATTTACTAAACACACTGATTAATGCATTATTGTGTGGCATCACTGGCACTATTATTCCCATGCAAAATATGCAGTTAGTACCTACCATGTGACCAAATGTCTGTGAAGTAAAAAAAAAAAAAAGATGTATCCTGGAATGTGCTTAGCAAACCAGGAAGTATCATCTGATTTCAGAGATGAAAGGATGTCTCAATACAATAAAAGGATTATTTAAAATTTATTTCAGTTTTGAAAGCCAAGACTTCCTGCTGTGAGCTGGTCTCAGCAGAATAGAGTCAGATTTCATTATGTTACACCACAGAAAGTGACGTGACAACACTTCAAAAAGAGCACATTTCCTAGAAATATCAGCACACCACCATCACTTCAATATAATAGTATTTCATGGCCCCCAAAATTTATTTTGGAACTCCATGAATAACCTGCATGAAAATAGATAGCTCTGAAAATATCAGGACAATGCTGTAAAAGAAGAGCTGATAAATGGTAGACACCAGAAGATATTTCTGACCATCACACAATTTTCATTTTAGCTCAGCAAATCACCATTGGAGAGGAACTGCAAACAATTATTTAAAAATGGGGAGTACAGATTTTTTTTTTAAAGAACTCTACAAGTTTTCTTTACCTGTTTTAAACATTCAAGAAAAGAAAGTGGGCACAAACCCAGTTTTTGTTTTCTGAGACAGGTTAGCCTTAAAGTTATAAAGTGTTCATTAGCAATAATAGCAGCTGGTTTGGAATGTCCATGGCTGAGTTCATAATTGAGGCACTGCTGTCATTTGTAAATGAGCCAGGAAGCACTGTCAGTGTAAGAGTCCCTAGAGTGAATTCCATTCTTGGACTCATTCTGGGGATCCTTTATAACAAGGGTTCTCAAACTTCATTGCACTGTGACACGCTTCTGACAACAAAAATTACAACATGACACAAGGAGGGGAGACCGAAGCCTGAGCCTGCCTGAGTCCACCTGCCTGGGGGTGGGAGGTCAAAGCTGCAGGGGGCCTGTAATCTGAACCACACTGCCCCCGGCTGAAGCCACCACCGCCGACCCCATTAAACAGGGTCGTGACTCACTCTGGGGTCCCGACCTACAGTTTGAGAACCGCTGCTCTACAGTGTATGGTATGTCTTAACATATAAAGAATTAATGTATCTGTTAAAACTAAAAGCAGACTTTGCAATACCTACCTACTATATACACTATATTCAAATACAGTAGTTTGGCCCAAGGAGGAACACAGAATCCAGTGTCCTATTGTTTCGGAGAAAGAGAGTATAAAAGGCCCTGATAAGTACGTTATAAGAAAGGCAAAGAATTTAAGACAGTTGAGAGAATTAATGGTGCATATATAATTTCTTTCCAGATTTTCAAGAAGAAAGGACAATAACTTAAGGAGGACAAGAAGAACTGTGATTAGAGAAATGTTATTTTATGAAGTTCCTTGCCATCTTTTCTTTGGCTGAATAAACCCAATCTCAACACCTGGGATGAGAGACTGTTCTGCACCTTTGAGTGGCAAAGCATTGAACTCGCAGCGGGAGGGACACTATAGTAGCTTTAAACCACTCTTGTGCCTTCTCAATTCTAGATTTCTCCACAGCTCCTGGTGCAACACAGACAGCACCAAGAGCCTGTCTAAGCCTGTCCCTGGCTCCCTATAGGCCACAGTGGAGTTCACAATCTCTGTAGTGCTACAGCCAAGCCCCGGACATTCCCCTTCTACTCCCAGCCCTTCCCCTGGGGCTGGAAAGGGGGTCCTTGGAAGACAGCCTGCAGCTGCCTTCTTCAGTCCTTGCACTAGAATAATCCTCCTCCAGCCAGATCCAGTGATTTTAAAGGCCTTTTATTGTCACTCTGGCCCTTTACCTAACAAAGAAGATAGAACAAAGATGAGGATCTCACCCTTCATATACAGTTAAAGTCTGTAGGCCTGCTTGTGGCCTCACTTACATGAGTATGTTAGAAGTAACTCTGCTGCAATCAATTGATTTACACTGGTGTAAATGAAATCAGAATGAGGCCGCCTATTGCTTATAAAATCTCACATTATAACAGCCTGGGGAATTTAAATTAGATTTGCGTATAAATTGAATTATTTGAAGCACAGTATTATTAATTTTATTGATTACAAACATGCCCCACATGCCCCACTTAAAATCCTTCTGCTGAGAGTTTTTCCTGCTGGAATTTACATTACTTATCAAATAGATTATCTGATAAATTATTATACATTTTAACAAAACTGTGAACCTTAATTTAAAATGTTAAAAAAATCCTTATGTAAATATCTTTTTTGTATGCTGATTGGATATTCACTTTACTTAAAAAAATATGCTCTGATGGACTAATATCCTAAAATTCCATGAGGGCAGTTTTGTGTTGTATTCCATCAAGACTCAGTTAATTTCACATTTTCTCAGGACGTTACTCTTGACAATTTCAAATCTCCACCACTGAAAAAGAGTGTCTAGAGAGACAGGTTAAAACTGTAACAACATGTCATAGTGACCAAAAGCACCCCTGATTCACACTTTACACACTGTTGTAATAATCCTTCTACAAAATGTGCCTTGTGAGATATCGTTTGAAAACTAGCAACTTGACGGTCAATAATATCTTGGTGAAATGTATGTCACAACATTATATGTAAAGTTATGAATTCCTGCTGTATGATGTTGTTAGCACATGTTCAAACCCACCCAGTCCAGACTTGGCAAAAGCTGTTAAACAGGCCTGTCTTGAACAAAGGAATGTGTGTTTACTTCAACTTATGTACAAGCAGTAAGCAGGGTCCTTGAGACAGCAAGAGGGGGAAATGGTAGGAGACAAGGCAAATCTGCATGTCAACATACGCAGAGAAGAAGAAAAAAGAGGAGCCACCTTTACCACCAGACTCCATGTCACCTTCTTTACCATTTGAATAAACTAAGGATTACCCCTCAAAGCAAAGAAGAATCCATTTCATAGGGTGACTGGACTATAAAAGTGAGGGGCAAAACCACCCCCTGGCATTGCTCTCTTTCTTTCATCCCAGATGACAAAGAAATGAGTTCTTTGACTCCTGGGGATACCCTGACCTGAGACTTTGGTCAGCCAAGATGCTTGGAACCTATGCTAAGGATTTTACCCTGAATCAAGTCTAGCTTGTTAAATTTTATCTGTTAGAAAGCATTTCATCTTTATTTCTCTTGTAACCATTTCTGACTTTAACACGGTGACGTTCCCCTGATGTTATCTGAACCAGTGATCTCCTAGGTCACTCTAATCCTCAACTCTCGGGGCCAGCCTTATCCTGCTCTGCTATGAGAACCCCCACTCTTGGGCTGTTCACACATAGCCTCTGGCATGTAAGCTGCTTGGATTGTGCAACGGAATGACACTAGCCAATATTTCCAGTCCCAGACACAACCTTGGGAACCTCCCGCTTCCAGTGTCCGGTTATGCTCGCTGGATGCTGCAAGCTTATATTTAACAAAGAAACTGATATGGACCAGGGTTGTTATCCGAAGGGGAGTCTCTGACACGCTTCAAACCAAACACACTGTTTCAGGTAGAATAAACAAACAAATTTATTAACTACAAAAGATAGATTTTAAGTGATTATAAGTCAAAGCACAACAAGTCAGATTTGGTCAAATGAAATAAAAGCAAACCACATTCTAAGTTGATCTTAACAATTTCAGTGCCCTTGCAAACTTAAATGCTTCTCATCACAGACTGGCTAGTTGCCATTCAGCTAGGCTCTCCCCTTTGATCAGCGCTTCAGTCACTTGGTGATAATGTCCATAGATGGAGGTGGAAAAGAAAGGAAGAGCATGGTAAACATCTCCCCCTGTTATCATGTTTTTTCTTCCCTCTTGGCTTGACCTCCTTCCTTCAGGGTCAAGTGAGCATTACCTCATTGTTGTACCTGACTGACCAAGGGAAGTGGGGGGTGACTCACACTTGAGAGTCAACAGATCCTTTGTTGCTGCCTAGGCCAGTGTCCTTTGTTCCTGTGAGGCTGGGCTGGGTTTGTCCCATACATGCCCTGATGAGGTGTGGACTGCCCCTTTGTTTCTGGAGAGTTTTGCCTGGGCTTGTTTTAAGCCATGAGGACACATTTTCAGCCTCAAAACTATATACATGAAATTACAACCTATACCATTACTATAACAACAATGCTCAGTGCATCAACCCGACATGAAAAACTTTGCATTGGATACAACACAATCATATTATAAAGATGAACATGGGGGTGGAGGGTATTCCCCCAAGATACAGACTGTCACAAATACCTGATAATTGAATTCACTTAAACTCTATATTCTTTTGTTAATAAACTTATTTTATTCTTTAATGTGAACCAATTAATGTGAAGCACTGTGTTTAAACTGAACTATTTGGTAACTGTAGTTAAAGTGGAAAACTGTTGAATATTGACTCCTTAAAGGGCAATGGACCTCTGATATCCCCAGGAGAGGGCTGGACAGTGCAGAATACATGTTTCAGGCAAAATTTGAGACTGGGAGTGTGTTGGGGTCACCCTTCAAGTAGTAACCAAGGCTGGTGGAAGCCAGAGTGTGGTTGGTGTGTTGCTGACAGGCTGCTGGGGTCAGAGATGAAGCTATACACAGACATTCAGGTGAGACTTGCATGCTGTTAGGCCAGTGGTGGGTAACCTGAAGCCCATCAGGGTAATCTGCTGGTGGGCTGGGAGACAGTGTTTACAGTGACTGTCCACAGGCATGGCCGCCCGCAGCTCCCAGTGGCCGTGGTTTGCCATTCCTGGCCAATGGGAGCCACAGGCGGCCATGCCTGTGGACAGTCACGGTAAACACTGTCTCGTAGTCCACCAGTGGATTACCCTGACAGGCTGCGTGCAGCCTGCGGGCTGCAGGTTGCCCACCACTGTGTTAGGCTGTTTGTGAGCAGCTAGTTTGGGGGCTGCAACAGCAAATCATTGTGAGGCACTCAGGGTTATGGGATAGAGAGTGGTGACATGACATCTCTCTGGTCTGGACTGCACCCCACTCCATAATGTGCCACTGAGAAGGAGTCTCTAGAGATATAGGGTAAAACTATAACAAAAATGTGGCATGACCACTGGTAAGTAACAATAAATAAAATGTACATCCACCTTAAACTCATTATCCAGTTAACTTAACATTCTGTTGCAGAAATAGGACTTGCAAACATGATCTATGCTCAGACATTCTTGGCTAATGTGTCCTTCTCCAGCAATGGTTCCCAAACTTCAACAACCTGTGAACCCTTTCACTAAAATATTAAGTATCGCGAACCCCCTCCTAAAAATGAATATTTCCAGAGATTTTCTCCTTTATCTGAGTATAAATTATAAAAGCAGTGATCTGGGAAATATAAATTTTGTTTTTATGACATGCATATAACACACTATTTAGTATTATTTATTATTATAGTATTTTTATTACATTATGAAAATGGTAACACTCTTCCAATATCTCACTTTCGTAGCTTGTATCACTTTGAATAAGCCTGTTATAAGACAAGCCTGTTATAAGACAAGGCTCCTGTGTTTCATCAAGGAGTGTCAAATGTGAAACATCATGAAGGTATTTAAGAAGCCAGCTCAAAGAATTCCTCCTACACAAGCATTCAGGTCTTGAGCAGTTCGGGCAAACATGGCACATTACAACAAAGATTAAAAACAATACTAACTGCCTATTTAATTTTAAAAACAGCAAAAAATATCTACCTCCCTTTCCATTTCTTATAAGGAGTCTTGAAGTTTAAATCTCCTCAGTGTGATAGATATGCTTGCTTTGATCTGCTTAGCTCTTGGAAGTCCAGGGGCTCAGGGCTGCTGGCCCCATGCTGCCCAGGATCCCTAGGGCCAACTCTGTCTGCCATGATGGAATTTTTTTCCAAGAACCCCCTGTAACATTTCATGAACCCCCAGGGGTTCACAAACCTTAGTTTGGGAACCACTGTTCTAAAGTAATTGGATTTGGAAGACCCATAATGGTTTAAATTTAGTTGTATGGTTAATTTAAAAAAAACCCCACTACATATTTAAACTGTGGATTTGAGTAAAACTTTACCCAACTATTAAAAATTCCTCATTGTGAAGGTCCAATAGTCACCTAGTGTAGGTAAATGCAGTGATTTATTTCTTCTAGTACATTCTATAGAAGAGCTCTTGGACTAGAGTTCAGAATTCTTTGTCCTCAGAAAAGCTCTGGCGTTTAGTTGCAGACTTCTTGAAGTCATATTACAGAGTTCCTTTGAGAAGCAAAGTATGAGTGCACATGTAAATCATCCCCACCCAGAGAGATTATTTTTAGTTCCTCCACTATATCCACCATCATGTTACTGTGCCCTGGGGCTAACTTTGTCATTCCTGAGATGTCAGCTTTTGCAAATTTGGGGGCTCTTCTATGATTCTCTACCTATAATTTAAGGGTCATTCAATGAAAATGGTCTATGTTCAAGATTGGAGAAAGTCTTTTATAATTGGAGAATCCTTATATTCACATTCCAACAAGGGACACCTACATTATATTAATGGCAATAACTTTTTGACTCTGACAGTTTTATGAATCTTCTCCCCACTAATTATCATTTGGAGGTTTTTCAGGAGATCTCTCTTGTTACGGTACAATAGTTTTCTGTTCAAAGTTCTAATGGGAGTATTCTTTAAGATTTTTCCCCCTCAGATCCAAGACCAAAGTTAATAGGATGAATAATATAAGCTTACACATATCTGCTTGAGGTTTCCCATCTGGCTGCATTAATCAGTTTAGAACAGGCCAGTGTTCTTTCAATGTTTTTGATCATAAAAAAAATGTAACATCAAAATATGCTTTAAAGGTTACACTGTAATACCTTAGACCGTTTCCCAGAAGATGATTTTAAATGTAGGTATAATTTATGTGCCATTTATGCAAAAGTTCTGCCACTGAAATGTGTGTGTTTATATATCTCACCACAATTAGAGAAATAATGTTATCACTCCACTAAGCATTTGACAAATGTTAGAAAAATAAAACACAATCATAAAAGGGTTGTCTAATTAAAAAGGAAAAACAATATCTTCTCTACTACTTCGGAGTGTGACAACGTTATTCTTTACTATCTTTGGGGCTAGACTTTCAACAATATGCAGCACGCACACAAGAGCCAGATTTTCAAAAGAGGTCACCTCACACTTAGGCACCTACATGAAATGGCCAGACTATCAGAAATGCTCAGCACCTAAAGGCTTCTATTAACCATGGTCACTGCTCAGTGCTATGAAATTTTGAGAACCTGGTCCCTTCGTTTAGGTACTTTGGTGAGAATTGTTGGGTTCTGGGCTCTTGAAAATCTGACCCATACAATGCATTCAAGATGAACCAAAGTAGGGACCTGATACAATCTCTGTTGAAGTAAACTTGAGTTTTTCCTACTGTCTTTGCTGGGCTTTACATCAGGCCCCTAAGTTCGGAGTATTTCGTGTATTTTATGGTTCTAGTCGAGCAAACTTTGTGTACTTCTAATCAATATCATCTGGTTGCATAAAACAGTTTCCTGGCCCACAGGCAGTTAGTTACTGGACAAAATATGATATGGTCCTTAAAGGCTATCTTTTGCTTCTCTCATGTGATCTTTCATAATTTCCAGGCAAGTCTTGTAGCCATATCAGTTTGCACTATCTTTGCTGAATTATTGTATTATCTTTGCTGACTTCTTCAGGATAAAAGAATTCCACTTCAAGTAGCAATTCTTTTAAACACTGTCACATCTAAGTGACCAAGAAAAGTAACTTTTAAATGAATAACTATTTGCATTAAATGAATAAATATGATAAACTTGCAAGTCTAACAAAGAACTAGACAGAATATAGCAAAAAGACAGGAAAAAATAGGTCTGGAAGAATAATGGAAAATATTTCACAGAAATATTTGTTCACATTGACAGGTAAATTGACTTCAGTTGTGTGTTTGGGCAATTTGGGTTTTCATGCTATGAGAAGATCCTACTGGTTGAGCTTATTGGAAGGAATATTTGTGGAATCATAAATTTAAGCAATATTGGAGAATACATAAATTTGCACATGAAATTTTCACACTTGAAAACTGATTCTAGAATCACACTACCACCATTCTTATCAGGCCATAGAAGCATCTCATGTGACCTATGAGTACAGCCAAAATAACCAATACAATTCTAATTTAATATCAAGCACTTGCAATGAGCTGTTCATATACAACCCACAAGCCAAGAACTGCTTTGAGAAGTAAATTGGCAAATAATTAAAAAAAACCAAATTCAACAAAAATATATTTTATGCATAGACAATGCATGAACACAAAAGAGGCCAATGTGGTTGAACGTATTCACTTCAAATGATCCAACCTGCATTTGTCAAACACACTGTTTGGTATAGTGACAGACTCATTAAACCAGTGTTTTCAATGCCATTATAACCTAAACTATCACAGTGTGGGTCTGTGTCCTCCTTTAAACACAAAACCATGTTTAGGAGGTTTACGAATCTGATACTGGCTTCAAGTTAAAGGACCAGATCCTAAAAGATACCCACTAGAGTGAGACAAAGAGCCACACTGTGTTATGTTTGCTACACCATTGTTTCTGCAAGCACCATATTCAGATGTGATCATTCCAGGATTTAAAAGTAAATTGTGATGATCCGCTTAAATGATGGCAGCCTATCCATTTCATCCCAAAGGTGGGAGGGCATAAGCAACCGCTTACATGACAATATGAAATTCTGTGACCCTGTATCCCAAAACTCTCTGTAACAATAAGCTCTGGAGCTGCCAGTGAGTTTTCTGAAGAAAGTATAGGTATGTTTATTAAATATTTGTATTGTGGTAGTGCCTATTTCCAGTTGATCCAGCAGGCAGTTATGAAGATAGCACTGTCTCTGAGAAGACATGGCAATTATACGTAAACTAGACCAAAGCACTGAATTGGGGAAAAAACACCACCTCTGCCACTCTTTATTTTTTCATAGAAGTGTTTAAAGTGTTATCAACCTTAGGTTTATTGTCTACCACTAGCTCCAGAATTATGAACAGTAGTTGACAAACCAATGATTATTCTATGTACAATACTCTAATCTAATTTTAATGGTGCAGTTGCTTCTTAGGTCTTTTTCCCCCTCACAATGGTCTTTTGACTGTATTATCTCCTCCACAGATAAGATTTAGCAAATTGCCCAAACCAAACCTTAGACCCAGACACCATTAAATTTGGGGCATTACAAATTTTGTAGCTCAATCCCATTTCCAGTAATGTTATCCATACCTATTAGATGTTAGCAGCGTGGTAAAGATCTCCAACATCAACAAGAAAGCTGCTAACTATAGGGGAATTCTAGCATGTATAAGAAAATTGAGTACATCCATAATCAGCTTTCCCTGAATAGTTAAACCTTCTTTTTTGGTTCTTGATAGCAAAGCTCATCTAGATGCAAATGTTCCTCCAGAGGACCAGTGTCATTATCTTTATGATTATCTTTGTAATTAATGCATTACTGATATGCTACTAAACAGAGAAAAGGTTCTCAACAAAATAATGAAAGCAATATCATGATCATATGACTAATAATAATGGAAATCATATACAAGCTGATCATTTCCTTAATATGCACTGCTGAACCTGACAGACAAATCTTAAGCTGGAATCACATCAATACCCCATTTCAATTAGGGATTGACCTACAGTACAATGCATTCTAATCAATCAATCCCATTTCTTCCTGGAATGTTATAGCTATAATACATCAGATTTTGTCAAAGTTCTTTAACTTACAGTTTTGATATAATGTCATCACTCTTAGGAAACAAGGGTTGAGTTACATACTTCAAAATGCATTTACTGAATATTTTCTGTATCAGCCTGTTAAAATGCAATGACTGACCTACATTGGTTATGTAATGAGACTGCCAAAAATGAAAGGGGTATTCTTTTCACAGGGATAACTATATTGCCAAATCATGAAAGAAACAGACAGTGCTAACAGCCAAGGCTTGTGTTAATGAAAGAAGTACGGAATGCATTCTAATAGAAACAAAGACTGGAGCAGGTATTCAGAATTGGTGTTGAGAGCCAGAAAACATTTATAATAAGGTAGTCAAATAAGAGAATTGAATTATGAGGGACACATGTAAATGTAAACATCAGTCTGAGAATCGATGTCCTTAGCCTCTATGTACTAAGAATTTACATTGTTTAAATTGTCCTGATTCTATAGGTTTTTATTCTCAAGTTGGCAGGTGCTAATAGTTGGATGAATGCTGCAAAAATAATTCTGTGATTAATGAGTTTTTAACTGAACATTCTTCTCCCATGTATACTTTCCATTTTTATTTGCTTTCCACAGACATCAAAATATGCTACCTTACTCCACAAATGTTTTCAGACAGCAAAATTCAAAGAAAATTCTACTATCTATACTATAAGTGCTTTCGTGCTCTTTCACTGAGGAAACAGAATCAATATCATGTGACTTATCTGGCCAATCTAAGAATTTCAGTTAAAATTTTCTAAAGCAAAGTGATTTAGGAGCCTAAGCCTCATTTTAAAAAGTGATTTAGACACATAGGCCAAGATCCTCAAAAGGAACATAAGGACATAACTCTCATTGGGAATTAAGCAACTAAAAACTGTAAAGGATCTCAGCCTTTGGAACCCAAGTCTGATTGAGTCAATGGAATGACTTAGGAATCTAAGTCCTAAGTTCCTAAGTCACTTTTGAAAATAAAATTTAGGCTCTTAAGTTAGTTAGACCTTGCAATGCTGAATAGAACACTACCTAAATACTTTTAAAAATCTAGGCCTAAGTCACTTCTGAAAATTTCACCCATTAGCTTGAAGTTAGAATAGATGCACCATCCATAGGGTAAAATATATTTATTAAATAAGTGCAAATCATATGTACAATTGAAGAACAAACAATATATTCACTAAGAGTCTGCAAGCAGAAAGAAAGGCTAAATTAATTGTATACATTGTTTGTTGAATTACTGACCCTTTCGTAAAGAAGTATGACTCAATAATAAATCAGATTCCCTTATTATATGTATGATGAGAAAAAGGAGCCAAAGTAAAGACAGAAAGATGAGACACTTCTGCTCCTTAGAAGTACACAGAGGGACATTAGCAAGGTCACTTTCAATAATGTTCACAACTAGGGACTGGTCACCATTAGGGTGGGGTTTTAACTCTGCATTCTGTGCTGCTTACCTCTGCTCCCTTTGAAGGCAACAGTAAAATTTCTATTAACTTCAGTGGGACCAGTATCCCAAGCACTTTTGAAAAATTCCACCATTGAAGTATAGAAGATAAACCTCCCTCCCCTGTAACTTAATCCCACCCGACCTTCTCTTTGGATACCTCCAGATACACTGTTTTTGTTTAGGAGAAGATTCCTTTCCATACAGTTCAACCTCATAGTTCAAAGCAGTTGAGATCAAAGTTCTAAGCAGGATTTTGTAAATGGCTGTTTTCTTGTTGTATCAGACCTTTATTATTACCAGAATAGAGGAGTACTTGTCATGGGTGACTTTTATGCTTCAGGTTTTGCCACAACATGCTTTTCTTTCTCTCTCTCTCTCCCTTTTTTTTTTTTTAAAAAAGAAAGACACTGATTGTCATATGGGAGACAGACGCTGTCATAATTCTGACATTCTTTGCAAATCTCTAATGCAGAACTAGAGTGAGAGGTGTAAATTATCTGAATGGAGTCGTGCGTGTAATATTAATAAGCTCCTTGGTGAACTGTGTTTGAGATGCTTTCATGTAACATTCTAAATTCTGTCATATCACTGTATGCCTTAGCCCTAAGTATTAGAATCTGGAACAGCTAAGTCAGTCAATCACATAGAGCTCACATGAGGCCTTTATCCCCAACTTTCTTTATCCTCATCAGTATTTCTCAAATGGCTTTGCAATGGGAACACTACTTATTCTTAGTCTCCAAGCTTGCTCCCATTGCAATTACTTTGTGGGGTGAGGGGATGTTGACTTCAGTGAGTGCAAGATCAGGCCTTCATTGTCTAAAGAATCATAGGTCATGGTCATTGTGTAATTATCATCATAAATGTTTAGACCATAAGAGCCCTGTAGAGTGAGCATTCCTCTCAGGTAAGTGGGTCCCTCATTGCACAGAGAATTAACTCTGTCTTTAAGTGACATTTAATAAAGAACAGGTTGCTGTTTGTACTATGTGCCTATGCATGGAAATAAAGGTCCTCACTTACTCACCCACATGGGCTATCCACCGGATAGGGCACAGTACAAGAGGAAGCGCAGCCCTGCAAGGCCACTACTTTCCCTCTCATGCAGCTGGGTGAAGTTAGATCTCCATTCATATCCATTGATGTGCCAGCTAGTGGAGCTGAGCCAGGGCAAAGGAAGACCTTCAATGCTACTGCATATTACTTTCACCTTGGAGAAAAGGGAGACTCAGTCATAATTCTCTCACTGGGACGCTTCTGGTGCGGCACAGCTACATGCTGAACCTCACTATGGGCTGAGTAAACACTCAAGCTTGCAAACTTCCCCAAAGCCATTGGGACTGCACAACGCCAGCTGTATGCTGGTTTAACTCCAATAGAGCTACGCTGGAGGAACACTGTACACTGGAATACAATGGAGGATCAGGCCCATTCTCTTTAGCTTAATTCTGACAACACAGAATTTGACATTAATAAAAACTGTCTCCAATCCAAAAAATAAATCCAGCCATATGCAAAGTTCTTTATTTCTCATCCATGTCATGTTTGCATAGATTCTAGACCAGACAGTGCCTGACCATTCCCATATCTCTGAGTTAAATTGAGCTTCTGCATATTGAATTACTTGATGCATGTGTTGCTTCATATCTTTTTCCATCTTCTGGGATGGAGGTGGTAATTAACTTTTAGTACTGATCTGTTCAAAGGGAAAGAACATCGACTACTATTCTAGCATTTTATACAGCCACAACACACTTCTACTCAACACATTAAATATAATTCTTCATACACTGAACTAGGGAACCTCTTCCTTCAACAGACGTGAATACAGTCAGCCTCTGGAAAACATTTGCCTTTTATTATACACTGTCATACTGGAATCTCAGAGATTTAGTAAATGGTCTGATAATCAATATCTTATGATATCCTAAGCACCGGTCTGATCCAACAGTTCACTGAAGCCAATGGAAAGAATCTTGTTGACTTCAAAGGGCTTTAGAGTAGGCCTTATCTCCTTGTCATTTGGATAATATTTTAATTTTAATAAGATAATGTAACAACTATACATTTTAATAAGGAAACCAAACTTTGCATTACAGAGATATCCAGCACTGAAGCTATACATCTCAGTGCAAGAATCAGATTGTACACAGAGATTACATGGGATGATGCTGAACTTTGCCTGCTGAAGCTATTTAAAGCACGGTCAGAACAAAAGATGATGTCGGGGTGAATCCTGGTCTGAGTAAGCACAAAGTTGGCAGAACTGAAACACTGCATTTGTCAGGAAAGGCGGGGGACAGCTTTCTCTCTTCATCTGAGAGCTCTAGACTTTGTCCCACAATAAAAAAAAGAATGGAAGGTAAGCTACAATTCAACTGTACTTGTCGAAGATTTTTATGTATATATTGAAAGCTATCCTAAAACTATAAGTCCAGTGCTTTTCACATTGACTTTAGTGGTTATAAATATCATCTAGGCCTAAGTTATCTAACAATCTGTCCTACCTATTATGATTTAGTGTTTATATTAAGGTAGCAACTAAAAAAAAGATATGTTCCCTGTCCCAAAGAGTTTGCAATCTAAAAAGAATTAAAAAGAGAGAGAGAGAGCAAGAGCAAGAGTAAGGTGGTAGAAAGGGTCATAATACACAAATTGGTCATGATGATGGCGGGTACATGTCTATTTACATATTACATTTAAAAATCTATGTTAAAAGAATGCTAAAATTGCAGTATCAATCATTCAAAATGTTAGGAAATGCCAGATTTAAAGCTGCCCGCACAACCTACATTCAGCCCTATTGCGCATATGCATTATGATAGTCTTTAACTACATGATCACATACTATTTTTTTCCACAGGATCTCTGCCTCATTCAGCACACAGAATGGATGATGCTCAGGGAAGCAGCCAGTGAAGGGGACTATTGTTTGTTGGACCTCTACCTCATTTGTTGCAGAAGCTGGAAGGTGTGTAATGACTGAGGCAAGAGACTGTAAGGAGGGAAAGGATTATTAAAGCAGCTGCGCCACATGGAGAATTGGATTCTATTCCTGGCTTTTCCACAGAGATATTATCTGATGATGAATGAGTTTGGGCAGCTGAAGATCTGCAGGGGCAGAAACAGGGCAGGGTGCGGGGGCATCAACCACCAACAGCAATAGAATAAGTGAGCAAAAATCCTGAGACCAAGTTTGAAAGCTGAGTAAGTCAGAAGTGAGGACATCATGCAAGATCCTCCCAACTGCTGATCTCTCCAGTGAGCAGAAAAGGGGAAGTTGTTGGTTGGCTGTAGCTGGTGCTCGTGGCTTTGGGGAAGGAGTACTGACGATCGGAGGTTCCTTAATCTGCCCCCTGCGAGTTGCTCCGGGCTGTTGTAGAAGAAGGAGGGAAGCCTCTTGAGGTTTGGTGCCATGGTCAGGTCTCATCAGGTACAATGGATGGGGGCTGAGAGGCTAAAAGCTCTGTATCAGCGATACTGAGACTTCAGTGGTTCAGGAGCCAAATTAGTGATCAACATTACCCAAAAGAGCCACAGTAGTGCACATTATTGTTTCATTTACTATTTATATATTATTCTCCCAGCAAAATGACTGACCAAAAAATCAACAATTGGTTAATAACATAGTAAAATCATCCTGACTGGTTAATAACTTAAATCACACAGTGTTTTAATATCATGTGTGGCAAAGAGCTGCAGGAGACACATTATAGAGCCACTTATGATTCCCAAGCCTCAGTCTGAGTATCGCTGCTCCACGTGTTGCTATTAGCAGCAAAATGGCAGACTCAATGTTTTTAAAAAAAAATAATTCAACAACTTTAGTTGCTAATAACTCCATTCAGGGATTCCCCTACTTTGAGGGAATTCTTCCCCACATCACTGGGGTAGCTGTCCTGACCCCTTTGCTCCACTTGAATGGGAGAGAAGCCAGGATCTTGCCTATGGATTGTTGATCACCTTTTCTCCCATTTATGAATGCACAGACCACCCACCTTCCTATTCACAGATGCCTGACACCCTATAGCAATGACAGCAATTTTTAACATGGAAAAATAATATTACAAAAGTATTAAACCTATTTTTGCTGCCTTTTGTGCAATAAGTGCTTTATCCCTTGTGATAAGAGATGATCACACTGTCCCCTTTGGTTCTTCATTTCTTCTCCCTCTTTCTCTCAGCTGGAAACAAAGAAGTGAACCAGCAGCTCATGACAAGTAAGCTCTTCCCAAACTACCAGCAAGTGTCTGACACTCACATGGGGCCATGGACTAATTTGGGGGATCTCTGCCCTACCAGAATATTTTAATTTAAAAAAGCAAGTAGATTCTCCATTGAATCTAGGACTTGCTGAAATCAGTGGTTTTCCAGTGATGATTGAGTTACAAGCAACTTGTTTCGCAACTTACTTGAGCACCAGCTGTCTGTCAGCCATGCAAGTTTTAGAGCACATTTTAATATATCAACAAATATAAATACATAGTATTGCCTGAATGAGCATAATCTATTGCACAAAATTACCACAAAGGTGGAGATCCTAGAGTTCTGAAAACACAAACATTTAGTAGTCAACTTAAGTTCTCCAGGCAGCTTTCACCATTCAACCCATACTAGTTGCAGCTTCTCAGGGCAACACAAATCCAATTGAGATGTAACACCTTCAGTTATCTCAAACATTTTTTTTTATTTGGATCTGATAGTCAGACAGGACCTACATGTGTAATAAATAAGAAAAAACCATTGTTCACCATATCATGTTTAAACTTTGATTGATTATTTCACCCACACCCTACATTTCCAAAGCAGATTTTGTAAACTAGCCTTTGTCAGCACTCCCCACTCACTGTTTGCATTTATGTGATGGTAGATGAGCGCAACACCTGAACACACAAGTTGGTACAGGAAATTGAAGCTGTTTCATTGGGAGACTGAGACTGAGACCACCTCCAGGTCCTCAGGTGATGAAGGCGAAAAACCCCCAACATCTCTGCCAATCTGACCCAGCGGAAAATTCCTTCCCCACCCCAAATATGGTGATAAGTTAAACCCTAAGCATGTGGGCAAGACTCACCAGCCAGACACCTGGGAAATAACTGTCTGTAGTAACTGAGAGCCCTCCCCATCTAGTGACCCATCACCAGCTATTGGAGATATTTGCTGCTAGCTGTCGCAGATCAGCTATATACCATTGTAGGCAGTCTCATCATACCACCCTCTCCACAAACTTGTCAAGCTCAGTATTGAAGCAAGTTAGGCTCCCCCCCCCCCCCCAGTGCTCCTCTTGGAAGGCTTTTCCAGAACTTCACTCCTCTAAAGGTTAGAAACCTACATTTAATTTCAAGCCTAAACTTGTTGATAACCAGTTTATATCCATCTGTTCTTGTGTCCACATTGATGCTTAACTTAAATAACTCCTTTCGCTCCCTGGTATTTATCCCCCCAATGTATTTATAGAGAGCACTCATATCTCCTCTCAGCCTTCGTTTGATTATGCTAAACAATCCAAGCTCTGAGTCTCCTCACATAAGGTAGGTTTTTCACTCCTTGGATCATCCAAGTATCCCTTTCTCCACAGGTATGTTGGGTGAAGCCATGACCAGCATCCTCCGGAGCTCCCACACTCAGCATCCAGAGGACAACCCACATGCTCCACCTCAGAATTGATTCAGATTCTTCCTTTGCCTCCCGTGTGGAGCTAGGGTGACCAGACGCCCCAATTTTATAGGGATAATCCTGATTTTTGGGTCTTTTTCTTATATTGGATCCTAATACCCCCATCCCCATCCTGATTTTTCACACTTGCTGTCTGGTCATCCTACAAGGAACACACCATGTGTTTCAAAATCAAGTATGCAGAAGGGGCACACTCAGAGTTACCTGCTAACAAGCTTAAGAGTGATTAATACTGAGTAGAATCATTATGTTTGGGGTTGAAAAGATCTATCCTCCATACCTTAAACAGAAAGGAACAAAATACTAGAATGCAATAAACATGCCCTGAATTATAGGCATTAGTGATGATACTAATTAGCTACAAATGAAAATTAAAGACAGCATTGTTCTAATCCATTTATCTAACTAGATCAAGGTATCATTAACTTATAAAATAGCAATTATGTAGTGTGCAGCGTATTAAGCTACGAGGTCATGTAAGGGGCACATTTGTCCCTGTCTGTACACAATAAAAGCACTTAATTACTAGGCAAAGCTATACTTAGAAGTAATTAAATAAAAGTCACATATAACTATGTGTTAAAAATATTTTCATTATTATCAATTCATTTACAAAAGGTGATCCATACTTGCAGCTTTGAAACCGCATCATAAGATATATAAATAATAGTAAGTATCTCACTATTACATAGTGCTTTTCATCAGCGGATGTCAATGCACTTTAAAAAGGTCACTGCCATTATCCCCATGTAATAGTTAGGGAAACTGAGGTCCAGAGAGGCAAAGGGACTTGCCCAAATAGTCAAAGAAACTCTGGGCATAATTCAGAGTCAGTGGCTCACTAAAGTCAATGGATTTCAGTGAGCTTTGGATCAGGAGCTAAAATACTCTGCAGAACTCCCAGGTTCTGAAGTCTCTGATAGTTAAAGGAAACATTGAGAGACACCAATCTGCAGGTTTCATCTAAGTCAGTGGTCCCCAACCTTTTTTGGTCATGTCCCTCTCCCAGGAGCAATGGTTAGGAGCCAGGGCTGGGAGTGGGCTGCAGTTGGGACCTGGAGCAGACCCACAGTCAGGAGTGGGTCTGGAACTGCAGCTGGAGTCATGGCTGTGAGTGGGACTGTGGCTGCACCCGCGATCAGGTGCAGGAGCTGCAGCCAGGAGCAGGCCTGAGGTCAGGTCTGGGAGCCGGAAGCCACATCCAGGACTGGAACTTCAGCTGGGGCCATGATCGTGAGTGGAGCTGCGCCCGGGAGCAGACTTGGGAGCCAGTGGCTGGAGTGGAGCTGTGGATGGAGGGGGCTGAGTGGCACTGCCTCCCTACCCCCATGGGGGCTGGGCCCGGGCCCTGCACCCCCCCCAATGTTCCTCTGTGCCCCCCTAGGGAGGCACACCTTGGGGACTACTGGTCTAAGGGGAAGAGTTATGCACCTTATATAAAAAAGCTACAGGCAATTACCCAAACAAGCATTTACCCAAGACTAGAGAAATAATGTGTCATTATTCCATAAGAGTTTTAGGGGGTGCCTTGGAATCCCCCCAGATTTTACTAAATCATTTATACAATACGTAGATTCCAATGACGCCTTGGCAGAGCTTAAAAATCTAGCACGCTTCTCCTTTTCCACCACAGCTATAGTTGTTGTATATACTTAGAGTGGTTGCTAAGATTTTACGGTAGTACAGTAATGGGAAATAATAATGAAAGTACTATAACACTGATATTAAAATTACTGAAGTAGTTATTACATTTTGGGTAAAACTTTCAAAAACATCTACATCCCATTTTTAAAAGCTAATTTGATTTAGGACTCTAAATCCTATTGCGGCTTTGGAGCCTTTACCATGTAGGTGCTTTTGAAAATGTATCCTTCATCTTTAAAGAGCTAGATACTGGGAAATTCATTTCAAGGTTAGATCATTCTCCTTCCATTTTAATTGGATTTTTAAAAAATCCAAAGTGAATACATTCACTCAAACCAATCTGAATGTGAATTTATATAACCACAAATTTTCTGGGTGAAAAAAGTAGATTTTTTTTTATAAATTTCCTTTGATAAAAGGATGACCGGGCACTGTCTTAGCTGGTGGCTGCATTTCCCAGGATTGATTTGACATTATTCCTGAAAATACTGTCTTGGGAAGGAAGTGCTCAGTGAATTACATGGTTTCAGACAATAATGCATTGACAAGTAATTCCTGGAAGTTGAATCCTTAAGAGATGCATTACCTTTAGAATTGATGAGAAAAAATGTGGTAGAGCCCCAGGGCAAGTAAATGCTGGGATATATTTCAATTTCATATAATAAAAATCCTACTGAGCAACTGGAAAATTAATTTTTATTCATTGTAACCTGACAAAATATGCTGTGATATTTGATCAAATTATAATTGCAAAGGTGAAAAAAAATATGAGCATCTTGTCACTTATTTTGATGTTGTGTGGGCAGTTCATTATGCATCGTGAGCTAGATTCTATCACTGTTGTTCTCAATGAGGTGGGGCGGGGATGGGGACTTGGAGGAATGGGTGGATTGGGGGCAGGGCCTGGGGCAGAGGAGGGGCATCGAGTACTCCCCAGGTAGAGAGGAAGTTGCTACCTATGACAAGGTGTGACATTGTTAAGCTTGAGGGGTCCATGCATATTGTAGGAAACCACTTAAAATAAAGTGGGCACCTAACACCTCTGAGATAGTAGGACAAAGCAGTGTTTGTAGGCTGAAAAGTGTGTTACTAAACAGAAATCTTTACCAAAATTGCCTCTTCTGGCTTTCAAACAGCCCCCCAAACTTGTCAGAAGCAGGTTCTCTACAGTCAAGGACACACCAACTCAAAGCAGCCAGAACAAGAGATGCAAAACCTGCAGACATATCTCCACTTTTATGGTGATTAATACCCTCCACAACACACCTTACAAATTTATGGGTCCTACACATACTTATCATATGTGGCATACCTCATCAAGTGCATCAAAGGCCCCAACAACAACTGTGGTTTCATCCACATAATCATTACACAGAAAAGTGATAAAAGACAAAAACAACATATCACCCAGGGGCAAACACTTTTCACAAAGCAGCCACTCCATATCTGATGTCTCAGTCCTCGTCCTCAAAGGAAACCTCCACAACACCTTTAAACATGAGAGTCCGGAAACTTACATCAGTTAAATTAATAACGCTGCTGGATACTAAAAATCATTGACTTAACAGAGACACTGGTTTTAAGATTCATTACAAGCACTTGTAACACACACTGCTGCCTACTAACCTTCTTTTGGTTCCACCACTGCAGAGGTATTAAGTGCCCACTTCATTGGTCTCCTACATCATGTATGAACTCCTTATGTGTAACAGTTTGTAGCACCTTGTATTTAGCTATAACACTCTGGGCTCTGTGGAGCTTTAAAGCTTGTCTCCTCCACCAACAGAAGTTGGTCCAATAAAAGATAATACCTCACCCACCTTGTCTCTCTCCCACATATGTTATGACATTTCAAATCCAGATCTGAATTTTGCATGCTTAGCCCACCTCTAGTTACTTTAGCACTGCAGAATCATGCTTTTTTAAAAGGCAGTTGGTGGGTCTATGCTTTGCATAAAATATTCAGGGCAAAGAAGGAGAATTCAATGTACTGTATTCATGAGTCAGCAGAAATGCACAACTTTAAAAAAATACTCTCATTTCCTTAGAATAGCACAATGAAATCCATAACATTCTGCAACTTTAAACAATGATCTATTGTTCTTGTAGTACTAATAAAAAGAACACAATACAGTATGTTAGTTTTATTGCAAAAACAAAACTGCCTCTGAGGTTTCCTTCAGAAAATTAATTGGAAAAGGATTGGAAAATTATTTGAAGGAAGCAAAATACATGATGGTATATATTAGATTTTTTTAACCTGACAATTTAACTTTATGATTTCATTTCCATACTAATATAATGTCTACTTGGCAGCTCATATCATTTTCTAGAAACTGATTTAATTCCTTAAAACAATCTAGTGCATTGATGTATAAGATGTTTGGCAAAGGTACTTCACTTTTTATCTTCAGACAATTATACTTTTTATGAAATCGTGATTATGAAATGGCTTTAGAATTGGAACAAGATACCGAATGGTTACCATCATCTTGTCAATCAACCCACCATAAATGCATAGAGTTCTTTTTTCAAATTTCTACTTCAGTTAGACTAGATAGCAGTTCATTTAAAATATTTCTTTAAATTTGGAAAAAATCCTGCAAAAATAGTCATTAGAAATCAGCACCAAGGGTCCTCAGGCTCAGCATGAAGAAGAGTAATGTTGCCCTCAGGTCTACACTTGTACTAACAGCAGTATTCTTCCTCCTCAATGCACTTATTCTGAACAGTGCCTGTGTAAAATCCTCTTCCTCCTAATCTTTATTTTCTTTGTTTCCTGGTCATCTGAAGTCGATTCACATAGAAGATATTTTTGGTGGATACTTAGCACTTCGTGATAATTCATTAGTCTCTCACTTTTGAAGTTTAAATCTTTAACATATAAGAGTTTCATAATCTATAACACTGAGCAAGGCTAAGTTGTCTGTCTGCATGTCAAAATAGCCACAGCATTAGGTATGATTGGCGGACATACACCTCCTCTCGCCATCCCCCCGAGTGTTGGAACACCTGGGATGCTGTAGATCAGAATTCTAGTATTCTGCCAACACTCTATAAGGAAGCTTTGTCAATGCCAAGTTATGTCTGGCTCTGGTTTATTCTACCAGTTCATCTTATGTATGAAAAACCCTCTCACCGTGACTCCTAAAATAAACAGAGGCAACATATCTATTGCAATTAGTGATGTATTTTTTCAAATATGCAGTTTTGACCATGGCTTATTATTGGCGTAACATTTTATTGCCATCAGTTCCATTATGTTTGCTATCACCAGATAGTTAATGTTGGTAAATTCTTTGTTATCAAAACAACAGTTTTTGTTACAGGGAACAATTCTTAGCATGAAACACATTCTTTCTCCTTTCATCTTGAGCCCCTGCTGAAGGACTTTTAAAGCTCTGTTTATAACTTGAAGATTTGTATCTCCCCCCCTCCCCCGACCAATACGTTCTGTATAACAATTAAACTTGTATTAGCCCTCATTAGTCTTGTGTATTAACCCTTATTGGATTTGGGTATATCATAGAAGTTTGGGTACATTAAAGAAAAGAGATTTGACACTTACATACCACAAGAATAGGTGCATTAGCAATACTATAGACACATTAGATTGAAAGGATTAATTAAACCAAGTAGTTTATCTGCCTGCCAATTTAGGATTATTTCACATTGTATATTCAAGGGAGCTTTAACCCAGTCTGACTTTAAAACTTCCAAAGCAACAGGGCTTTCAGCACTGTTCTTGGGGGACTATTTCATGACCCAATGAAATAGTCAACTCCTAACTTGCTCAGAGGTAGTCTACAAAATTACATATTACCTGCCTTTGTTTCCCTTATTCTCTTATTCTCCGACCCACTTTCCATTTTTTACATCTGCTTATTGCATCTTAAAGTAGATTCCAAAGCTTTTTGGGGGCCCCTCAGTAAACCTTTCAGATCCTTGGGTATATGAGGGAGGCCAGGGCTATTCATGAGAAATCTATAATCTCTGCACCAGCTCCAGTACCTGGTATCCCATCTATTGGTCCCTTGGCAGCATAGGTCTCTTGGCACTACACCACTACCAAAGTCACTCCCTGTCAACAGCTGACCCAGTGCATCTTAAGTGAGGAGGGTTATGTAGAAAGAGTAACAGTCCCATCCTGTATTACCTCTGACTATTTTCTGTGGGCACAGAAGGGGGGCAATGTGTGTCCTCTACTGTCTGCTCACTTCCCATCCCATTCCAGGGCATGGATCCTGGACCACATGAAGAGTTTTTGATAGATGCCCAAATGTGGGAGAAGATCATTGTCAGAGAGCTGAGTGAGCATCCCCTTCTATATCACACAGAAAAACACAGTATTGCTGATGGCAAGGCTTCAAATATCATGAGTCATGCCCCCCAGAATCACAAGAATGTCTTTAAAATCATGAGATTTACTGCAAAATAATGAATAGTGGTGTGTTGTCATTTGCTTTCTGGTTTTGAGCCTTTAGAGGTCATGTTTTCAAGTTTCCCCCCACAATCATGAAGGGCTAGAAATTTACTTTTTATTTTAAATAAAATCTAAGATTCTCTAGAAGAAAAAAATACCAAATACTGTAAGACTCACAATATAGTCATGAGAACTGATAACACTGTCCACAAATCCTTTGCTCAATTAGAAGCCTGGCCTTCCTCTTGTATTTTGAATGATTCTTTATGAGTGAAATTCACCCCTCTGCAAGGGACCAGGACAAAGCCTATGCATCACTTGAGCCTGAAGAGTTTAAACAAGACATCAGTGGAGCATAGATCTTGGGCTGGCCTTCTACACAGGGGTGAATTTCACCCTATCTATAGGGCCCTACCAAATTCATGGTCTGTTTTGATCAATTTCACGGTCATAGGATTTTAAAAAATGTAAAGATCACAGTTTGAGATATTTAAATGTGAAATTTCATGCTGTTGTAATCATTGGGTCCTGACCCCAAAGAAGGTGGTGGGGAGTCGCAAGGTTATTGTATGGAGATGTCACAGTACTACCACTGTTACTTCTGTGCTGCTGCTGGTGGCGGTGCTGCCTTCAGAGCTGGGCTTCCTGCAGATGGGGGAGGTTCCCAGCAATGAGTCTGACCCAGCCCCAGCAGCGGCTCCTGCAGGGGAAGAGGAAGTCCATCCCTCCCCAGGCCAGCTGGGACTGAGCTCTGAATTGACTGAATTGTGTTTGTGTGAATGTACATGGAAAGAACTTTAAGTCCCATTGATAAGATTTCTTTAATTGAAAAAAAAAATTATGATGAAACAAAGTTTATGTGGGGCAGAAGTACTTCAGAAAGGGTAAGGTCATTCAATGCAGAGTAACCAATATCGTATGATAAGGTGGATTGCCACAAAGTTTAAAGAGCAAATTTGAATATCTAATACTAGACTGAATAGAGTTTGCTGACAATCGAAAATCCACATTTGTTGGTAATAAAACATTCAATCTACAGTTAGGAATAATGAGCAAATCAATAAAACTTGATGTTTGGACAATTTGCAAAAGACCCAAAGAGCTAAATTCATTGAATAAACTGCTGGCAATGAAGAGGTTGACCAATTCTAACTGTAATCTTCCTCTCAATATATTGTGTTACAATTTACTCACAATGGAAAAGCTCTGTTAGCTAGCACAAATAAACATGATGCTATTGAGACCCTGGCAAAGCCTAAGCAACTTAGGGAATTAGTTTACGTGGGCTATATGAACAAGAAAGCAGGGAACATTGTCACTTGGTTACATTCAGCAAAACACAGTTATTATGAAGCTTTTATTTGAATTAGCAAAGTGTCATAACAAATATTTTAGCCATAATTCTGGATAGAACTGCTCAGTTTTAAACAGGATAATTCAACGTTTTTAACGTTACTCCCTAGTTTTTCATTAATATACTTCTTGAATTAGTACTATAGGATATTAGTGATTCAGTTCCTACAAATGAAGAAGAGATGCATGTTTAATACATTTTTATTGTCTATATTGGTTTAAATGGTTGTGGTTTCCATGATGGACCTTTATTCCAAAACCACAACTGCTTCATGTTACAATAAATGTTTCCTTGAGGAAGAGACTGACTTGTTCTGAGGAATCTATAGACAATTTCAGCTATCACTTTGCTGTTAAAAGCACCTTTTATGAAACAGTGACATTAGTGCCAAATCAAAATACGATATTGTTTTTTAAAAAGTGGAACACTAGCTATTTTGCTTTGTTATCTGACAAAAAGGCTTACTACAGCAGCTTCCCAGTACAGGGCTGAGGTTTCAGCATTTGATATCCATTGAGTCTCATTTAACAATGAGGGGAAATTATAGTCATATCTGAAGAGTGACTAAAGCATGGGTTATTTGGGAGTGAAAAGTGTAAGGTAATGATGGGCCTAAACTAAATATGTCCCTGGAAACCCTAAAAGTGTTTGCATCCTTTGGGATGCATGGATCCAGATTGTGGTTCAGGCACATATTTAGATTAAGCAGTGTTAATCAGGATTCTGGAGCAACCTAAAATGTGATTAAAATGCAGGTCTGTTCTGAAAAGCCACCCGGTTCCACGTGTCCTCCCATCTCCCATTCCATAGCTTCTACAGTAAACATGCTGACTTTACAAACAAAGAGATGTTTCCTAACCAACACCCTGGGGAAACTCAGCTTGAGAGCAGAAAGTCAAACAAGATTCTCTTTCTCATGCATCAAGCTCTGAAATCTCTCTTCTCCTCATCCTGAGATTGTGAGCTGTACAGAGCAGGAACCATCTTGCTTGAGTGTTTGATAAGCATCTAATACACAGTGGGCACTACCACAAATAAATAAGTCACCACTAATAATGAAGGTTGTGAAGGCTATAATAAACACTTAATGATACGTTTGGAATATGTTATCTTTAAATAATGCCATCAAGGACACCACTGTGAGAAAGAAAGCCATCCCTAAATACAGTTTCCTGGATGCATGCAAGGTACATCAATACCTTGAATAGTGTGTGCAGGTTGGGTCACCCCAACTCAAAAAAGATCCATTAGAATTATAACAAGTGCAGAGAAGGACAACAAAAATTATTGTGCATATGGAACAGCTTCCGTATGAGGAGAGATTAAGAAGACTGGGGCTGTTCAGCTTGGAAAAGAGACAGCTGATGGGGGATATGAAAGGGGTCTATAAAATCATGAATGACGAGGAGAAAGTGAATGAGGAAGTGTTATTTACCCATTCACATAACACAAAAACCAAGAGTTACCCAGTGAAATTATAGGCAGCAGATTTAAAGTAAACATAAGGAAGTACTTCTTCACACAATGCACAGTCAACTTGTGGAACTCAATGCCAGGGGATGTTGTGAAGGCCAAAAGTACAACTGGATTCAAAAAGGAAGAGAACATGGAGGATAGCTCCGTCAACAGCTATTACCCAAAGTCATCTGCATAGGCAGTGTGTGAACTGCCCATTCGTGAGGCTAGCCCCTGGCCCCGCCCCTTCTGCCTGAGGCTCTACCCCTCACTATCCTCCCCTTCCAGAGTCCTGAGCCCCTCAACACAGCTGGAGGAGCCCTGCCCCAGACACCCTGAATCCTGGCCTGCTTGGCAGGTGCCCCCAGACCTGGAATGCCAGGTGGGCACCCCCAGTGCCAGGCAGCCCAAACATCAGCCACAACCTCCACAAGTTCTGGTCTGCCAGCCAGCCCTAACCCCAGCTTCAGCCCTAGCCCACTTCAGGAAACAGGAGCATCCTGGGCTCGGACCGCAGTGGAAGAGCAGGAAACAGGAGCGGGGCTCAGGGTAGAGTGTGAGTGGGGCCACACTTGACTGTTTGAGGAGGTTTAGCCTCCCCTGGCCTGTGATACCCCCTTTTCCCCCGCCCCCCATGGTGATCAGGGATGCAACCCTATGCTCTGGGTGTCCTTAAACCTCTGCCTGCTAGAAGCTGGAACTGGATGGCAAGGAATGGATCACTCAATAAATTACCCTGTTCTGTTCACTCCCTCTGAAGTGTCTGGCACTGGCCTCTGTTGGAAGACAGGCTACTAGGTACATGGGCCATTGGTCTGACCCATTATGGCCATCCTTATGCTCTTAAGGTACAGTATTACTTATATAACACACAAGGACTGAGAAGCCACTGGAATTTCAGCTCCAAACCATAACAAGTCTCAAGGGCCAGCACTACTGTATATTCCTTTCTGAACAACACTACATCAGGAGCATAGTTCCCAAAGTCCTCCTGTTGTAGGAAGAATGAAAGGCAGGAACCCAATACATTTCCAGTTTTGCAATGAATAACTGCAGCCCTATAAAGAATTTTTGGCTTCAAAGCTTTTTTGTGTTAGATTAATCAATCTGAGCTCACTATCCAACAACTTTGAATGTTATGTATTTGCACATTCACATGTAAAATTCAGCTAATTTGTGAAAATGGAAGAAATCCAAGAGTGGCAGCAGAAAGTCCTATCACCAACACCTCCTCCCCCAAATGGGAATCTGATTTTGATTAATTTAGGAAGGAAATTGTGCTCTGAAATAATTGATCTGCCCCTCTAACTCCCAGCCCTCTCCAGAGAGTGTATAAAGCCTAGAGAAAAGTATAATGAAAATACAAAAGCTTTATTTCATGTCAGCATTTAGAAAAATACTGCTATTTGACAGGGCCTAGTGTTCTGGGTGGCTAGCACCTTAGATCCTCCCCAGAAACACTGAAAAATATCCCCACAGCCATTCTTCACACACATACACACATCATGGCAAGACTACTACCCATGCTACCACTGGCTAAGATTGTCTGATTGCTTCTTGTAATTCAGAGGAGGGGAGTCAGAGAACAGAAGGTTGGAGTTAATACTAATTCACGTAGAATGGACCCTCTAAAAATTGTCTCCTAGAGATGAGCCACTGTCTGTGGAGGTGAAGGGAACACGTTGCTTAGCGTTCCTTCCCAACAACTCTGCACACTGTTTCTGTGCAGATCAGAGTTGGTGCAGATATTCTGCAAAATGTGTAAAGGGCTACACAGATTAAAAAAGAGAACCTGTTTAGTTATTTTCCTCCATTCTGTGGGCCTACCACAGCTTTAATCACTTTTATAGCAACCTGCATGGAATTTTGAGGGAGGGGCACAGGTTGCAGGAGGGAAACGTTTAGAGAAGGCACCAATCTGTATCCACGTGGATGGAATGCTCACTGATGTTACAACATTTTTGTAAATAGCTCTCTGAATAAAGACACAGTTTAGTTTAAAAACCATGTTATTATTAAGCACACTGAAACAATTTCTGCACAGCACAGTGAGGCTGAAGGGAGCATATTGGTTACTGATGGAACATTTTACCAAGAAGTAATTTCAAGTATTCTCCATTTCTCTCTTCACCAGTCTGATTTTGTTACCCTATGCAGTTTTTTAAATTTTCAGAAACATCTAAATCATGAAAAATGTTGTATATGACATTTCAAATAATTTAAAAACAATTGCACCAATTTTTGGAACATTTGCAAACTCAAAAACAGGACAATGTAATTAAAAACCCAACTCTTGTTATGGATATTTTATCCAGCTATAACAAGAAACATGCCAGGGTAAGATGCCTTTACTCCTCACTGAAGTGATGTTGCATCACGGGTGGAACACAGTTGTTATTCAATAACATTGCAAACATCTTAGGAAAGGAACTGAAGAAGATCATGACGAATATGAAGGGCAGGCTGGACTTAAATGCCTGAGGGAGAATTTGACCAGGACATTGGGTTTAGCATCCTCACTCTTACAGCATCTCTAGCATCAGCAAGGGCATTGTTCACTACTTACTGAGGAAAACACTGATCCTTCTACATATGGCCAACACAAAGCCTGTGCAACACTTAGGTCATACGAAAGTTCAGTTTTAAGACTTAAGTGGTGCACGGGCCTAGTGATATCCCTCTGTATGTGTGGAGCCTTCAAGCACCACTCTGATGCAAAAAATCATCTGTCTTCCCGTCTTGGGAAATTGATTAGCCCTCATTACCATCCCACTTCCACACTGTGTTAATACACATGAAACCCTTGGACTTTCTGTTGGAAGCTGCCACCACAACTGGCATTCTCAAGGATTGCATTTACTTTTCTAACTAAGAATTCTGCAAAGACCATCTTCATCTTGGATTTTCTCAGCTACCTCATCACTGGGGTCATACCAATAAACAATAATTAAACAATTTTCCTTTATCTCTTACCTGTAGGAATGACCCCGGGCCCACAGGCCTGGGTGCCCCTTTAATTGGGGCATTTTGTTCTTGCTTGCAAGCTGGGCACACCCGCTTTGCTTATCGCAGGAACTTGGCCTTCCTCCATCCTCCCCCCCTTACTTTCACACAGTCGGCCTCGTCTGCACCTGGCAGTGTTTTGTAGCTTGCCTCTTCTGCAGTTTCTCACACTGACTACTGTGTTTGCAGCTGGGGATGTTTTGTAGTTTGCTATGCTTCTGAGCTCGTGATGGAAGATTTTTGTAGGAAACTTTGAATTGTGCTGTGCATTTGCGCATGTGTAATCTTAGATAATAAAAGAGGCAGGTGAGCTCAGAAAAGCAGCTTTTGCCTCCTCGGATTTCTACAACTTGGTGTCAAGTCTTTCCTTCACTTACCCAATCCCATTGTAGCACTCAGTGCAAATATGTGACTTCCTTTTTATTCCTGCAGCCAGTGAGGAAAAGGACTGACTTCAAAGGTCTCTCTACCTGCCTGCTCCAGCCAAAAACAAATTCCCCAAATGATTTAGACTGGCACGGGAAAGGAAGGAAGACATCACTATGAACCAAGACGATTGGCTTGAATCTTAGCAGATGGTCAAAAGGCTATCAGTCTCCGTCAAGAGCAGGGAATCACAGATGGTCTGTACTATATCATACTTACTTCCCTCAGCAGGTTAGACTAAAGTCATCCCAGCTAAAAGCAAGATCTGGCCAGAAGAGGTCAATGCTTCTTCATTCATGTATATGCTCAGGTATTGTGAGCTTTTATATAATTTTTGAATGATGTATACACTCAGTTTCTTGTGTTGCTTGGAATGGTACTCGAGTTCATAGAGACTTATGTAGAGTCAGAGCAAAAGCTACTATGGATCAGAAGCAGGGATGGAACATGCATTAATAAATGGGTCCTACTTTACTTAGAAATTGCTTGATTCATATTCTGGATGCTCTAAGATATTCCATAGGCATGCTATTTTAAATTAAATTATTTAAATTATCATTTAATGGTTGAGTTTGGAGAATTCTACTCCCCTTGTAAGGGCCCTTCTCTTTGATGTCCTTTCTATCCCTTAAAGTAGCCATTTAGAATGAACATAGCAAACTGAGCTGGTATAGGCAGTTATTTCATAGCAGCACTTTTTGTTGGCATGATATACTGGCCAATACTAGCAACTTTATGGTTAAAGCAGCTAGAATGCAACTTCCTCTTCTCTGCCAAGAGGATAGGTTGCACCATACCTACTGCACCTCCTCCAGGCCACAGAGAGAGAGTTATCCTTCCAATCATATGTCAGAAATCGTAAAGGAAAATACCACAGGAGCCATCCATGAGACAAGAAGCCTGAGAATGGACAACAATCATGGGTGTGAAACAGCAGCGTGGAGAATGGCGAGAGATAGATGTCCCCTCTTCCATCACCCACTAGAGGAGAAAACCAGCAGCCACTCAAATACCCACCCCTCTACCGTCACATTTTATTAGCAATAAATGATGCAATAAGATGGAAGAATCATAAGAAAGATCTTTACTGGACATGGTGAGAGGCCAGTATTACGACCTGAAAGGGATGTGTTTGGTAGTATCTTAGCTCCCTCCTGAACACTGCTCCCCATTGTTCAGTTCCACTCATCATCAAATGGGTTTCTAATGGGGTCCCACAGGGATCAAGTCTTGGCCCTATGCTATTAAACATTTTTATTAATGACCTGAAAGGAAACAAAATAATCTCTGATAAAGTTTGCAGATGACAAAAACAGGGGAAGTGGTAAATAATGAAGATGACAGGTCACTGATTCAGAGGGATCTGGATCATTTGGTAAGCAGCTGCAAGCAAATAATGCACATTTTAATATGGCTACATGTAAATATATGCATCTAGAAACAAAGAATGTAGGCCATACTTACAGGATAGTGGATTCTATTCTGGGAAGCAGTGAGTCTTAAAGGATTAGGGAGTCATGGTGGACAATCAGCTGAACATGAGCTCCCAGTGAAATGTTGTGACCAAAAGGGCTAATGAAATCCTTGAATGCATAAACAGGGGAATCTCAAGTAGGAAGAGAGAGGATATTTTACCTCTGTCTGACACCAGTGCAGTCACTGCTGGAATACTGTGTCCAGTTCTGGTGTTCACAATTCAGGAAGGATGTTGATAAATTGGAGAGGGTTCAGAGAAGAGCCATGAGAATGATTAGAAAACATGCCTTATTCTGATAAGCTAAATTGATTGAGCTTCTTGAGTTTAACAAAAAAAAAGGTTATGGAGCAACCTGATTACAGTCTACAAATACCTATTTGAGAAACAAATATTTAATAATGGGCTCTTCAAACTTACACAGGAAAGTCTAACATGATCGAATGGCTGGAAGTGGAAGCTAGACAAATTCAGACTGGAAATAAGGTATAAATTTTTAACAGAGAGAGTAATTAACCATTGAACAACCCACCAAGGGTTGGTTCCTCCATCACTGACCATTTTAAAATCAAGAGAGGGTGTTTTTGTAAAACATCTGCTCTAGGAATTATTTTGGGGAAGTTCTATGGCCTGGGTTATATGGGAAGTCAGACTAGATGATCACAGTGATCCCTTTCTGGTCTTGACATCTATGAATCTTATAGTGTGTACGCACACACTTTCCAGATTTATCTCAAGCACTGGTTACAGAAGTGAACAAAGGAAGCCTTGCCAGTCCTAACATTCATAAATCTGCTTAATATTAATAGTTACTCAAAACTGTTGATTGAGCCTAGGCAGTACCCATAAAATTAAATGCCCATCATTTTCCTGGAAAATGATGCTAAAAGATGCACGTATTTTAAACCAAGCAGGATCACTTGTATAACTGAGTGATACCATAGCAGACTGCAATCCTCTAAAGGTTCTGTTATGGATTTAATATCAATGAGGACACTGACTTGACTAATAGAAACAAGCTAAGTTATGCTGAAAAGCCTGAATGGAACAGGAAATTTGGAATGGACTTTGGAATGGTCACTTTACTGATTATGTATATGGACAATTACTAAAAATCATAAGGAGGCTTTAAAATATCAGAAAAAAATCCAAATTGGCTTTAAATCCACTGTGAAAACAAGGATACAAGTTCACTGATTCACAAGAATTCCTGACACAAGTTTAGTGCCTTTTTTTAAAAAATTTAAAAAGCATGTGAGATTTTAATCAGCTTGATTATAAACAATCAATGAAGACAATGCCATAAATTATGATGGACAGTTCTTATTAGTTATGCCAGAGGGACTGGATAAGTTCAGAAGGCAGTGAATAGTATAAAGAGTTTCAGTGAGAGTTTGAATCTAGACTAGGGAGCATGGTATTTAGGTGCCTAAAGATGCAAATAGGTGCCTAACTCCCATTCAAGGTACTTTTAAAAATTCCATTAGGCACCTGTCTGCATCTTCAGATACCTAAATTCCTTTACAAATCTGGCTCCAAGTGAAAAAGAATCTGATAGTTGTTCAGTACACTAAGCAAAACGAGGGACTAGCGAACAGCCTTAAGTGAAAAGAGCAGGCATTCTCCATTTAATTATTTGAAGTATGTGTCCATGCACCAGAAAAACCACAATATCTCAATTTGCAATCTTTCCGTAAGACCAAGAATCAAAAAAGCACAGCGAAGGAACTGAAATACTCCTTCACTCTTAGATGCAGTCCCTCTCTAACAGGGTTGAAGATGTTTGCTTTTGCACTTCTTGTGCTGTGTGTCTATGGTGGGGGATAAAGTAGAACATTTGAATTTACAGAGCTATTAGTCAGGTGCTTCATTCCCTCAAAAACATTACATTCACTTTCAAAAAGCCACTGAAAGCATTAGATATGTTAAGTGTTGTGAAGAGATGGAGCATTATCTAAATTGTTAAAAAGGTAGAGGTTGTTTCTTGCTTTGTCGAGGTTAATGGAGAGATTCCTCACAATCCCTGGTGGAGAGGTAGTGGCAAAGAGTACAGAGCTGTTCTGATGGGTTATGAATCTCAAATAAGTTGAAAAATTCAGTTAAGAAGCTGTTATGATGATCTTGATGTAGCAATACTATCTGTATTCAATTTTTTTCAAATCAATCTACTAATACACACTTAATAAGCCCGGGTAAGAATGGGAGTTCTAATAAATAATATATTTCACAATAATACTAATTAAACATTATAAATATCTAAAAAAGACTTATTTATATTTAACTTTTATAGTAAACTTTTATTTCATTTAATGTAAATATGGATTTATTTTAAATTGTACATGTTATATAAATATCTAACTATTACTACTATCATGCATCAATTACCCAACTTTAAAATGTCCTTTGTGATAAGTATTATCAGGTTTCATTAATGGTATGACTAAAATGTAAAAAATGGAAAGTGTAGTGTATACTAATTAGAGATAGTAAAATAATGGGAAAAATGTGAATAATTATTCAACATTCAACCCTGTTGCATAAATTGAAGGGCTTTAAAAAAAAGAATCCTTTTCTATTGGTTGCTTTCAGTTTATTTGTTTTAATGTCTACACCAAAGGAAAATGCATTCTCACACATCCTGTGAAAAAAATTAAGAAACTTTTTGGTTCAGGTCAACTGAAATGTTTAGATAATTTCAAAATGTTTTGTTTCCATTTCAGCCATTTTTAATTTTTATAAGTGTTTTAACTCTAATTAACTCACATTTCAAAGTATAAAGTCAACCAGAAAACCAGAATTTTTCATTTCAAAAACATCTCAAGACAATTTTAAAGCTTTTATTCAAAAAAATTTTGGTGCTGAGAAATTAGTCAAAACTGACCCTTTCCTGCAAAAGGTGTCATGATCAACAAATTGGCAAAATTCTCAACCAGCTCTACTTCTATGTCACTCTACTAATTAGATGAATCTTGTGTATGTTTGAAAGAATTAACAATAATAGAAACCTTAGGCTCCTATTTCATCTGAACAAAAACTGTATTGTAAAAAAGTATTAAAAAGGAAGTGATGGGAATCTCTAAGTTCATGGGTAGTAGTAGTGGTGCAAGCTTCCCCTCCACCATCTTCTAGAGCGAAAAGAGAATGGGTGGAGTCATTGGTGGTTATAGAAAGATGTGGTTATTGGGTTAAATCAGCTGTGATTAGATGCTGAGGAGAGGGGAACGGAGGGAGTTGTAAACAGTGAACTTGGTTTGCTATGAGGTAGAAATGTCTGGCAGGTGGGTGGGAAATGTGATAATGGGGTTCTAAAGTTGGTTAGCACCTCAAATTTTGCATTCTTCAGGACTGATTGGGGCAGTAATGCACAATTACCACCCGGGCCTCCTACTGCTAATATAAAGGATTGCAACTGTGGAGAAGAGCAGCTAAGAGGGGCTACAGACTGGAGGGAGAGAGGGCTTTCATGTTGCCTTTTGTCTTCATTTTGCCACTAGATTTAGGTGGACAGCACCATGGGAAAGGAAAGTTCTCCTGGAGAGGGACATGTCCCCCATATACCTCCCAGCATTTGTGCCCATAGTTTTAACTGAAGACGTTTTGCAGTCATTTACTACACTTTGGAGGGGTGGGTGGAAGGTATGGCAAAGCAGCTCAAAACGTATTGCATGGAGAAATTTCTAACAGAAGTCTCTATAGATTAACAACGACATGTTAAAGCATCACTTGTTGAATCTGTAGTGCTAGCCACAGCAGTACAGAGAGGCATGTGTTCAAAGAGCTGAACAAAGTTGTATCCAGGCAGCTGAAAGTCAAATGGACCAATCAATGTTTCTTTCAAAGATTCCATAAAAAAGGCAATTGAGTTTGTCTGAGCATTTAGTACATCAGCCAGACATTTTTTTAAAAATGCCATTCCTAGACCTATACAGGGTAAACTGTCCCTGGTCTACACAGAGGGGCAGGGGTGGGCAGAAGGAATCTTCTTATTGCACCCTATAAGGACCAAAACCAATTCTAGTGCTCCTTCTGTTCACCTATGGGAGCAAAAAAATTGTGCCCGAAAGGGATGAGGAGAGGAAGAAGCCTCAAGGATGCGTCCCTTTTCCATGGAGCTAGCCAGCTACAGACAGGGGAGTATACTGTACCATGAAATCCCCCCCCCAAGCTCCTCCTGGAATGGTGCAGCCATGCACTGGTCTTACTGTGAATAAATGCCACAATCTGGACGCAAGGGCTTCCAGAAGTGCCTGAGACAAAAGTTTAGCTTCTTATAACAGTGTGGCATGAGATTTTCATCTGCTCTACTATAGGTTATGGATTGCTGCAGCGTGATGCATTTCACTTTGTATCAGCAAAACCAGTGATGGCAAAGCACAGGAGTCCCATGCTTTTCTTTCAACAGTCACATCCTAGACCAGCCATTCTCCTAACCAGAGTCACAATGGGGAAAGAGAGGGAAAGGAAGAGGCATGGGGGAGCTCAGCTCTGCATGTCTAATCCTGCTCTAACTCATGCCAGGGCTCAGTAACACTGAATCAGGTAGCCACAATGAACTCCCTTCAGTCACTCATCTTCACTAAAGCTGAACCACTTGTGGCTATACTGAAGAATTGGGCTCATTATGGTCTAGTCAACAGCTCATAATATAAAAGTTGGAGTGTGGTTTTCCATTTCCTAATACTCAGAGTGTAAAAAACAGAAAACAGTATAGGGAGCAATCCTTCACCTGAGGGCAGCTCACCCTAACAGATCTTTAATAAGTGGAAATCTGGACTGAGCTGTAATATACAGTATTGATTCTGGAGAGCAAGAGTCTGATTCCAGGGAAGTTCTAGACACTGGGAGCTGCAGAATGAACTCTCTGAGACAGAACAAACTATGAGAGGTAGGCTTCAGAATTTTTTTAATTAGCAATATGCTTACTCTATTTCTGCACTCTCCATTAATTAGCAGTGCTGTTAGTGGAGAACCAATTGCTGTTTTATATTAAGATCCCAGTGGCTCTCTTTTAACTTTGGCACATGCAAAAAAACACCACAGGTACACATGAAAAGTAATATTTGCCCACTGAAAGCCCGTAACTAGATGAACAAGAAATCACATAATTTGTGCATTTGCACATGCTGATACAGTGGAAGAATTTTAAGGCCCTTACAAAATATGGCCCTTTTAGCAAATGAAGATTTTTCTTTTTTTTAACTCCAGCCTGAAAAGTTATATTAAATTAAATTGGATGGCTCTAAGTTACTTTATTTCTAATGTTGCCTGTTTATCATAACCAGTATGCAAAGCTTCCAGGGATAGAGAGATAGGAAGTTGGGTCTTCACTTCTGTACTGCACTTTAGCTAAATAGAGAAAAATTCAAGGACCAGATTCTCTGTTGCCCTGCACCTTGTGTACTAATGGGAAGCAAGAATATATTGGGTAAAAACGTTTATTTTTTTCTGATTTGGTAGCACTTTATACTCTCTTTACACTGGTGTAAATGACTACACAGTTTAGGGGAATGGAAAATTGGGCCTACAAAAAGTTACATGTATTTGCTTATTTATTTCCATCCATAATTAAATATCTATCTTCTGCTTTGGGCAATTTTTCAAACTGAAATGTGCAAAATGAACACCTGCCCCCAAAATAATGCAAGTTTCACACTTTCTTTTGGATTCTGGTTATGCTAGAAAATTGTTAACCTCTTCTATCTGGGGGTCTTTGATCTAAAGACGTTTATAGACCTGGTTAAAGCCTATGGGTGTTCTAAGCACCCCTCTTTAGGCTAAAGGGAGGCACAATTAAGCCTCTATGTAGTGCTAGCTAGCTGGAAATATTAGGAAGCTACTGACCAAGACACTGTGGATTATGGCAAAGCCTAAGCAGGGCTAAACTTTGTGGTCTAAGGGGTTCCTGACTACAAATTCAGTTTGATAAACTGCATGTGGTGAGTAAAAGGCAAAAAAGCCAGGCAGGAGAGAGCAAACAGAAAGCCAGAGAAGGAGCTGAGAGGAAGCAGAGAGACAGAACTGGAGAGGCAGAGTTGGGGATTTCAGAAGAAGGGAACCATCTGCTGTTTGAGTTCAGGGGAACAGAGCAGCTGTGTGTATGTTCTTTGTAAACAAACAGGATTGCACCAAAAAATATATCTGACTCATATCAATGTCTTCTCCTAATAGGAACACCCTTGAAAGACCCCACGTATTTGCTAACCACTCAGGCTACAGGGGCAACAACAATATACAATGGCTGAAAAGTCAACATCCCACAGAACTCATCAAATGGGATCTTTAAATATATTTTTATATATTTTTTCTTCTATAAAAGGAGACAGTTCATACCTCCAGACTTGATAGGAGTTGCGCACATGTGTATAGGAGATAATATAATATTTCTGCATACAAAGTTTCAATCTTGGGATCCCTTTTTACAGCTAAGCAGGAGGAAACCTTGCTAAAGACACACTGGACATCCGTCTGCGTGGAAAGGGAAGATACATATGAAAAGAATCTCCTCTGAACGTGGGGTACCTTAGAGTATGATCAACCCTGTAGTTAGGGCAGGGACAATAGGTTATTAGAAACCCATTCTAACTGTTGTCTCCAGGAATGGGAATAATTTTGGACATCTAGCAAATGCCCAGCTGTATATCACAAACCTGTTTAGCTGTGATTTTCAAGGTCCAGTGGCTGGAAGCTGAAGATAGACAAGTTCAGACTAGAATAAGGTTTGATTTACAAAAAACCTGAGGGTGATTAACCTGTGGAATAACTTAACGTGATGGATTCTCCTTTACTTTAAGTCCTTAAATCAATACTGATGTCTTTCCAAAAGATATGCTGTACAGAATTCAATTCAAACAGAAATTATAGGCTTGATACAAGAATGACTTGAGTGAAAGTTGATGGCCTGCATATATAGGAGATAAGACTAGATGATCATAAACAGTCCTTTGTTGTTTTAAAATCTATGGAACTATGAATCAAAGCTGCTTAATGAAATTAGGTACAGTACTCAAATTCTCCTGAATTCTAATAGGAGCTGGATACCTAACTCTGCTGAGCAGCTCTGAAAATCCCAGCCTTTATTTATCACTATTTCTAAAGGCTTCAGAGCCTCATTATATTTTTTTCCAGGAAAGTAACAGAACCAGAGGCGGCTCCAGGCACCAGCACAGCAAGCGCGTGCCTGGGGCAGCAAGCCACGGGGAGCACTCTGCCAGTCGCCGCGAGGGCGGCAGACAGGTTGCCTTTGGCGGCATGCCTGCGGAAGGTCCATTGGTCCCACGGCTTCAGCGGACCTCCCACAGGCGTGCTGCCGAATCCACAGTACCGGGGACCTCCCGCACGCAAGCCACCAAAGGCAGCCTGCCTGCCATGCTTGGGGCGGCAAAATACCTAGCGCCGCCCCTGAACAGAACACTGTAGATAAAGCTCTGTAATGGATATTCTTGAATATTTGGCATCAATATAAAATTCTTAAATGTTTCTTAAATAATGTGACTGAAATGGCGCAGTAATAGTAAATGTATTAGATGTTGGTTGTCTCTCTCAAGACCTTTGTGAGAATAAGAGTGAGAAATTATCAGTCATTATTATATTATCCTGTGATGGAGGAGAGAAAAAATCAGAATAAAACAAAATAAAGGAATGCTTAACACGTACTTTATAAATAAGAAAGCACATTTAACATGTTTATAGAAATCTCTCTATATTATAGTAACCTAATAATGAATTGAAATGTCTATATTTGAATATATAGAATTAAAGGGTGAGTGAAGTAGCTGCAGAGTTTTCTGATATTCATGACTAGATTATGCCCCAACTGGCATGAGCCTGCTTTGAGGAAGGCACAATCTATCCTAGGGCTTCTGGGAATGTACAGGGGGAGTGTAGCATGCGTCCATACGTGTCCTCTTCCCCTCTCCCCAGTATTTAGCCCAGCTGACTTTGAAAAAAGAACATGCTCAAGTATTAGGATGGTTTAAAAGCAATGAATTTAGATTCACCTTAAATTCACAATGAAAACCATAAATGAAAAGTTATGTTCTATTGTCCTTTAAGGTCTACCAGAGCATGAAATCAATGGCAGCAGTCAGCCAAGGTATAGCAAAGTATTCTTTCAAACTCATCATTTTTGTTATTAGCTGTCTGCCTCAAATATTTATAATTTCATGGAGTTTACATTTTCAGAGATCTCATATTAAGATAAAGCTTGAACTATTGTTATAACGACACTGTCAAGGCTTGCAGAGCTAAAATTAGATTTACGAATCATGTTTTGAACCATGGGTGCATGCATGTACATCACGCTTTAGCTCCTGTTCTGCCAGTCTGCTGCTTTCAATCAAGCAGAGTAATGAAATATATGAAATTTCCACTCTTTGAAGCACGTCAGAGGGTAGCATTGTCTTCAATTTCAATATCCTGCCTGCTCAAAGCAAGAGAGTAGATGGATACAGTGAAGTGTGATGCACATACTCACATCTTCACTCACAGGGAAATGTAGTGTACTGATTTGTCCTGTTGTGGTGGTTTGTTTTGGGGGAGGGAGGTAGTAAGAGGGTAGGGTGGAGAGGCACTTAGTAGAAAGATGCAAGATAATTTTTATTTTATTGTGTTACAGAGCTCAAGTAGGGATGAAAGATTTTTTTTTATAAGTAAGAGAACAAAAAAGTTAAAATAAAAGCATGGCAATTTTTGCCAGCTCTTGACAGTATTTCTTTATGGAAAACGTACAGATTGTAAGCTATTAGCACTCTCACTGAGTGCTAAGTGCATTTTTTTCCTATAAAGGGACATTATTAAAAGCTTTCTTCTTACGTTATTTTGCAGCTAATGTAGGACTCTGTCACTTATGATGACAGGCTTAAATACTGAGTGCTATCAGCTTGTAGCTACAGTAGCAGCGATCAACATTTTAGACTGTTCAAACAACATCACAGCCTCTCTCCATCTTATACTAAAATAAAAAATCTAACAGCAATGTAACACTTAGGGCTTGTCCTTATGTACAGCGCTATAGTAGTGCAGCTGTGCCACTGTAGCACTTTAGGGAAGATGCTCCTGTGCCGACAAGAGAGCTTCTCCTGTCAACATCTTTAATCTATGTCCCTGAGAGGTGGTAGCTACATTGGTGGGAGAAGCTCTTCCACTAACACAGCTCTGTTTACACAGGGGGTTAGAGTGACATAACTACATTGCTCAGGGGTGTGGATTTTTCACACCCCAGAGTGACAAAGTTATACAGATATAGGTCTGTGTGTACACATGCTCTTAAATGACTTCTTTGTTTTGATTTGGGCTCAATCACTGACCATCCATTAGAGAAAATTAAGATGTTAAAAAGTACATTTGAAATCCAGTCCAAATACTCAACCATGTTTTGATACTGACCCCTTGAATGCTTTTATTGGCCCAGATCATCCCCACCTTCAGACCCTATGGATGATGCTCCAGTATCATATATTGGGTGAACCTATATTAGTGATCAACTTGGATATTGCCAAGGATATCACTAATCTATACGAATTGATTCCTTTTTCCAATAAAGAAAATAGACAAATGAAAGAAAGACATATGTCGCAAGTCTGATTCACTGCATGAAGTGACAACTTTATTTACATAAAAACAACATTAAAATCTTGCTAATTAGCACTAATGATCAGGATACCCACTGTGAATTACAGAATTTTGAGTGTAACCAAACAAATATAATAGAACAAGTATGATGCATTACAAGATGTATTTTGCTCATTTGACAGGTGGAGTTTAGTTTTCACTATATTCCATAGCAGAATTGTAAATGTTCTGAAGCATATAATATAAGACTAATATGTCCTAGCAACAGGACTACAGCATTCTGTACACTACAGGATTCTATTAGTAAATCTTTTCTATCAAATGAGCTAAGAACACAGGGTTTTGTTTGCAAGTTATGGGGTGTTCATATTGCTGCAATGCATATCAACATGAATCTACTAAGTGTGGATTTTGTTAGCTTTGAAACTCAGTATCCCTTGTGAACTTCAGGAACACTTTAAAGGCCACTAATTTGATAGAGTTGCAGATAAAACTGAGGGCAGGTGAGATGATCACATGCTGCTGTATTTATTATTTAGTGGCCAGTAAGTTTAATTTTTTTACTTCATTATGCTGCTGGGTGATACTTTGAAATTATGAATTTAACTGCTACCAGGAAAGTTAGAGCTTGTGTCTTGGCATTCTTTTAAATCTAAATAAAATAGTAAATATTGCACATCATGGCCGCAACTTAGAAGAGGACTTAAGCCCATATCTTACTGGAAGCACCTGAGTTGTCCCATGAAATTCGGTGTGGCTACTCTGGTGTTTACAGTTAAACACATACTTAAGTATCTTGCTGAATCAACGCTTTTAATTAAGTAGAGAAATCAGTCTGGGTTAAAATATAAAGGCCTAAATTCTACCCTGACTTCAGGGATAATTACATACATTTATTCAAGAGAACTGGTTTTGGCCACCTGAGACATACAACAGTTGTGTGTACAAGTTTATGAAGCCCCGTTGGCTGTAGTAAGGACTGACAACCACCATGCAGTCGGTCTTTTAAAAAACAAAACAAAACAAACAAAAACCAATATCATTTGAATGTTTCTAACCCAGTTCTCCTCTCCCTGACAGTGCTGTAAATGAAACACGAAAACATTAAAGGCCTGATCATCTTCACCTCTGACGCTGATTTTAGACTGCGGTAACTCCACTGAAGTTAGTGCATGAGTCAGCAAGTTACAGCAGTGACCGTGGGAAGATAATCAGATCCTTAACGTCTTTCCATGTTTCAGAGTACTTAATAGAAGAAATAATATACACCCTCAGCCCCCTTTCTTATTTTGACCATTGGCAATAACCACCATGATTTCCCATGTGCTTTACTGACAACAGCCATCACTTTGACAACACTTCCTGTGTGCCCTTTGCCTATGATAAGTACCACAGGTCAGATACTTTTTATATCCTACCAGAGAACGGAAGTTCATTTTCCTATTTGCTCATGCCCCAAGCAATGAGCAAAATTTATCACTACAGATTGTTAGAAATGTTAATTTAATTTGATTTTTACTCAGTAGAAAATGCTGCTAAACATTCCTACTCAGATTACATCCAGCCTTAGTAAGGTAATTTAGAGAAATAAGTCAATTAATAAATCCTCATGTACTTGGAGAGCCTGTGGTTGCATCAGTTTCTCAGGGTTTCTCTTTCTGATAGGCTGTGTTTCAATCTCTGACATCCCTGTGTTTGTCTCCCATTTCTCAAGGTCCACCTACTTTTAAGCATCAGCTGTAAGCTACATTAGCCATAAATTTGTGTGACATTTTCATATGTGTAGTGATGGTTGGCTGTAGGATACTGCTGCCAGTAACATTAACCTTCAACAGTGGCCATGGAAGTATATGTTGCCCCTTCAGAAGATGGCAGTGTCTCACCATGACATGCTCCCCTGGAGCCCCAAAAAGAAAACTGCCCAAGTCTGTCAGAATTTTTCCTACAGTTTTCATAGCAAAGTGGTACCATTTTTACTCCCGTACAGGATGGCGGTATCATAAAGGCACACCCAAGCCTTAAAATGTTTGTTTTCCTACAACAGTTAGGGTCTAATTCCCATATACACTAAGGACAACTTCCTGGCAGTATGAAGGGGCCTTAGAATATTAGGCTCTTTATTAAAACAGCTTAATAGATTTTATAAGATTTTATTCAAAATACATTCTTCTCAGTCTGGGAAATGATGTGTCAAGTTTCATCTGAGGAGGCTATTTTCCAAGTAATACATTTGCAATTCCCTCCCCACCCCATGTAGTTTGATCCAACTTGATTTATTTTTTATATAGCATTCTGCTTATAATGGAAACACTGGCAGTCCTGCTGAGATAAACTTAAATGTCACTGCTGTAATAAATTGATTCAAAATTAACTTGTAAGTTAACCTGCAACTCAAACATTGCCTGCTCTGCTGAAGGGGAAAAAAGGAAAAAGCAGATCTGATTTCAAAAGGAATCTTAGAAAAAATGACTTTTGATGGAATCAATTTTTATGGTAGGAAGTTGGGGATAAAAGGATTAATGCAGTTCTGTCCTTCAGCTGTGCAGTGAGTGAGAAAGAAAAGCTGTTGTCTGCAAGGAGTCCAAGGACGTATGGCGAGACGTAGGCAATTGTTCTGGAGAATGAGCATTTTATTCCTGCACCTGCAACATGATATTGCCAGATATGCAGACTTGGCCAACCAGCTGTCAGGCCCATCATGCCAGTTTGGTAACCTAGTTACAATATAAGCGAAACATTCCAAACAAAGAAGGGAAATATTGAACTTCGGGGTTTTTTTTATAATCTTACTTTAAAAATACCAAAATCTCTCAGTACTTTGATGTATTCAACTATTGAGAATATATGACATCATTTTTGAGCTGAGCATCAATGCAGTATGGCCCTGCTTTTCTGAAACATTAGCAGAAACATTTGGAATAAGCAGGGCCTTGAATAATCACAGAAGCTGATTAATGCAACATTTACAGAAGGAACATAAGTACATGTTAGTAAACTGAGATTTAGCTGGAGGAATTTACAGCTTGTCTATACTACCTGACGGATTGGTGGGCAGTGATCGATCCAGCAGGGGCCGATTTATCGCATCTATACTAGACAAGCCCTTAGACACTTGTGGGTAATGTCCCTGAGAAGAGGCAAGCAGAGCACTAAGGGCTTGTCTACATTACCACGCTGTGTCGATCTAAGATCAGGTAGCTGCAGTTGCATGAATAGCGTAGCTGAAGTCGACATACTTAGATCTACTTACGACGGTGTCTTCACTGTGGTAAGTCAACAGCTGACACTCTCTCGTCGACCCCGCTTGCGCTTCTTATTCTGGGCAGGTACTGGAGTCAACCAGAGAATGCTCAGAAGTCAATTTATCAATAAATCGACCGCTGCTGGATCGATCGCTGCCCGCCGATCTGGCAGGTAGTGCAGACAAGCCCTCAGTTATTAAAGTCACCATTAAATACTGAGCATCCAAATATTTTGAAAAACCACATGTATAAGTTATTGTGAGCATGCAGGACTGCAGGAGGCTCCTTGATTACAGAACCTGTGTGATTGTGCTGGACAGGGGTGAGGAAGGAAGAAGGGGGTGGGTCAAGGAACAGAGAAGCCATTTGGAAGTTCTGTACATCCACAGTATACCATAACTCTAGCCCACAAGAGAGTGGACTTCTCTTCATTGTAGAATTAGTGCACATTAATACTCAAGTGTTGCTCCTAACTTGGGTCCCATCCACACAAAAAAAAACCCAGAAACAACCTTAGTTCAAGCACGGTTTTGCTTTTAAATCAACCTGGCTAGCCAAGGAGGGAGTCTAGGCTACAGACAATTTGTCAGCTGGTAACACAAATCAATCACTCTATGTTGCTCAAGTATTATTTTGTAGCGTGGTCTCTCTCAGTGCAGCAAAGCTTCCTTCAGAGTATTTGAGTACAGGTAACTCTGGAGTGAACTCTGCAGTTCAGACATATCCAGTGAGTTGGGGGGACAAACTGGGAGTCCATAACTACACTTACACTAGCCAAAATCTTTAAGAGGGTGCTGCAAACACTACTGAGGACTAGTAGGTGCTGTTGGTGGGGGGGAAAGAAGATTCTGTTCCTCTTGTGGTTTCCCTCAACAGCCCATTTAATTAAGCTACGAACAGGGATTTGACTACATAGATATGAACTATGAATTCTACAGATAACTCTGTCAGGACCAGAGCAAAAGCTCACTGATGTCAACAGAATCTTGCCATTGATTCAATGAGCTCATTATCCTAATGCCACACAAATTTTACCTTTCTTGGTTTATGGAACACTTTTTAATACAAAAGTGAATTTTTGCTAACCTATATCCAATCTTTTCCCACCTTCAGTACAACTTTTTTAGGGGTGGGAGAGTGAAGGCACAGCACAAAAAACCCTGCTTAATTTAACTCTACAGATAATCCAACAGGCATTAGAAAAATCATCCAGTTGTCATCCTGTTAAACAGAATTTGCAGTAATCACACTAATTAATTTGCTCCCTCTTGTGGAATTTCTCAATTTCATTTGCAAAAAAGTTATACACATTTTAAAATGGCATGGTCAAATGGAGGCAATTTACATGGGTGTAATTCTGTTAGTTCAGGTAAAGAGTGGTGTTTGAGTAGACAGTCAAAAGATTTTCCTCAAAAAAAGTGAATAAAGAAGTTGTTTATACTGTAAATACATTTAATTTATAAATTAGGAATATGATCACTAATCTGGTCTCCCAAGTTCAGTGTTTTTAATCAATTCCTCTTTTATAATTTCTCATCCCCACAAACCATTTGCTTTCCAGTTGACAGTGATCTTGATGAATTGCTGAAATGTAGAGTTTAATCAGGAAATTAGAACCTTGTGTGTTTCTACACATCTCAGGCAGTTTCTATGATAAAGGGAGCAGAGGAGGCTTTCTAGTTCTGGCTATTATACATTTGCTTTGCTCACACTAAAAAATCAGTTATTTTTCCATATCCTTAGTGTTTCATACAAACCATTTTATTTACTCATTCCACACCTGCTAGCAAACTCTGAAGTAACTATGCACACTAAACAATTATAACAACTCATAAAAATAACCAGTGCATTAGAATCATAGAATCATAGATTATTAAGATTGGAAGGGACCTCAAGAGATCATCTAGTCCAACCCCCTGCTCAAAGCAGGACCAATCCCCAAAGGCCCCCTCAAGGATTGAACTCACAACCAAATGTAAAAGAAGAACATTAATATATAAAACTCTACATCCTGAGTGGATCTATTCTCCTTTTGCAAATACATAGCTTCTGTTGACAATAATGGAAGTTACATGATTAAGAAAACAATAGATCCTTTATTGCCTAAAAATTGTATGTGTGTTAAATAGACATTACCAAACTGGTTAGCTTGGGGGACCTATATGGCACCATTCACTTCTAGGTCACTGGTTCATATTTCACCAAGGCTGGAAGTGACAAGTTTTCATTACCATCTGAATATTGTTTGCTGATCTCTGTAAATTGAGCAGATGGTTTTGGTCAATTTCTTAATTGGCTTAATATGTCCACATCACAAAAAAATACCACCACAACTGGCATTCTTCCCTAAGAGTGTTCTCCCCAAACCAGGGAGTAAGCACAGTGATGGGAAAATAGTATATTAGGGAAGCTAACACTAATGATCTGCTATGATTAAAAGAAGTGTACACTGCCATTTTCTGTTGTATTAAAATGCACTTACTTTATAGTAGATGTATTAATATTGGCAATGGACCCAAGCTCAGAGGTTTAAATCCAGAATCCAGTCCTCTTCCCATATTTTCAGAAGTTTGGGGGAATCAAAGAATCTAATATACTGGGGTTTTACTGAGCCTCTCCAGCTCCACCAGCCTGATTCCCCTCCCTATTTTGCTAAATAAGGTTCTCTGGCCTCTTGTAGCATGCACACACACACACACACAGGTAGGGCCACACTCAGCTGCAGACACAGACTGAAGTCAGCTGTGTGAGAGAAGGTTCACCCAGCACTCACGTGCACACCCTCTTTAGGGAATAAACCCAAAATAATACTGTCTTGCACTGTATAGAAAGTTCTGCACAGCGCAGGCTTATAAAAAATTCACCCTCTCCTTCAATGTGAAGAGAGAGATGCACAACTTCTTGCCCCCCCCCAGTTAGAAATTGCACAAATTGGGTTTAATAATAAACAGAACAAATGTATTAACTATAAAAGGCAGATTTTAATTGATTATAAGGCATAGCAAACAGAACAAAGCAGATTACTGAGCAAATAAAACAAAACACACATACTAAGCTTAAGATTTCTCACTCTAAATATTATTTTAGGCAAGTTACAGAGTTTCTGTTGCTTAGAGTTCTAGTTATTTCTTCTTATAGACTGGATCCCTGTCTCAGTCTGGACTCACCCGTCTTTCCCTTCAGGTAAGTTCCTTTGTCACTACAGGTACCTTCAGCAGTCCTTCTTGAGTAGGCAATAGAGGAGAGTCCCGATTAACCCCCTTCCCAGCCTTAAAAAGGATTTACCTAAGGCGGGAAACCTTTGTTTGATCCCCATCTCTCTACAGAGGAAAAGTACCAGCAGTGTCCAAGGTGGCATTTTGTATCAGGTGACAGGACCACTTGACCTGGTACTCACAGTTACAACGCACGACACATCTCAGGAAGGAGAGAGATTAGTATCTTCAGTCTTATCGTTTCTTTCTAATGGCTATCAAGGCTGTGATGGCCAGGTATCTTGTGGGTGTCTCCCAAATACACACACAGTTGTAAATGTTATATAGTCAATATTCCTAACTTTAGATACAGAAATGATACATGCATACAAATTGGATAATTCCATTCAGTAAATCATAACCTCTCCAATGATATCTTACATGAGCCATCTTGTATAAGATATATCTTAGTTCTGCCACATTCATATCATAATCATATTTTTAGGATGAATCTGGTGTATATAAAACACACATTGTGACGTTACAAAGTGATAGAAAAGACAGTGGGATCATATAAGAAGTACACAAATCTGTGCAAAGACTGAAACCAATTACAAAAAAAACTAATACTTTTGGCATCAGTTGTCATAACCAAATTGAAAATGCAGTAAGGTTTATGCCCATAATTGATTATAGAATTATAAATTAACAACATGTGAATAGACCATAATTCACTCCAGTTGGTACACTTATGCACTGAAATATCATTTTGTGTACTGCTGTTAAAGTTTAGCATGAATTTTTGATATGGAACCAAGTGGAATGCATTCTGTGAAGGTGAGCCAATAGAAAAGGTCAGAAAGGGCAAGAAATGCATACTGGTTTAATACAGTCCTCCTAAGATCACTGTCCTTCATAATGAGAAAAATTTCATCACTCTCTCCCCCCCTCACACACACACACTTTTCTGTCCCCATTCTACCATCTTTCTTATTCTTGACTTATTTTTCTTTAATTTGTTATACTGCCTCTTCCTTTGTGATGCATGGAATTTTAAAAATTTGTTGTCACCTGTCACTATTCCAAATCCACTGCTGTTCACCTTGCCAACCAGTACAGAAATTAATGGCTTAGACAGATCCAAACAGCTTCCCAGAATCCAAATTAACTGAAAATGTATCCAGAATATTTATCATCTTACGTTGTATTTACATCCTGCATATAATCACTACATACTGTGTGCATAGATAACATGGCCAGAAAATACTAGGAAATAAATACAGAAAGAAGATCTAAAAAGAATTGCATTAAGACTGTCAGCTAGCATAAATAGAGATAACTGAAGACAAAGTAGTTATGGCAATTTACCCCACCAGAGGCCTATTAAAATGAATTCATTTTGGTTGTCTTTGCGGCCTCTCTCCAGTCATCTTCTGCAGACATTTGAGTTATGAGGTTTCCTTCACGACTGCTTACAGAAATCAATTCTATGTACTTGTTTTTATAAAATGGTCTCCATTCTACATATAACTATAAGTGAAAACTAGGCAGATGAGTAACTAGCTATGGACAAATATAAAACAAACCCTGAGCCAAACTGAGCTATTAAGATACAAGCCTACTCTTGGGGGTGGGGAGCCTGTGAAGATCCACACTGCCCCATGGATGCTGAGGAGAATGTTGTTTTGAGAAGCACAGCCTCTCCCTTCTCCTTCTCCCCAGCACTCTGGTACACAGGCATCACGTTTAAACTAGTGCATCCCTTAGGATGATAATCTCACCCTCAGTGCAGGTGGCCAGCTGTATGGCCAGTGTGAATGGAGGGAAGGAGCTAGGATTATGCCTCTTTTGAGGTAAATTGTACCACAAGAACACGAATGAGCAGCCTGTGGTCCCTTGAAAGCAGAGGCTACAATGGCCTTTCTGAGGGGAAGGTGAGAGGTTCCTTGTGATTCTTTATAATAAGAAGCTTCTAGACTTCTCTAGTACTTCACCTTCACATCAATTGCCTACTGATCTCCTATACTGTGCCTCTCACTTGTGCATCTGTTTTTCTTTAGATAAGAGAAATTCTTCTCCACCACATGCCATTTTTCAGTTCATTAATCTTATAATTAAGATATTCACATGAAGTAATTTCTGCTATATCATACATCAGTCTTTTAAAAGTGGGACGCAAAAGCCTTTTCCACCTTCTAAGGCTCAATTTCTTTCTACACCTAAAAGCAATTATAGTCCATTTTATGAAAAATATCTGGTGGCTCCCTATATTGAAAAAAAATCTTATAGCAAATGTAATTCTGAACCTAGTGGTAACTTATTGTTCTACACTATTCCTACTGACACATAGGACATTGCCAAACAATGTGTGTCACAGATTAATGCCCTGATTTCTCCATCACCAGTTCCCATCATTGTCCAGCCAGCTACATCTGAACAACTGTACAAGAGTAAAATAACTCCTTGTATGAGAGTTGTTATAATATAATAAACAACAAGGCTATGTCCTGATTGGCATCTCCAGGCATTACCACAATACCATTTAGAAGAGAGGAAAGATGATCTGGTGGTTAAGGATGCTAGCCTAGGACTTGGTAATTCCTTGCTCTGCCACATACCTCCTATATGGCCTGGGGCAAGTTGCTTAGCATCTCAGTGCCTTGTTTCCCCCATCTGTAAAATGGGGATAACAACACTGCCCTACCTCCTGAGAGTAATCAGGATAAATACACTGATGACTGTGAAGCGCTCAGATGCCATAGTGATAGACACAATGTAAGTACCTAAGATAGTGAGTCTAAAATATTATCTAGCAGATATTGAAAGTGACATTTAAGCCTGCACATGGGAGTAGTCATGCCAGAAGTGGTGTGTTTGATATGGACACTTATCATACATGAGGTATGGGGTCCTCAACACTCAGGAAAGGAACTGATTACACTATTCTCAGCTATAAACATGCATACATGTAATTATCTTCTGTGAACGGAAGGAGAGAAAACAAATTGAAATTCTGTACTCAACCAATCTTATTCAAGGCCTGTGAGCCCGAGAAAAGGCTTAAATATATGATCTTAAAATCCCTCAGTCCAGTTTATCTTCCTAAACAGATTCTCAGCCTCAGTGGATTTTTCAAGACCGCATCCTTAATAAAGTGCCAGATCCACAACAGCTGCACTGAAGTCGATGGAGATTAATCGGTTCACATCATCAGAGGATATGGCCCAGGAAGAATAATCCTCAATCAGGGAACAAAACAATACCATTTGACACATGACCAATCACAACTTGAATTTTGAATAATCACAGAGAACTTTTTGTAAACAATCCAAAAAACAAAAACGGAGACTTATAACACAGCAAACAGCAAATACTTTTGAAGAAATCATTATCTTCTCATGGATATTCAGCAAAGAGACCAAAGCAAGAGAGTATTATATTCATTACAAACTATTTGCGGAGTTCTGACACAGAGTGATCACTATTAAGAAGCAACATTAATCAAGAATTACCAGATATTATGGTTTTCCTTTCAATTCAGAATAGAATAATATATACAGTTTTGCCAATTCCATTGTAGTAACTACACCTCTACCGTGATATAACACGAATTCGGATATAACGCAGTAAAGCAGTGCTCTGGGAGGGTGGGGCTGTGCACTCCAGTGGATCAAAGCAAGTTCATTATAACGCAGTTTCACTTATAAACACAGTAAGATTTTTTGGCTCCTGAGGACAGCGTTATATCCAGGTAGAGGTGTATTGTCAGATGTTACCTTTTTAATCGTATCCAATGTTTGTCTTTAAGTGACTATTGATCCAATGGAACATTCTTGTATTTGTTTTTATAAATTATGTATAAGTTCACAATTACATATAGGTGCTTTCTGATGAAGTTTTAACAATACATTTACATGTAATATCATGCATGTAGTCATGCAGTAGATTATTTTGTTTCTGCAGCCATCTTCTAAACTTTGTTTACATTTTCATTTTGACCTATCACTTGTCATCTGCCACCAATCTGCTTCAACAGAGTCTGTTTCTACCATTGCAAATCACTAAGCAGCAAGCTTTCATTCTATCACTTTAAGGGGGAAAAAAAAAAGACAAATATCAACTGAAAAAATATTTCTCTTTCTGTCACAAACATAGATCAGATAAAACAGGGATTCAAAATATTTGATACATTCACTTCAAACCAGTGACTATTTTAAGATCAGGTTTCTTGAGATACATCAGAACAATATATATTTAACCCACAGAGGTATCCTAGACTTTCCAATGACACGTAGCATTAATTTCTAGCCTTTGCTAGTCTCAATATATCAGACCTTTCTACTGTGATGAGTTGTTTGGTACATCAACTTTTAGAGGTTTTAAGATTTATTCTAATTAGGGCTGTCAAGCGATTGAAAAAAATTAATCGTGACTAATCACATTGTTAAACATTAATAGAATACCATTTATTTAAATATTTTGGATGTTTTCTACATTTTCAAATATGTTGAAATACAACACAGACTAAAGTGTATAGTGCTCACTTTATATTTACTTTTGATTACAAATATTTACATTGTAAAAAACAAAAGAAAAAGTATTTTTCAATTCACTTCATACAAGTACTGTAGTACAATCTGTCGTGAAAATGCAACTTACAAATGTAGATTTTTTTTTTTGTTATATAACTGCACTCAAAAACAAAACAAAACAAAACAATGTAAAACTTCAGGGTCTACAAGTCCACTCAGTCCTACTTCTTTTTCAGCCAATCACTAAGAGACAAACACGTTTATTTACATTTACAGGAGATGCTGCTGCCCTCTTCTTATTTACAATGTCACCAGAAAGTGAGAGCAGGCATTTGCTTGGCACTTTTGTAGCCAGATTGCAAGGTATTTACATGCCAGATATGCTGAACAGAAGTCTTAAAAGAGAAAATCTCTGATGCAGAACTACAGAATCCAAACCACCAAAAAAGAAAAACAGCCTTCTGCTGGTGGCATCTGACTTGGACAGTTAAAATGAACATGCATCGGTCTGTATCGCTTTGGATTCTTATCGAGCAGAACCCATCATCAGCATGGACCCATGTCCCCTGGAATGGTGGTTGAAGCATGAAGGGACATATGAGTCTTTAGTGCATATGGCACATAAATATCTTGTGATGCTGGCTACAACAGTGCCAGGTGAATGCTTTTCTCACTTTCAGGTGACATTGTAAACAAGAAGCAGGTAGCATTATCTGCTGAAAATGTAAATAAACTGCACTAAAGTATTCGTATTAGGTGAATTGAAAAATACTTTCTTTTTGTTTATCATTTTACAGTGCAAACATTTATAATAAAAAATATACACTTTGATTTGTTACAACATAGAATACAATACATATGAAATATTTTATAAATGTTCAATTGTTATTCTATTGTTTAACAGTGTAATTAATCGCGATTTAAAAAATTGTGATTAATTTTTTTGAGTTAATCACATAAGTTAACTGCGATTAATCAACAGCCCTAATTCTAATATTTTTCTGTCCCTTCAAAACCTCTGCCTTCTCAGGTGGAGAGCTATAAAAAAAAGGATAAAAGATTTTAAAATCAAGAATTTTTTTAAACAACTCTCCTAATACATCACTGTGATACTGGCATATGATTCTATCAAGGTTTTATTGGTATTTATTTGGAAGGACCTGCCTAATTCAATCATGGCTTTGTCATTCATATGCAGTTCAACTGTCTTAGCCACTTGCCAATGAAACAGTTAAACCATACATTCAGGTTTGAGAAGTCAACATGGTTTTGTGTATGTGTGTTTGAGAGTTTCCATAGAGTAGGCCCACTTCTCCTTTGTTAGACTAGTCTGCATGCATTAAAATCAGTGGAATTCTGCTGGCATAAGACTGGAGTGAAGGAGTGGAGAATTACGTATTCCTTGTACAAATATTTTGAACAAATTTCTCAAAAATAATAGCAGCTATATACACATAAAAAAAAAAATCTACAAAGCATTCAAAATCAGTCCAGATCAATATGGCTAGCTACTGCTGTGCACCCATTTTGAGCTGTACACCCCAACAAGCATCTTTATGGATATAAATGGATGTAAATTCAACCAATCATGTAGGGGGATGGAGAACACAAACCAAAAGAATGACAACATTTTTACATTACATCTGTTGTTTAGATTGCCCCTGCATGTTGATAAGATGGAGGTAATTAGTGTGGGGCCTAATAAGGATTTTATTCCACAAACCCTTGAAAAATATTTGTATCATTAAAATATTAAACCGGAGGGGGGGAATGATTAGTTGAATTGCTCTCCAGCCATCTGCTTGGCCATTTCAAAGTGGTGTTGATGGACTCTGGAGTGCTCTTCTACAGGAGAAATGGTTATTGTGATAGGTATTTAGCTGGGATTGCAGAAAGGGGAAGAGAGAGTGTAGGGTGATTTGCCAGATCACAAAGAATCACAACAGGAATCTGTTTTTCCTCCCCATGGAGGGGAATAAAGAATAATTTCCCCCCATATCTGAGTGCCTGTACATAGTATGCCCTTAATGGAATATGGTACATTCTAAACAAGCAAGACTGTACAGTGAATGCCTCCAGGGTCACAGTGGAATCATTGTGTGAAATGCAGGTCTTATACCCTCAGAGCACTAAATTATTTAAGATTAAGAACAATTCTGTACTTATTTAGAGACAGATATTCTCCCCTCCTCCTCATCCCAGCACTCTAGTGACCAGATCAAGCAACCATCAAGTCAGTGACCCTCTGAAACAGAGAGCATGCATATGACTTGTTCCAGATAGGGATACCCCTTGCTAAATATTCAGAGATTGTCCCTTCAATTTTATGCCGTGATTTCACTGGATTAATGTACAAGTCTATAAAAAATACTGAACTCAAGCATAAATTTATCAGTCTCTCTCAAACACAAATAGAGGCAATAGCCCTTCCCACTACTACACAATGGAAGCAGAGTTCAGACAAAGAAAAAGAAACAAATAAAGTAGCCTGGAGATTGGTGCATCCCACTCCCAATTTGAATTATAAATCAAACACACAAAATGATCCAGATCACTCTGTACGATTACCCTGTCCTTATTGTTCACTACTCAGCCAATCTTTGTACTTTTATCAGCAATGAGTTTACATTTATTTCCAGATCATTCAATGTTTTTATCAATGATCTGGAAATAAATGTAAAATCACTAGCAGTAAAGTTTGCAGATGTCATGAAGATTGGCTGAGTGGTAAATAACGATGCAGACAGGGTAGTCATACAGAGCAATCTGGATTGCTTGGCAAGATAGACAGTCATACAAAATGTATTTTAATCCAGCCAAATACAAAGGTTATACATCCAGGAACAAAGAATGCAAACCATATCTACAGAATGGAAGATTGTATCCGGGAAAAAATGACGATAAAAGGGATTTAGGGGGCATAGTGGACAAGCAACTGAACATGAGAAATCGGAGTTACGCGGTAACAAACGAAGCTAATATGAGATTTGTGTATATAAACGGGAGAATAGTAAGTAGGACTAGGGTAATGATTTTACCTCCATTTACAGCCTTGGCAAGTCAGATACTGGAATATTGTGTGCTCTTTTGGTGTTCACTTTTTTATAAAAGGAAATTGGAAAATGGAGAAAGTGCAGAGAAGAGCCACAAAAATGATTTGAGGCTGGAAAAAAATGTATTACAGTGAGAGAATTAAAGAGCTCAATATGTTTATCAAAAAAAGATTGAGAGAGGACTTGTTTACAGTGTTCTTTCACTGAGGGAAACATCCGGTACTTAAAGGGTCTTTTCACCTAGTGAAGAAAGGTATCACAAGAACTAATGGCTGGAAGTTAAAGCTAGACAAATTCAAGTGAGAAATAAGGAACAACTTTACAAGTAAGACTGATTAACCATTAGAACACACTACCAAGGGAAATGAGAGATTTCCTCTTTCAGGATCTTCAAATCAAGACTAGAAGTCTTTCTGGATAATATGGCCTTAGTTAACCACAAGTTATTTTGCTCAGAACAAGAGAATGACATTTTATCACTTGCATTATACAGGAGGTTAGACCTGATGATCTTCTGATCCCTTCTGGCCTTAAATATATGATTAAAGAGACACAGTATGTAACTCAAATCTGTCCTTAAAACTGTCCTTTGTCTCTATGCCTACAAAAAACTTGACAAAGGTTAAGTAGCTTGTGGGCCGAGATTCCTGATTGTTATGTTAACTAATTTTGTCTCTGTGACAGATAATTCAATAAGGTTTTTTCAAGGATATTGCTCTAAGTTTAATTATCTTTGCATTCAGTACAATGGACTGCAAAGTATATGTATTATTGTGGGATTGGATGCTACTTTTCTAAGGGGGAGGCGAGGCCAATGTAAACCTTGGGGAGTGATATGAGCTTCAAAGGATTATTTTAAATGATGTGCCAGACAAAAAGGACAAACAATGTTAAGTGGATTTCCTAGGAAATACCTGGGGAGAGGTGAATGAAAATTCCCACCTCCAGACCCAACCTTTTGAAGCTACCCCCTGAAGACAGAACCATTGTCTGATGATTACCTACTCCCAGAACCCAAAGATCAAAAATCCAAGCTGGATAAAGGAAAGTTTGAATTATTTGTAGATATGCTTGGTCTGAGCTGAAGAAGTTATGAACTTGTAACAACAGAAAAACCTTCTGTGGGTTTAAAGGATTGATCACCTACCAGAACCCTTATTGGCAGTAGGAGTGATGGCTGATAAGCTAATTAAAATGCAGGTAGGCTCTTTAATTTATGGGCAATTTCATGGTTTATAGCCGCTGGAGAGAAAGCAACAGGCAGACACTGGCCACCGAGGCCATCTCACTTGCTGGAGATATCATGGCAGGGAACTTTGCAGCCTGGAAAACCCCCCAATCAGGAGAGAGAGAGAGAAATGCAGGTCTCTGCCCAAGAGAAGTGATGACCGGGGAACTGGAATCCTAAGGGTGGGTGCCCTGGCTGGACTACACAGGAGGAATGCAGGTGCCCCAGACTGGCAGTCCCCTCTTTGTTGCATCCAGCTATTGTCTTGTCTTATACCTAAGTTGCAAGCTCTTTGGAGTTATGTGTTTGATTTTTATTTGTCATATTTTGTTGGAAGAGATATAGTTCCACTTATTCAAAAAATTCACAATGGTGCTCTGTTTGCAGATCTAGCAGTGGAGTCACTTTGAAGATTTTAGAAGCTGAGTTCTCCATGCACAATCCTGCCACATGCTCAGAGTGTCTCCTAAAAGCTCCCTCAATTCCCATTGCCATCTATAGGTGCTAAGCTCTGTGCTCCCCATGAGGTGCTCATTACCTCTGGGGACCTCCCTGTAATTGTGCATTTTTCAACACCATTATAAAGACGCCATCTACTAGTTTCAGTTTGTCATACTGTAACTGGAGAACATAACCTTACACTCTTACCAAGGACTGTTATATTTGATTTATAACTTTATTATATTAACCCAATGCAGGTTTGGATTGGAGTTTTGTCTGTTTAACTATTTGTAAGATTTAAAACTGGTATGAGTTAGAAAACCATTTTGGGAGGGAAAACAGCACAGAAGGAGCTCCTTGCAGAAAGAGCCCCTGAACAGACTGTTCAGCAATAACACAGAATCCCCTAGAGTGAAATCCAGCCCCCTCTGCACAAAGCTCAAGTCATCAGGCTGTGTGCACATGCATGGAACAAAGAAGGAGTAGGGAGGGATACTGCAATGTATGGTTTTGCCCTCACGTGTTTTATATCCAAGGTAGATAGAACTATGAAATGAATAAATGCTGGGTGCAGAGGTGGAAACACTTTCCCCATTCTACAAGAATTTGAGATTTCATCTAAAAAATGTTGTGAACTGACAATTCAAAAAAAAAAGAAAAAAAGAAAAAAAATCAAATCAGATCCAATCAAAATCATTCAGTTTTGATAATCGCAAGACTGAGTTTTGATTTGTAAAAAGTAACTTTCCCGTACAAATTAACTACAATTGCAAAACAAAAGGCAGTATGAACCAAAAAACAAACCTTAATTTCAAAAGCGTTGAATTGGAACACATTTTGACCATCCCCAAACATTTCACTACTTAAAAAAAACTTCTGACACTGACCATTCCCATGAATAGCTTTGATTTTTTTGGAAAATTCCCAACTAAATCTAATGCTGACCCAGTAGGCTCTGCTCTGACCACCATCAACAGCCCGTCTCTATTCCAACCTAGTCAAATCTGACAGACACCCCCCCCTTCCATGATACCCAAGAGGTGCAAAATCTCCCTTCTATGAGCACTTCACTTGTACATGCCACTGCAGCTTAGTATCGCAGAGAGCCGTCTTTACTCCTCCTTTGACATATATTCAGAGAATATAAAGCCATTGTGTTGTGGTACTGATTGAGGAATTGCAGGATTCTGGTTAGATACAGAGAAACGGGGACAGTTATAGCTGTAAAACAAACTGACAAGTGGGACAGCAAGACTTGCTTATTGTCCTGATTTGACTTCTGGGAATTAAGGGTGCATTTAAAAAGAAGATTATTCTTTCCCATCTCTCAAAGTGAGTGAGTCTGTGTCAGGATGAGTGGCTTCGTTGCTAACTTTTTAACCAGGAGTATCTGAACAAAATATATGCCAAGATTAAAAGGTATTAAAAGGTATTACAATACTTAATGCCCTGATTCAATAGAGTATTTAAGAATGTGCTTATATCCCAAGTAATCTATGAAACTGAATATGTGTCTAAGTGCTTTAGTTACAAATTAAGACCTTGATTCAGTAAACTGTTCAGGATTATTCTTAATCAAAACTATTTCCCCCAAAATTCAAGTATATAGTCCTGCTTTTCGAGGGTGGACATTTGCTTTTAATAAACAAAGAATATCTGTATGCTACCAGAATTTAAATTCTTAGCCTAGTAGTAGTATACAGTTGCAGGATATGGTCTCATTTATCCCATCGTAGACCAGGGTAATTCCAGGGAAGTCAATACGCTCTCCCTGAAAACACTAAGAGCACCTCAAAATTCGTCACCTGCGTCTGACGAAGTGGGTATTCACCCACGAAAGCTCACGCTCCAAAACGTCTGTTAGTCTATAAGGTGCCACAGGATTCTCTGCTGCTCAAAATTTGAGGATTTCTTTTGTTCCTTCCCCAAAATGAAAATCAGAAAAAAATCTGACTATGAAATGGTAATATTTTGGACTATTCATGTACAGAATTCTACATATGAAAATGAGAATTGCATACACAACTCTCAGCATTTTTTAAGGGGAGGTGGAATTCATTAGCTATTTATCAGATACTGCCTTATCAGACTTGTTCATAATTAGTGCTTCCTGTTCTTTGACTCCCGTTAAAGGCTATACATGTAGCAAGTGAAGGAGGAGACTAGGGTAGACTAAGACAATATAGAAAGCAGTCTTTACTAATTATCTATTTCAAGCAGCTGCACTTTATTAGCAGGGACAAGAAGTAGACATCCCTGAGCTAGGAAAAAAGTTACAATCCACTAATGTTAAAAAAAATCTCTCTTTGGGTTGTAATGATTGCTTAAGTTGACCTTTCAAAATGGAAATCCATTTTTTTAAATCTTACATTTTTAATATCCTTTATGAAATCTAGAATTGTCATTTGTAAAGCCTACAGTGAGAAACTATTGTGTTACAAAGTAAGCTCTCTGGCAGGGAGGTGTTTGTCAGAGAATTTCATCAGAGGAGGCAGGATAGAGTGGAAAAGTAAGTCCTGAAGTTTTCATGCTCCAGTTGCAGCCAGTGTTTACAGGCAAGGGTATTATGAATGTGTCACACTGCTCTAAAAATAACACTTATAAAATGATTTATCAAGTCTCAGTTTGAAGGTAAAGAATTTCTGTTCCTGTTTTGTAAAAAGCATACTCTTAAAATCTTGTTGATTTTGGACTGCATTGATTTGTCAGTTAAGGTCTGTAACAGGGTGGCTTGTCCCTTAACGGTTTGGGGATAGTCTTCTTTCATATGGCTTGGGTAGGTAGCAATGGTTACAAACTTACATCTAGATTTTATAGCCGGAATATTGCCACCAGCAGCGAGCTGGTGAATATCCTTCAGGCACCTGGAAAAAGAAAGAAGGGGACACTCAGATTAATGTGCTCCATCATCTGTGCCTAGCGACCACAGTTGCATACAGGTCTTTGCTTCATTTTCCATTTAAAGAGGGTTTATCCAAATTTCCCATGAGATGTCCTGATGTGATTCAATCTGCACCAGTATTTCCAACATAAGTCAAAACCTGGTCGTTCCTCAGCAGGGTCAATGATGAGCTGTTCGTTTTGAGAGGCCAATACACTCCACTGAGCCTCAGCATCAAAGTTGAGTGTAAGTGTCTTGATGTAGTTCCATAGAGGTTTGTGGAATTTTAATCTGGTCTTTGGTGGGTTCTGCAGGTCATCATGCAAGGGAACCCTCGTGTTTGCATTGACATGATTGAAAAAGTGAGATGTCTGGGCAGCTCTTCTAATCTGTGGAAGCTGGATATGTGATAGGACCGGAAACCAGTCAACTGGAATCAATATCAATTTGAGTGTCCCTAACACTGTGTGGATAGCATTATTCAGTTGAGGTATCAATGAGTTTAGTGTGACCGCTGTGAGAGCACACTGGCGCACAATATTCAGCCTCAGAATATACCAAGGCAATTGTGGTTCGTCAGGTCCGTAGTCTAGAGCCTCATGATGTTACGGTCAATTTACTGATAAGTGTGACACGAGACCTGACCTTCTCATGGGTGTTCTTGAAGTGTTGTCAAAAGGTCAAACTCTGGTCTAGCGTAACACTGTGATATTTTGGGTTAGCCTCATGGCTGATGCTCTCACTGCAGAAGTGCACATCAAGTTTGGGATTAGCCATTTTATTGTTCAGATAGAAAGCGGTTACCATGGTTTGGGGATAGTCAGCCCTGATTACTGAAGAGGCACATGTGGGTTGGATGAGGTAATTCCCTATATAGAGATATAAAGGGCAGCAGGTGGCTGCAGTTAATGGGAATGCCCAGGAGACAGCAGGAAGTAATAAATGTGCCTTCAGGGGGTTTGGAAGCTGCAGTGGGTGCCTGACAGGAAGAAGGAAATTAGGGCCAGAGGGATGAGCTCCAGCAAGAAAGGACTGGGACTGGAGGCTTTGGGAGTGGAGTGGATTGGGAAAGAGGAAGAACTCTGTTTGTGGCAGAAGAACAAGGGCTGCTTGTGAATTTTCATGTTATGATTATGGACTTTGTTTTGGGGACCTCAGGATCGTTTGAACCATTTTGGTTATAAAACTGGCTGCGAGAGAGGGCACAAGAGAGACTGTGACTAACAGTTACAGGGTCTCATTAATGCAAGTGTATTTGTAAATAAGTAAATGCGTAAAGCTATATTTAAACACTAATGCTTGGCACAAATTGACAAAAGCCAAGAACAAGGATCCATTCCAGACTTTTACATATTCCAGTATGAGAGTGAAAAAAGGCATATCCATGCTTAAAATCAAGAGGCTGTCCTCAGACTTTCAATAAATACACCCTTTTTAAATGCACAGGCTAAACAGTAGCAGACAAGATGCACTTTTAAAGACTGTGACCTAAGGAATCTGCATCTGCCATCAGCTTCAGATGAAGTTAAGAGTGATTAACACCTCTGGAAAAAAAATCAAATCAAAGGTGTGACTCTAGATTAGTGACCTCTTCATACGTGTATCTTACTTTACTCATCAGTAAAGTGGATCTTGGGACAACAATGTATTCAGTATTAGTCATAGCATGTGTGTGTTATTAGTTACCTGTACATGCACAGAGCTTCAGACGGGCATAGTGACAAGCTATGATTTATGTTTTGTCTAATTATTGATTTAACAACTCAGAAAAAATTGAGGGGTGCTGAAGCTATTTTATGAAGGCAAAGTTTGCCCAGACACAAATTTAGACCTCTCACCCTGCTGACTCCCATCTCATGAGATGGTTGGTGAATATGGCCTTTAAAACCCCAGCAGCCCCTCCACCCAAACAGCCATCTCCTGGGATATTACTCAGTTAATACAAGGACAGAATCCCCTGGAGATGGTTCAGCTGCTTTGGCAGTAGAGAGTGTTTAGTTAAATAGGTTGCATTCTGAAACAAAGATGATATAGGGCAATATGGTAATGGATTCCCACTAGAATGGCAGAGAGTCTGTTCTACTCAAGACAGACACAGACATGCCCTCTAGAGAAGTGGTCTAGAAAGACAGCAGGACAGTTGTAATCAGAGGAAGGTCACAGAAAGATCTCTGCTTACAAGAGAATGAAAGATTGTTCATCACTTTCTGTGCCTGAAACTAATAAAGGACTGACTGAGGTCGTCTTAAAAGAAAACAAAACTTTATCTTTAAATATGCATTTCAGTTTTCCATTTGTCTCTGTAAATGAGGTGGGTGCCGGGGCTCGACCCTCTCCAGGGAGGAGGGGAGCCACGCCGGCCCACTTTGCTCCGGTTGGCCCGGGAAGTTAGCCCGGCAGTCCTTGAGGTACCTGTCTGCCCGATGGGTGAGGGGCTCAGGCCCTCCGGCAGAGCTGAGCCGTAACAACCGCGAGGCGCCGGTTCCTGTGTCAGGATGGATAACAAGACAGAATCAGTAAGCTCAGGCCTGGGTCAGGGCTGAGCAACAGTAGCAGTTTAAAGGCCCAACCCTTGGTCAGGGTGGGGCAGCAAATGCTGAATCAGTAACAACAGTTAATCGGCCTCCTCAGGCCAGGGAGAGGGGGAGTCTGCCACCCCGAAGTGGGGTGGCAGGGGGGACGCAGGCCCTCCCACTCCACTGCATCCCAGCCCGGGGCCCTAACAGTGGCTGTCACTCCGCTGGTCAGTCAGTGGGGTTCCTGGCCACAACACACTGACATAGGCTCCAGCAATTCCGCAGCCTGACTGGGGTCAGTTGCCCCTGGGCTGCTTCCGTACTCCCCCTCAGGATTTACCTGGCTCCTAATGTCGGCCTCAGTAGGGTCCAGGAGCATAGGCTCATCACGACCGGGGCTGGGTGGTAGGTCCGGCAGCTCCTCGGAATACTTGGGCCACAGTAGCACTGGCGGCTCTTCCAGGTAGCAGCAGGCACGGGGAAGCTCCGGCAGCTCCTCCTGGTAGTGAGCGCGGGGAAGCTTCAGCCAGTCCGGGTGGCTCCCCTGGGTCACCGGCGTCTCCCAGTTTCGAGCTCCCAGAGGGACACCTGTACTCTCCGGCCGCTGGGGCCTGACTGAGCTCTGAGAGCCGGCTTTTATAGTTCCGGGTCACCGCCTGACCCTTTGAAGGGCGGGTTCAGAGCTCCGTAGCTCCACCCACTCTGGCCTGTGCCGGGGCTCAACCGTCTCCAGGGAGGAGGGGAGCCACGCCGGCCCACTACACTCTCTATACTTGTAAGTTTCTACATAAAATTTGTTTCCATGAAAGAACTGCTGACTAGTCTTTGAGTATTTACATAGTCTTCAGTCTCTCAAGATTACATGGCTAGCCTCATCATGTGATAGAAAAGGAATCTGCATGCTTAGAGCTGAGACCAGATTACACTGCCATAGAGTGAAAGGATCATACAATTCTAGCACAGTGAAACATGAGGGACAAAAACTCCAAGAGACCAAGATACAGCTGGTTTGTTAAAACTTAACAGGTACATTTTAAAATAAATGGATATCCACAGAGGTAAATACTCTGCCTCATGGGAATGTTGTGATTGATTGATTAAAGGTGTAAAGCGCTAGAAGATTGTCAGTTAATATTTTCACACTTACTATACATTAAGCATCACAATATTTTTGTGAGGTAGACCTCTAAATTATAGTAATTTTTTAATTAATATTTTCTTATATTAGGTCATTAAAAACTTTAGTCTGTGCCTTCCCCCCTCCTCCATCCTGTACAGCGTAAAACCTCAGTTAAACCCTTATGAAATTCTTATTGAAAGTAATTTCTTTCTAAGTGCTCTAAAGCTGTCAAACTTTAAGGAAAAAAGTTGATGTTTGGAAAAGGTTTTACAGAAGATATTATTTAATTCTTTCCAATTCATGATTGCACCCAATGGTGCAAACATTTGTTTATTCATTAAATGATTGAACATGGAACCAATTTCTTTTGAGATGCATATTTGCAAATACTTCATATAACTTCCTGATAAACCATCTCACTGTTAACAGAAGTGTACGTGTGACATAGGGAAGTAATTTAATGCTACAACTGGTTATTAATATAAGAAGCCTTTCGAGGGTAATATTACTGTCAAATGTGGAATTAATTTGTCACCTGGTAACACGTAAGCAACTTTCTTACCAAACTCAGAAAGAAAAGATTCACATTCCAAAGATAGCTAAGAAGAAAGGATTACAACTTTAATGATTATTCAAGTTTAAAAACCTCTATGAATTAAGTAAGATTAAAAAGACTAGTTTGAGAACTGGAAAGTTTTGATATAACAAATAAGTGTTTGGACTTATTTGGAACAAAATTTAAACTCCCATTGAAACACTAATGGAACTGAAACATCTCTCAGAAAATGGACCAGATAAAGGTCACTTATTTAAATTTTAAAGATGTTCTGATAATTTCCTGCTACAAGGAACAAAGACAATAGTGTACTGCAGTGGCTCTCAATCTTTCCAGACTACTGTACTTTCAGGAGTCTGATTTGTTTTGCGTAGCCCCAAGTTTCACCTCACTTAAAAACTACTTGCTTATAAAATCAGACACAAAAATACAGAAGTGTTACAGTACACTATTACTAAAAAAAATGCTTATTCTCATTTTTACCATACAATTATAAAGAAACCAAATGGAATATAAATATTGCATTTATATTTCAGTGTACAGAATACAGCCTTGTAAACAAGTCATTGTCTGTATGAAATTATAGGCTAGTGCTTTTTTGTAGCCTATTGTAAAACTAAACAAATATTTGGAAAAGTTGATGTATCGCCTGGAAGACCTCTGTGTATCCCCATGAGTACATATACTCCCGGCTGAGAACATTACAGAAGTCATCGTAGCTCATCCTGTTCAGCTCAGCAAGCAAGGAAGCTACTATAGACTACTAAGAAAAAAGAAGCCACAGAACAGCATTAAGAACACCATTCAGCATGTTCAGTGCCGGTTCGCCATATCACATCACCAAAACAACAGCATCATGGTCGAGACAGAAAATAGCTGAAGTACTGTTAAGAAATTCAATTTAAACTGTTCTTGTAGTAGTTTTAACGACATACTGAAATACCATTGTAATTTGAAAGGTAGCAACAGTTTCTGTCAAACACCGAATTGTTCAGCCAAGTATTTCTGGTGAGGAGACAGACTAATCTTTGGCAAACAGAGAAATAGTGGAATTCAATTCAGATTTCAGTTTCAGATTCTTGATATTCAACAATTTCACTGTTTTGATCCAACTCTTTAAATAGTTTCTTTTCAGTCACTGATTTAAACTTTTTTTGTTTCGCAGGATTTAAGATTATTCATTTTTACTCACCCATTTCCATGACAAAGCAAACAGGATTCACCTGCCCTTAAACAAGGTTCTTTTACCCATCTGTCACGGAGTCCCTGGGCGATGCTCTGGAACAGCTCCCCACAAAGCCAGTCAGGACTTTGGGGAGCCTCCTCTCCCTTGGAGCAGACTTGTTCAGGGCAAGAAGCTCACACGTCTTCACCTCCTGGGTCTCTCCTTGGAGCATTCAGCATCCTCTGCCCCTCCGTGGGCTTCCCACAGCGAGCCCACCCAGGCGGGGTCCTGGGGAAGCCACAGGGTTCTGCAACCCCACTTTGCAGTCAGACGTGACTCTCAGCCAGCAAAACAGAGGTTTATTCGATGACAGGAACAGGGTCTAAAACAGAGCTTGTAGATACAGCGAACCAGACCCCTCGGCCGGGTCCATTCTGGGGGGCAGTGAGCCAGACCCCTAGGTCTGCACTTCACTCCTCGTCCCCAGCAAGCTCCAGACTAACCACCCCCTCCAGCCCCTCCTCTCTGCTCAGCTCCTTTCCCGGGCCAGGAGGTCACCTGATCCCTTTGTCTCCAACACCTTCAGTTGGCACCTTTGCAGAGGAGGGGCCCAGGCCATCAGTTGCTAGGAGACAGAGTGCCAGGCATTTAGGTGCACTGGCCCTTTGCTCTGCAGCAATCACACACCCTTATCCCACCACCTAGATACTTAAGAACTGCCTAGGGGACACTGAGGCACCAACACAGTATTCAGAGCAAACATTAAGAACAGTCCCAGTTTGTCACACCATCTATAAATTGTTTTAGTACCTGTGATATATGAACACAGGACTGACTACAAATTTTGGAGAATACAATACTTCGGTCCTAATTTACTCAGAGAACAGCACCCCTACCAAAAGGGGCAGACCCACTCTCAAAGATGTGATCTTTGTTAAAAAGCTCTCCATGAGGAGGCATACAGGAAAGATTGGAAGTGTAGTTACCACTGTTTCCTTGTGTTCTGTTTTATTTAATATTGTCTTTTCCTTTCTTTAATAATGGTCATAGTTAATTATTCCGATTATTTCACTTGTCTTCAATTGTTGTGTCCCCTAAGGCATGACAAATAACCCCATGTGACTAAAACAGTGAGTGTCACATCCTGAATTGGCATTTAGGGAGAGAAATATTAAGCTTTGGCCTCTACCCTTTGTTTCTCTAGGCTATGAATTTTAACATAGGAGATAAAATGATTTGGAACACAATACCCCTTTCTACCTCAGCAGGGGAGGAATATTGTTGTATATCCTACATACACCATTTTATTTCTACCTTCACCTTTGTAGTACATGTTGTAACCATTCCCCCTTCACATTAATAATAAGTCCTTTGTTAAGAATGCATCTCTGTAAAATTCACCAAATCACATTACCTCACAGTGGTTCTTTTCTTACAGAGACAAGGAAAAGTGCTATTTTTACAGGCCCAAATGATGTAGGGGGACAACAAACAACATAATGGTATATAATGAAAGCCTCACAAATGTATGATGTTTACTGACAATATGACTGTCATAAATACATTACAATTCCTAATTAAAATGAACATGCAAGCCTTGTTACTTTTGGCTTTTTCTAACAGCAGTCACAGTTTTTAAAATGCTGTCAAACATGACATCATTTAAAAGGTCACAAAGCTGTCAAAAACATGAGCAATTAACTGCTCCCTGTTTAAGTAATGAAAGTGGTGTATAGGACTATACCATTAGATAGCAATATATACAGTAAAAACAAGCAGAGTGAATAATGAGACGCTGAATTACCACAAAGGCCATGCACACACTACAAGCTTTATGCCAACATAACTTACATTGACCAAAGTTGCTGTGGTTACTATACCACTTGTGCGTGTACTAGCTCTTTGTGTCAGTGTGCACAAACTCACCAAGAGTGCTCGTATCGATGCACATTGGATAGGTATCCCAGGCAAAACCCAACACCATCCAGCGCATTATCTTTTGATAAGTTTTGGCAATGCATTGTGGGGCCAAAATGAGTTGTGCAGAGGTGACTGGTAGCAAGGACTCTACTTCATAGTGTGCAACTGTCTGTATCCCATAATATCCCACAATTTTTGCATGTTTTTTCAAAATCCCACATGGCCCTCCTCACTGTCTGCCATTTCTGACAGAAGCATGGAGCCTGCACAGCTCTGCACTATTATTATGAGTGTTGTAAACACAGGATGCACAATCCTCTGGTTTCATGCAGAGCTGCAAGAAGAACTGAATCAGCAGGGCAGATGATTTTCTTGAACTTAGTTTGATGTAGGACATAGCAAGAATTAAAACAAGGTTGTTGGTGGTGTTCACAGAGCAGCTGTAGTTGGAGTGCTACTTCAGGGCCCAAGAAATGAGCACTGACTGGTAGGATTGTATCATAATGCAGGTTTGAGATAATGATGAGTGGTAGCAGAACTTTTGGATGCGTAAGGCCATGATCCTGGATCTGTGCACTGATCTTGCCCCAGCTCTTCAGTGCAGGGATACCAAAATGAGAACTGCACTGACCGTGGAGAAGTGAGTGGCAATCATACTGTAGAAACTTGTAATATTAGATTGCTACTGGTCGGTGGGAAATCATTTTGGAGTTGAAAAAACCACTGGAGGGGCTCTTGTGATATAAGTCTGCAGGGTCCATTAATCACCTCCTACTATGCAGGATTGTGACTCTTGGCAATGTGCAGGACATAGTGGAGGATTTGCAGCAACTGGGTTCCTGAACGGCTGTGGAGGAATAGACAGCACACATATCCTTATTTTGGCACCAGATCACCTTGCCCACAGAGTGCATCAACAGAAAGGGCTACTTTTCTACAGTTATGCAAGCACAGGTGAATCACCAGAGATGCTTCGCTAACTTCAATGTGAGCTGCTACCAGAGTGGTCAGCATCAGGCATAGTGGGACAGCTGATGGAAGACTGTTAAGATCAACATCCGTGATGCAGCATCTACGCTCACGCTGTGCCAGCCTCGGATCATCAACCATGGCACTACACTGCTCAGGAAGGTGGTGTTACTACATCAGTGTAATGGGGTGCTTACATCCATGTGATATAAATTTAAGTACAGACACATGCACAGGTAGGTCGATGCAAGGTGGCTTATGTCAAGCTAATTTTGTAATGTAGAGTAGGTCAAAGAAAGGAATGACAAATGGATCTGATCATTGCCATGAAGGTCTTCACTCACTGCAGGCACTGCCTTATGACGGGTGTAAACTAAACAGGCTCTTCTCTTCTTCGCTGGCACGCCCGGGTAACAGCTGCTCCAGCTCTGTGATGGTCTGCCCCCTGGGGACTCAGCCTTCCAAACTAGTCACATATTGTGTCCACCTCTTTCAGGGTATGTAGAGAATCCAGTAAAGGATAGTCAAGCAGTCAGGCAAAGGGCTCCAGGCCTCCCAGGGTCCGAGGTCTCAGTGTCCTGACCCTTCTGGTTTCAGGGCCTTCTTCTGTTCAGATTCCATTGTACCAGGAATACACAGGGGAAATGTGACCCACCCTCTGCACTGGTTTCTGAGCCCAGAAGTGCTATACCTCTGCTTCCCTTCCCATCAGGCCTCCCTTTCCAAATGGATAAAGTAAAGTTTCAGACCTTCTGAGTGTCACAGGTTCCTTCTCTGTGGGTTTGATAAAGTCACCATACAAAGAGGTCTCAGGCAGCTGGACCTTCTGCGGCGTTCCCTTCTGAGGAATCGAGTGTGTAGCTCAGTTCACCTGCATTGGCTGTCTGCTACTGAGCTGTTCTGTTCTCTTTTTATATGCCTCTTCCAGGTCATACAAGTTTTGCAGATGCAGCAGGATGGGGTTGCCTGGGCCCAAAAGAGCTTTTTAACCCCTTTCTTTTCAGCATGAGGTTTGTACACTCCAGCACAATCACATAGATCGGAGATCATCAGCATTATGACAAAGACACCGGGATTCTCAGAAGGCAATGGCAGCTGTGGGTACCAAAAACATCTGTTGATCAGGTCATTGCTGTCAGGTCCATGTTCTCTTCCTGCATTTGCCAGGAGATTGCTGTATAACCATAGGCAAGTCACATGGCTATTTTTTTAAAAATGGCTACTGATTTTAGCATTTAACTTGAGAAGCCTAGCACACACATTCTATATATGGGTAAATTGAGGCTCAGATTAAACTGACATTTTTAAAGTGTCCACTGACTTGGGATGCCAAATTTGGTGCCCTATTTGGGACTTCATTTTTCTGAGCCCCCCAACCAACCCAAAAAAAAAAAAAAAAAAAAAAGACAAGCAGCCTGCCCACAAATCTTGGGACTCCCAAACATCTGGACAGCTATGCAGCAATCCTCAAGAGGCCTGGGCTATCCCCTCAGAGGCTCAGTGCCTCTACACTTCGTGTGGGCTAATGCAGTCCCTTCCTAGGCTTAAGGCAGGGTCAGTCCATTGAAGCCACACTCTCAAGCCTTCCTCTTTTCAACTGGTGCCCAAAGCGGATAGTGATTCCATAGGGGAGGGGAAGGGAGCAAAAAAATCCTTAGGGCTACATTATCTGTGGACCAATATCTTCAAGGCTAGACTGTGCAGGATGATTTGCACAGCCTCACCCCACCCTTCCTGTCTCCGACCTTACCAACAACAGACCCAATGGAGAGGACTCTGTGAACTCGAAATAGTGGATAAGGGGAGTTCTCGCCCACCCTGCCCTGGAATAATGTACAGAACCTTCCATGCATGGATCTTTCCTGTTTGCATGGATCTAGGGAACACAGTGTATCCTGCTGTGATTTGTAAATCTCCAAGTACATTTACAGCACTATGGAAGCAAGGAAGGAATAAATAAATAAATATTTCTAAAGTGCTTTGAGCTCCTTTCTTACACTGTAAAGTATTATTACTCTCTATGATGGATAATAAATCTAAGCTAAACTTTCATGCTCAGAAACACAATTTAGGAATAAGCTATTAACTAGCCTCCAAGACTAAATCAAACTTTAAGGATTTCTACTGAGGGAGAATGTTGTAAATTCTCACATGTTGCATTTTAAAAAAAAATATTTTGACATTACTTACTGATAGTCTTTAAAAAAATAATTACTTGAGGAAGTCCAAACACAGAATTTATAGTGTGCTGGGCATATAAAATTTAGATTGGATCTATCTTTAGATAACTTTTATAATTTACAAGGACAAAACATTTTTTTAAAAAAAAAAGAAGATTCAGTCCACACATGATGCAAGGAGGTGTAACTTATAGATCCCAATGGAAGTTGCACCTATTTTCAATCAGGCCTGAATCTGGACCATAATCTTTACTTTGAACATGCTCATTGGCTTTTTAATGAGACTTCTTTGATTGACAAAAAGATTTGCTGCATTAATGAAAACACTCACCCAACACACGGAAGATGAGAAAATCATCCAAAACCAGCATTCATAGTACAGATTTTCAATGCTTCAGTACAAATGAAAGATTCTCCCCTGCTCATCACTAGATGTGTGGCAAACGGGTTTTGTTTGCAGTCTTACAATTTCTTTTTTTTTTATTTACCAAAAGTAAGCCGCCAGCTATCTGCATTGATCCTGCTACACTTGAGGCCATTTAATCTAAAGAAAACTCTTTTACAGAAGATGCTTAAAAATAACCATAGCAGTAAAGGGCAGCTTGAGGAGCTTTAATAAGATTTTCTGTTGTGTGAAAGTTTAACGTTCCCACAGAATAGGATCAATACTGGCTTACTTCACTCAGACACTTTGGAGAGCTTCCTACATTGTGAACCAACCCTAAAAGATCAGCCCTTTCACTTTGCAAGTTTGCTTCTCAGGAGTCTTGCAGCAGGTGAGAAGAACAAGCATTCTGGCTGCCAAATGTGTCACAAACTATTGCTTGCAATATTCCCTAAATCCTAGGTCCCAGAGCCAAATGGGTTCCCATTTGGAAAAAAATACAAAAACTAACCTAGTAAACATATTTGGTTTTGTCCAGGCTTTTCTGTTACTCCGCTGGTAAAGCAGGAGTTAATACAAGTTTAAATAAACTAGTATTAGCCTAAATTAGACCACAGATTTCAGTGGAGACCCTTGTGAAACAAGGTACTATTCAATGTAAGTAAGGATACTGGAATCTGATCCACTGTGATTTAATATTACAATAGTATATATGTGCTGCTTTTAAATGCTTTCTAGTTGTAGCCTTACTTCTCCCAGCTGCTTTTGTATTTCCTTTCAAGTCTTTCAGTCTGGTTCCCCAATTCCACTTTCTACTGTTTCTACCAATAACACATTGTTAGCACAGAACAGGTGTTTCCCAGTGGGGGACTCGGAACTAGTTAAGTGTTAATGAAAGAAACAAGTATGGTAGGAAGAGAGAGACAGGAAAATTAGATTGTACATGAAACAGGGCTTGTTGTATTTGGGATAGCTGTATTGTCCCAAAACTCCATGCAGTTGGTTATGTGAATTCATGTGTTTTTCTTAATTCCTGTCTTTAGTTTTGATCACAAAATGATGTTAAAGGAACAAAGAATAACATGAGCAGAACAAAATCATTTAATGTATTTCACTACTTTGTTACAAATCAATAAGATATCTTAACCCTTTCAAATAAGGAATAAGGCATGCCCCATAGTGACAGCCATGAGACTGTTAAGAGACAGTAGTACCAGGCGACTAATGTGGAAGACATCTATGAATTGATGTTCCCCATTTGATGTGTAACTTGAAGGTAGGAAGATGGGATAAAAGCCAAAGCTTTTGTACTGAATAAAAAAAATCTGGAACCACATTTAAGACAAATAGAGTGGGTGGATTTTTTGTGTTTTCTGTTTGAAGTCCAAGGTTCAAATCAAGTCCCTGCTGCAAATTAAGGCAGAGTAGGGACTTGAAACTGAGTCTCCCACAGCCCACTGGAATGCCCTAAGTAGTTGGTAATTCTAAGGTCTAATTTCTGAAACAAAGATTAGGTTTTGTCCCAATGCAGACTGAGAAATGTTTGAAATCTCAAAGAGAGTTTTCATGGGAAAGGAAAACCATCTCCTGGCCAGTTCTTCTCACAAAGAGAAACTAGCTAGTAGTTGTCCAATTGGCCATATGTACTGCATACTTTATTATACAGAGTTTTAAAGTTAGTGTTCTTTTTAGTTTATTTCATATTTGTTCAGAGTAAAAAAAAAGTTTATTTTAATGGAGTAGAAGAGAGAGGAACAAAGGAGAGAGAGAGTGTTTAAGATTGTCCTTGCACTTTACTAGGAAAAGAAGGAAAATCTCCACTATATACTGTGGAAGAGAGCGATACCTGGCTCCCGAGCATTCTGTTTTCTCCTAAAAATAAATAGATTAGACAGATGACCTTCCACACCCAGCCCAAAAAAAAGCAGAGAAACCACATCTCCCACATCCAAGATGAGTGCCTTAACCACTGGGCTATAGAATCAGTGTCCCCCTGCCCCAGTGAATATATTAAGTTATTCATATGAACTGGAACAGCTCCAACAGGACAGATTGTGAGCAACTGACTATAGCACACTGGGAGGTGAGAAAAGTCCCTGCTCCGAGCTAGCAGCCTCCTGCACCAATCTTTTTAAAAATGTTGAAAGGTCTGGTTTTTGTTCCTTCTGAGAGCAAAAAGTTTCAAAACCGAATTATTTTTTCCCCACAAAGTAGAACTCTTCTTTTCTGGCCAGCTCTAGTTATTGTTTATGGGGAACAGTGGGCCCAAAAACAAAACACTAAGTAAGTCAAAATTTTCAAAAGTGTCTGGTGATTTTGGGTAACAGTTTTGGGAGGCCCAACTTCAGACCCTTTAAAGGAGTCCAATTTTCAAAAAGAACTGAAACCTATCTTCTGAAAAGCAGCCTCTTTTAATGAGTCTTAAATTAAGCACAAAAATCATTAATATAGTTTTTGAAAAAATTGGCCTAGTTCATATCACACCTAAAATTCCAAACTGTGTGCCAGGGCCATCACCCTTCCCCTAACAAGGAAACCAAGGATGGTTTTAGAATACGATTTACCATTGTGACAGAATATATCTATGTCCATAATCTACAGACTATTGTAATCATCTTTGTACAAAGTATGCCTTGTGAGCTTATCACAGGAAAACTCAATTTGCTGGTCAATATTGTCTTGATAAAATATGCAACGTTGTATGTGAAGTTATAAGATTCCACTGTATGGGGTTAACACCACATGTTCCAAACTCGGGTTGGCAAACAGGTCTGTCTCAAACAAAAGAATGTCTGATCTGCTTAATTTGCATTTAATCAGTAAACAGTCATCAGATAGGAAGGGAAACTAAAAAGGACAAACAGGTGAACACACAACAGGGAACATCCTTTCCCATAGACTTTTTGTCTCTTGTTATCTCACTGGAAATGTTTTTTCCAAGAGGGGGACTGAAACTATAAAAAGGAGGGAAACACCCCAAGACACACTTCTCTCCCACCCTCTGCCCATCACATCTATGGCACCTGAAGAAACAAAGGACAAGGGCGGCTCTAGGCACCAGCAAAGCAAGCACCTGCTTGGGGCAGCCCATTTGCAGAGGCGGCATAGGAGCTGAGAACCAACAGGGGACCCTGGGAGTTGTAGTTCCTTGGTTAGCTCCCTGCCTATAGAGCCACTCCTGGAGCAGGGAAAGAACTACATTTTCCCAGCATTCCCTTGGCCACTACCAACTGGAAAGGAAGGAGGGGGTGCCTTTCCCCACCAGGCCCCCCACAGAAACTCCAACCCATCCAACTCCTCTCCCTTGCTCCCTGATCACCTCTTCCCGGGACCCCTGCCCCTAACTGCCCCCTGGACCCCACCCCCTATCTAAGCCTCCCTTCTCTTTGTCCCCAACTTGCCCCTCTGAGACCCCCCCCCCACCGTCCCCCCAGGACCCCACCCGTCTACCTGTCCTCCTGGACAACCCCTTTAGGACTCCATGCCTATCAACCGTTGCCTTGTCCCCTGACTGCCCCCGCGAATCCCTTACCAATCTGGCCCCTTCTCCTTGCCCTCTGACTCTCCCCCAACCTTTCCATACCCCCCCCCGCTCCCTGTCCCTTGACTGCCCCCCCCCAAACCCCTTACCCCTTCTCTCAACCCCCCAGCCCTTTCTAGGAGACCAGCGTGTCTGGCTCCCATGCAGCCTCCCATACCGTTTACTTTGCAGTATATTGTCTTGTCCGTTGTCCCTGCAGGCCCAACAGGGCCCGTCCCCTCCCCCACACCACCCGCCCTGCTTCCAGATTTGAACACCTCAATACAGGACTGTGCTCAAGCTCGTTTGTGGAGCTTTACTTTCATTTCTCCAGAATAAACTTATATCCACTGTAACTTGACTTGCTCTGAAAAAGTAGGATATAAATTGACCAGAATGCTTCCCAGGGTTATTGGACTTGGAATTGCTATTTTTCTAACAGCCATTGCCTTTTTGTTTTTCTTTGTTTGTTTAAAAGGAAGACAGTGATATTGCATTGGCAAATTCCCCATCGAAAGAAAAAGTGGAACAAAAGAATAATAAAGGCACCTCAACTTTTCCTCATTTATGGAGGACAGTCTTATAATATGCATCCAGATATCCTCCAATCACACAAGCTGAAAATTGTTCCACTTTACTGCAGCTCTGTAACCTATGGGAACCAGCCCTGTCTGTGTATTGTGCACATCCAAAATTCCTGCTGAATGACCCGCCCTGGGAGCGAGTTACCAGTGACCCAGGGCTGCGGTGGAAGGAGGGTGCAGATGTGGAAGGGGAGAGCCCAAGGCTGGGGCGGCAGGAGGTGTAGAGAGGCGCACTGGCGGGGGGAAGGGAGGAGCCCAGGGCTGAGGTGGCAGCGGGGTGCGGGGAGGGCACTTGTGGGGGGGAAGCCCAGTGCTGGGGTGGTAGGGGGTGTGTGTGTGGGGAGACCAGGGCTGGGGCAGCAGGAGGGTGTGGGGAGGGGGAGCAGCCAAAATTTTTTTTGCTTGGGGCAGCAAAAAACTTAGAGCCGGCCCTGACAAAGGAAGGATTTGTTGCATTCTAGGAGGAGTCCTGACTTGAGTTTGGTCAGTCAGAATGCTTAGAGCATGTGGTGAGAAAACTTGGCTTTGAATTTAATACAGATTGTTCAGATAAGTCACTGGTTGTGTTTTATCTTTATTTTTCTTATAAGCATTTCTGACTTTTGTGCCTAATTACTTGTACTCGCTTAATCTCTTTGTAGTTAAACGTTTTATTGTTTTATCTAAATCTCATGTGTTTAAACTTAGGTGTTTGGGGAACTCCATTGGGGTGGCATGTTGTGTACATATTGTTTATATTACAGAAATAAGACAGGTTTCAGAGGGGTAGCTGTGTTAGTCTCTATCAGTAAAAACAATGAGGAGTCCTTAGGGCACCTTAGAGACTAACAAATTTATTTGGGCATAAGCTTTCATGGGCTAGAACCTACTTCATCAGATGCATGGAGTGAAAAATACCAGTAAACAGGTATAAATGAAAAGATAGGAGTTGCCTTACCAAGTGTGGGGGCAGTGCTACTGAGGTCAATTCAATTAGGCTGGAGGAGGCCCATTCCCAACAGTTGACAAGAAGAGGTGAATAGTAACAGAGGGGAAATTATTTTTTGTAGTGACCCAGCCACTCCCAGTCTTTATTCAGGCCTAATTTGATGGTGTCAAGTCTGCAAATTAATTCCAGTTCTGCAGTTTCTTGTTGAAGTCTGGTTTTGAAGCTTTTTTTGTTGAAGTATGGCCACTTTTAAGTCTGTTACTGAGTGTCCAAGGAGATTGAAGTGCTCTCCTACTGGTTTTTTAATGTTACAATTCTTGAAGTCTGATTTGTGTCCATTTATTCTTTTGTGTAGAGACTGTCCGGTTTGGCCAATGTACATGGCAGAAAGACATTGCTGGCATATGATGGCAATGCCATCACATTGGAGATGTGCAGGTGAATGAGTCTCTGATGGTGTGGCTGATGTGGTTAGGTCCTATGAATAGCTATGCAGACAGAGTTGGCAACAGGGTTTGTTGCAGGGATTGATTTCTGGGTTAGTGTTTCTGTTGTGTGGTGTGTAGTTGCTGGTGAGTATTTGCTTCAGGATAGAAGGCTGTCTATAAGGGAGGACTGGCCAGTCTCCCAAGGTCTGTGAGAGTGATGGATCGTCCTTCAGGATAGGTTGTAAATCCTTCATGATGCTATGGAGAGGTTTTAGTTTGGGGGTGTAGGTGATGGCTAGTGGCGTTGTTACTTTCTTTGTTGGACTATCCTGTAGGAGGTGACTTCTGGGTACCCTTCTGGTTCTGTCAATCTGTTTCTTCACTTCCCCAAGTGGGTATTGTAGTTTTAAGAACGTTTGATAGAAATCCTGTAGGTGTTTGTCTCTGTCTGAGGGATTGGAGCAAATGTGATTGTATCTTAGGGCTTGACTGTAGACAATGGATCGTATGATGTGGTCTGGATGAAAGCTGGAGGCACGTAGGTAAGTATAGCAGTCAGTGGGTTTCCGATATAGGGTGGTGTTTATGTGACTATCACTTATTTGCACTGTAGTGTCCAGGAAGTGGATCTCTTGTGTGGACTGGTCTAGGCTGAGGTTGATGGTGGGGTCGGAATTGTTGAAATCCTAGCGGAATTCCTCAAGGGCCTCCTTCCCATGGGTCCAGATGATGAAGATGTCATCAATGTAACACAAGTAGAGTAAGGACGCTAGGGGCTCAAGAGCTGAGAAAGCGTTTTCCTAAGTCAGCCATAAAGATGCTGGCATACTGTGGAGTCATGCAGGTATCCATAGCAGTGCTGCTGACTTGAAGGTATAAATTGGCCCCAAATCTGAAACAGTTGAGAGTGAGGATGAAGTCACAAATCTCAGCGACCAGGTTTGCCGTGACATTATCGGGGATACTGTTCCTGACAGCTTGTAGTCCATCTTTGTGTGGAATGTTGGTGTAGAGGACTTCTATATCCATAACGGCTAGGATGGTGTTTTCTGGAAGATCACCAATGGATTGTAGTTTCCTCAAGAAGTCAGTGGTGTCGCGAAGATAGCTGGGAGTGCTGGTAGCATAGGGCCTTAGGAGAGAGTCCCCATAGCCAGACAATCCTGCTGTCAGGGTGCCAGTGCCTGAAATGATGTGGCATCCAGGATTCCCAGGTTTATGGATCTTGGATAGCAGAATACCCGTGGTCGGGGCTGTAGGGGTGTGTCTGTAGATTTGTTCTTGAGCTTCTTCAGGGAGTTTCTTGAGTAGATGATGATTCTTTTAATATCCCTCAGTGATATCAGAGGGTAATGGCCTGTAAAAAGTGGTGTCAGAGAGTTGCCTGGCAGCCTTTCCTTCATACTCCGACCTATTCATGATGACTATAGCACTTCCTTTGGTACCATCCTTTGCTACTATCAATGTAGAAGAAACTCTCTCTCTAAACTTGCTTTGTCCAGGAGAAGAGTGGGCAGTATGGGACAGACATTTCTGGGGGGAAATTGAAGACAGGGAGTGTGTTGGGGTAACCCTGCAGTATAATCAAGGCTAATGGGAGCCAGAGTATAACCCAAGTGTGGCTGGCAGGCTGACATTGCACAAACACTCAGGGTGTGGCTTGCATGCTGGAAGGCTGTTCGTAAACAATGGCACAGCTCCTCTTTAGTCTACATTGTAACCTGGTAGTTCACAACCACCATTTTTTACAATTGCCAATTTTGTAAGGTAAGGGTAGCAGAGACTTATTGGCCTAAGAGAGACCTTTCCTAAGGTGCTGACTAGCATTTAAATTAAACCTCATACCATGTAATGTAGTGGTTTAAATTACTTGACTGAGGGTACAGTGACTCTGATAGAGATGTGAGCAGCATTCTGGAGACTTATCAGCATTCTCCTGTTCTAGTTAGTCTACAAGACTCTCTTTAAATGTAAAACAAAGATGTCCAAGAAACAGGTTCAGTCAGGGAACAGAAACACTGTAGTATTATTTAGGTGGCCAAGCACACACCATGAAGAAGGAAAATCTAGTGTGAACAGTTTGCAAAGAGCCCATAGACTGAATTTCTTCATACAAATCATTCTGTAAATACATTCCTAGAAATTAGTATGATTTGAAAACAGAAACAGGCTAAATTCACAAATATTTGTAATAAATAATTAGGACAATTCCACTGAAAGAAGTGTTGTGAGTTTCAAGAAAAACATGGCATAGATTTGGCTTTGAAGTATACAAAGTCTCCATGTTCCCTACACATCTCTACTCTCATTTTTAAAGGATTCTCAAAACACTTAAAATCTACAAGTGTAGGATCATCAGATGTAATCATTTTCCTTCAGAGTTCATGGGTTGGGATTTATGTTGAAATAGCCACTCATTTTAGTTCACACGCAGGTTTAATTGCAGTCACACTGGTAAAGGTCACTATTGATCCATTAAGCTACCTAGCACTTAAGACTCCCCAAGCTTAAAACTACTCAGTCTACCATATAAATGAGAATAAATATCATTGACAAACAGAAACCAAGTCAAGGACTTTGATGTTAATATTGGTTGTCACAGTGTTCTCTCTATTGTTTTTTCCTGTGGTAGAATAATGGACTTTTGAAGCACTTCCCTTCATTGGATTTAGAAGATGGAATTATGCTAGGAAATAATTACAATTAATCAACCTGTTTTAAAACTAGTGTCCTTTATAATTATACTCTTTACTGTCAAAAATGTGCAGTATTTGGAAGCATGACTTCCAGACAAGTAATGAATAAATAGACTGGTTCAGATTAAATTACTGACCAAAAACTGTGCCTAACAATCATACTGTGACAGAAAAACATGTGTGCTTCTGTATTGCCCAGATCAAAATTTTTGGATAAATAAAATTAAGAATCAAAGAAAAAAAGTTTGTTTGCTTAACCAAACCAGGCCTTCAAATGTATGTCACCAAAGTGATGTATATGGCCAGATTCCTCTCCTGCACCATCTTGGCCCGCCATGCTCCAGTGGCAAGGGCATGGATTCTCTGAGTTGGGTAAGCAGGCTGCGTTTTAACTACTACCCTCCTTTAGGAGTTTCACTAGGATTTGTTCTGATGGGGGCTGCAAAGGAATGAGCAGACTCTGCACAACACTTTTTTGCTAGTCAGGCCCTCTCACCAGCCAACGGTGCCCACTTTGGGGAGCCAATGGCCATCTGTGTGCTCCCAGAGCACTGGGAGATTGCAGCTCCTTTGTGTTGCCAGAACCTCCCCTTAGGTATACTGCAGCTGGCTGCATTGCCACACCCTTCCACTCAGCAGGCTGTCACTAAGAACCCTTATACCAGTATATAGTAGCAAATTTGGTGCCAAAAGTTTGATGATTAAAATCCAAAATTATTAATGTGAACACATTTTAGAGGAATCCAAGCCATTTCAGACAGCTTATTAGAGAGATAATGATGTTGAATTGCTCCCCACTGATATAGTGTTTAACAACGTTTCCCTTTTCTTTCCTTTGTACGTGCTATTTTAGAAGCAATTAAAGCAAATAGTCACCAGTCAGTATTCAGTAGTTAATTCAAGTCCTGTCACTTATACAGAACTGTGTTTTAATGTCATTCTTCTTGTTTAAATGCCAAAGTATCTAATTTAATACGATAATTTTCCAGAGCTGAACCACTCAGTGAGGTTAGCACATTTGGACTGATTCATTGACTAGTACTTCTCTACCTACGCTACATTGATGACATCATCATCTGGACCCATGGGAAGGAGACTCTGGAAAAATTCCACTACGATTTCAACAACTTCCACCCCACCATCAACCTCAGCCTGGACCAATCTACACGGGAGGTCCACTTCTTAAGACACTACGGTGCAAAATGAGTGATGGTTCACATTAACACCACCCTATACCAAAACCTACCTGACCACTATTGAGCCTACCTTCATGCCTCCAGCTTCCATCCCGGGGCACATCAACACGATATCCATGTCTACAGCCAAGCACTGAGGACAACAACGCCCGATCTGCTCTAACCCCTCAGACTTAGAGACCAACACCTACAAAAATCTCCTACCAGCATTTCGTCAAAACGTACAATACCCGCACGAGGAAATTAGGTGGTGTGTGAACAGCAGGTGGAACAGAGCCAGACGTGTACCTGAGTGCGCGGAAGTGGCGGGTGTGTGTGTTGGTACCCAGAAGCCCGCGGGTACTGTCAAGACAACACCCAAGAAAGAAACCAACTCAGGACGTCCACTGCCATCACATACAGTCCCCAGCTAAAACCCCCTCCCAACGGACATGTCATCAGGGCATCTACAACCCATCCTGGACAATGATGTCCCACCACTTTCACAGCTTTGGGTTGGGCAGGCAATCCGTCGCCACAAGACAACAATCCTGCCCACCTGAACGTTTTCTCACCAGTAACTGAATGCACACCGAACACCATAGTAACTCTAGCTCAGGAACCAATCCATGCAACAAACCTGAAAATCGGATGCCAGACTCTGCCCCCAATATCTACACCAGCGACATCCATCACAGACCTAACCAAGATCGAGGCCACACCATCACCGGTTCATTCACCTGCACTTCCACCAATGTAATATACGCCATCATATGCCAGCAATTGCCCTCTGCTTATGGTACATATCGCCAACACTGGACAGTCTCTACGGAAAAGGAAATAAATGGACACAAATCAGATATCAAAGAATGGCAATAACAAAAACCTGTAGGAGAACACTTCAACCTCCCTGGCACACTATAGCAGACCTTAAGGTGGCCATCCTGCCAGCAAAAAAACTTCAGGACCAGACTTCAAAGAGAACTGCTGAGCTTCAGTTCATCTGCAATTTGACACCATCAGGCTCAGGATTAAACAAAGACTGTGAATGGCTTGCCAACTACAAAACCAGTTTCTCCTCCCTTGGTTTTCACACCTCAACTGCTAGAACAGGGCCTCATCCTCCCTGATTGAACTAACCTCGTATCTCTGGCTAGCTTGCTTGCTAATTGCATATATATAACCTGCCCCTGGAAATTTCCACATACATGACATGGGTATTCACCCACGAAAGCTCATGCTCCAAAACGTCTGTTAGTCTATAAGGTGCCACAGGATTCTTTGCTGCTTTTACAGATCCAGACTAACACGGCTACCCCTCTGATAGTATGCATAATTGTCCTTCAGAAATGAATAGCCAGTCATTAAACGCAGTGTGCAACAAATTTTTAGTGGTTTATTCAGTGCAATGTCTAGGTCATTTGCATGAACCACATATGTTTATTTCTAAACTAGAATTACAGTGGGAAACCAGTCGTGTGAAGTACTTGCATTGAATCAGTAGTAAATTGCAGCCACAATGAACAGTGCTCTTAGAATCTGAACAAGTCCACCTATTCCCATGCACTATATATCACAGCACTAGCTGCAATATCAAAAGGCTGACAACAGCTGTATACTGATAAGGGATTTTTATTTATTTATTTATTTTTAATAAATTAGCCTCTCCAGATGACCTCTGTCACACACATAGTTGTGGTAAAGTTCCACCAGACACCCCCCAGGCTGCTGTGTTGGGTCACAATCCATGGAACCTGTGTGTTTTGAGTTTTCCTTGATCGGAGTTGGCTCCAGCATGGTTTTCTTTTAGTCATCTCTGGCACATTTCCAGGGCACAGGCTGTCAGTCTGTTACCTCTTCACAGAAATGGGACCAAGTGGTCCAGCTACTATTGGCCCTCAGGACCATTGCTGACCCCCGACTCTCCCCCCACCCCCAGACTCTCCTGTAGCTTAATCACACCCTCTACCCAAAATCCAGCCATTTGTGCACTCTGGATTTACAGTTTAACTCTTCAGGGGCAGCAATATTGAAAAGCAAATAGGTATACAGACTTTTTACGGGTTTCTAAACAGTTACATTTTAGAAAGCAGGGGAAATATAGACCCAGACAAAGAACAAACATGTAACTGCATTTCCCTGCTGCACTTTTCTCACCATGTTGGAGCATTCTCTAGGCTTAGGGTTGGAGGCCTCTGGGGTGTCCACAATTCCCCTCTCTTTTGCATGGCTTCTTTTCAAAATCATGGAGTCTCTCTCCCTCTCTGCTCCAAGTCAGCTTGCTTCCATTGACCCTGGCTTGTTCTGCAGTTAAACAGGATCCTCTGCTGCTATGAAAGCATGCCCATCACTTCCCCTCTCCAGCCCAAAGCTTCTCATGTATCTAAGTCTTCCTCAGTCACATAGCCTATGTGTTTTTTAAAGGCTAGCTTCAACATCTTGGTTTCTTTGTTTTGCTATTGGGAATTTTCCACTCTTCACTTCCCCAGCCCCCTCCAGAGAAACTTAGTGGAACTGCTTTTCTGAGGCTTCAGCCATCCCATTTCCTAAAATGTTTCCACTCAAATTAGCAGTCTTTAAGTTCTAATGACTATTGTAATAATTTGGCTTACAAATTTATCCTAATTATGAGCTCAATTCTGAAAAGTATTGAAAGTTTACAAAATGTTACAATAAAACTTATGACAATAAACGTTGATGGGAAAAGGTGCAAAAGGAAGACACTAAGTTAGTCTACACAAAAATGAGCTATTGCTATAATTCAAGGATTATTTTAAGATCATGCCTGGTAAACAAGAAAAGTGTGGGACCAGAAATCAATTAACCGAAATTGATATGTTGGAAATCAGGCCTAACTGATAGAGAAAATAATGAGGATAAATTATTCTTCCCATCGCTTCCTTTTGGAGTCCCTAAAAGGAAAGACTTTTCAGGGGGTGGTGGGGGGGGTCGGGAGGGTTTTGGACATCAAGAAACAAATGCAGCAATTGAGGACTAAAAGAATGGTCAACCTTGTCTTTCTTCCCAATATGGCTGCCACCACCACCTGCTCCTAGGATTCTGGAATCCCTTGAGACACCATTGGGCCTTCATCATCCTAATCTGGAGCTGCTCTGAACAGACTGGGTCAGAAAGAAGCATTCAGATGACACCACCATCTCCATCAACTCTGGCTGGATCCTGAACCATCTGGATTGTAAGACTTCATCAATTTCTCTCCCTTCCCCCTGTCCTTTTCCTTTCCTATCTTATTTCCTATCTCTCTTTATTTGCCTTCTGTTTAATAACAGTTTGCCTTAGCCAACCAAAATTTCATATTTTGCAACATTGCTGAGAGTCTTTACCAAAGACACAGCTCAAAGCAATGCCGTAAACTGCCCGATTCTGGCACAAGTTAATCAGGTCTTGAAATGTCTGATAAAACAGTGTTTTTTCTAGCTGTGGAGTTGCAAGTGAAAGTCAACACCACAGATAAAAGCTGCATTTTCTCCGTTTGCTGTTCTTGACTCTCCTCATTTGTGTGCTTTTTTCTTGTTTTGCCTTCTAGGTAACAGGTTTGGTTTTCAACACCACCACCACAACCACCAGCTCATCTCAACTAACTCCCTTTTCTCCAAAAAAGGACATCACAATCTTTAATACCATCTAAAAGGTGTTTTCTGCCTAAAGGCTTTTTACAGCTAAAGGGAAAGGAACAAGGGATGTTAAAATAAAAGCCTATTTAATACTTCACATTTCAAATATCTCAACTGTTTTTCCTTTTTTCACTGTATCTGTATTAAAAGATTTTTAATGGTGTTTGTACCATGGTACTAAGCAGGCTGAGGTCTCAGCTTTAAACAGGGTTTGGTATTCAATTTAATTTTGGACAGCTCCAAGTCATATAAACAGCTTTAACTTTTAGGGTCTATATATTCCATTTAAATTAATACAGCATGACTCACATTGTATCTGATCTGGGAGGAACATGCTACTGTCCAGTCAACTCATGGCTGACACTACATTTGAGGTATTCCATGTAATTTTATAACATCAAACAGAATTCTTAAGTTGTACATAGACAACTTCCCCAACTCATCCCACCTGTTCATAGCTAATTGTAGAAAAGAGGCTTATTTGCTTATATAAAAACAACCTTTATCTTGTCAGTGAAATAAACACAGCGGGGTACAGTGTATTGTGTAGGTGCGAGAGAAGCAGCCAAACGCCACAGAGGCAAACAAGAAGGCAGCAGAAAGACAAGGGACAACCAGAGAAGCAATTGTAGCAGGAGCCAGAAAGAAATCCAAGAGACAGAGCTGTTTTTGTAGAGTGCTGGCTGGAAAAAGAGGCTCAGGATATTAAGAAAGGAAACTGCTTTCTATTGTTTGATTCCTACTATATTCAGGGAAACAGGATTACATCAAAAATTACCTTACTCTGAACATGAATTTCTTCTCCTAACAGGAACAATCCCCAAATATTGGCTAAAGTTTTTTTTTTTTCCAGGGAAATACAAAAGAGTCAGAAGGGGACGGTGGTGGTAATTATAACCACAGGTAGGAATGTACAATCTTCTGGGTGATTACAGCCCCAGGTGTAGTGGCTGGAGAGGAAAAAGATGTTTACCAGTACTCCCTTCCAATCTCACCCCTTCCCTGCTCAGCCAGTTCACAAATTAAGAGTCACTTTGGTGCATATCCCTGAGAGATGATTAAACAAACACCAGCTTAAAAGTAATCAAAGAAGTTCCTGGTAACTCTACATTTAAATGTAGATTCCTGCTTTCAATTGTACCTCAAAGGTACAAGAGGCAGTCAGAGAAGGAAAATAAAATATTTGAATAGAATTATCATTCAGAACAAATCCTCCGAAATTTTAATTCCCTGCCGTTTCTTTCCTATTTCTCTGCAGATGCCATTCAGAATTTTAAAGCACTCATTTACATGAGAATGCCTTTCTTTCCTATGCTGCAGACATTTTGTGAATATTTGTGATGATTAAAGTACTCTATGAAGCCTGCGCGCGCACACACACAAATACCTACCCACCCAAGTTTGGCACAAAAAGGTCATATTGCAGACAAAATAAACTGCATCGAATTTACATTTGCATCTGTTGCTGAAGCAAAATGAAATGTCATTGGTGAAAGTGAAATTTAAATAAAATATTCAGATATAAGTATGTGTATTATATCCATTTACAACAGGCGAGAAACTTAATAAACCCAAGTTTCAATAATTATTATGCATTGCAAAGAAGCCACAAAGTAAGATCTAGAAAGATTATCACATTCAAATCTGGAGTATTTTCCAAAGGTTTATATAAATTGATTCTTTTTATACAAAAACTCCCATTAGCCTAGAGAGAGAGAGAGAGGGAGAGAGGGGAAAGTATAACAAAACTGAAAAACAAGAATGCAATGTTTTTCAGGTCTCTCTAGCACCTTAAATTTTCTAATGAAGAAAACATCTCCTGCTGTGTTTCATCAGAAAAAGCCAATAAAAGTTTTATTAAAATGTACCGTAACAGAAGAAAAACGTTTAAAGTAGAGTCTCTGTACAGTGTAATAAGATTTTTGCTCATAAAAATGCTTAAGCTTTCATTAAAAAGATCAATGAACGAAAATAAAATTAGTTTATACAAAATTATATACATGTAAGTCTTGCAGAATACTACTTAGCTGGAAGTGTAATTTGTACGATGCAATGTGAATCAAGGCATCTTTTGTGAAAAATATGTAAGTAAATGTAAAGTAAGTTAGTTTTTTCACTCCTTTCCTCTAGGTCTTTAACAAAAGGATTAAGGGACACTATAGGGTTGGAAATGAAGCTCAAGTAAAACAGATTTATCCAAAGCAAGTATTGATGAGCTGAAGGAGGGATTATGAACTCCTGAAGTAAGGCCAGGCCACCTGTACAGCTGTGACGTTCCATGCAATGCCTAGCAGACACTGGGTATAAAAGAAAGGAGAAATGGTGGAGACATCCCCTTGTACATGGATCTGTACTATGCAAGCCAACTGGCTACACCTCTGGCATGCTTACATTCCACCTGCTTCCTTCTGTACTTCCTTGGCTAGTAAAATTCAGTTCTGAACTTGATGCAAATTTACTGTTCACTAAATAACTGGGGGGGAGAAGGGGGGGGGAGAGGGAGAGAGGAAGAAAGAGTTAAGAAGGCTTATTCCTTCACAATAAAGTACTTACATCACTGTTGTTAAATGAATTGAAAGCACAGTCTGACTGAGGTCCTAAATTTACTCCAACAGACTAAATTTGCAGAACTGCAGATAATTTGGTTTCCCCACCTCTACGATATGATGTCATGGTGTCCATTGCCACTAAAAGTATCTGAGTGTTGAATGTACAAGTTCAATAATTAAGGTAACCCTTTTGTGAGGTGTAGTCGGCAACAACAAGGACCTGGTTCAAGTAGCTAGAGGTTCCTCTTAAAATTGGTAACCATCACCAGACCAACCTCCACCCAATAATTCAGGGATCGCTATGTACTTTTCCTGGATGCCCTGAATAGGCAATACTTCCCAGCTCACAAGCACCGAGGCTGTGTATGAATGAAGGAAAATTTCATTAAAGAAAAAAGGGAATACAGCACCAACTTGGCAAAACACAGCAACAATCTATCAAACAAGCATTAAAACACTCTCCCTTGGAAACATCAGCAGTAGTCCAATAACTTGGTTCCTCACCTGCTGGAATGAATCTTCAATGGGCAAATATTCCTTTACTACATCACTTCCCCATTCCCCAACCTTTAAGCCTCAGTCAGGTTGGTACCAGTGGGTAGCAATGTCCCAGAGTCAAGATATGCATTCAAGCAGGCCTGTTTCCAAGCCCTTGGAAAACATTGAAGAGACACCTAAACCCAGCTATAGTGATTTCAGCTTTAGTTAGTAGCTGGGTACAAGGGCCCTTAGAGGAGTTCACTCAGACCCAGTCTACACTATGGGGTTAGGTCAAATTTAGCCGTGTTAGGTCAATTTAAAAATGAATGTGTCCACACAACCAACCTCATTACATCAACCTAAAGGGCTCTTAAAATCGACTTCTGTACTTCTCCCCAGCGAGGGTAGTAGCGCTAAAGTCTACTTTGCTGGGTCGAATCTGGGGTAGTACAGATGCAAATCAACGGTATTGGCCTCCCGGAGCTATCCCAGGGTGCTCCACCGTGACTACTCTGGACAGCACTTTGAACCCCCATGCACTAGCCAGGTACACAGGAAAGCCCTGGGAACTTTTCAATTTCATTTCCTGTTTGGTCAGCATGGTGAACTCAGCAGCACAGGTGACCATGCCATCCCCCCAGAATCGTAGAGCATAGAACATTTCTACTCTCCCCCATTATCTCCATCCCTGAGGTTATCGCAGATTAGAAGGTGAAAAAAAAAATGCATTCGTGATTACATGTTTTCCCAGCTCATGCAGTCCTCCTGCACTGAGAGGGCACAGCTTAATGCATGGAGGAATTCAGCGGCAGAGGCCAGGGAAGAATTAAGTGACCGCAAAGAGCGGAAGGCAGGACATGATGCTGAGACTAATGGGGGAGCAAATGAACATGACGAAGCATCTGTTGAAACTGCAGGAAAGCCAACAAGAGCACAGACCCCCGGCTGCATCCACTGTATAACCACCTACCCTCCTCCCCACGTTCCATAGCCTCCTCACCCAGACATCCAAGAACACAGTGGGGGAGGCTCTGGGCATCCAGTCACTCCACTGCAGAGGATGGCCCAAGCAACAGAAGGCTGTCATTCAAACAGTTTGATTTTTTAGTGTGGCTACAATAAGCAAAGTGGCCTTGTCCTTCCCTCCTCCCCTCGCCCCACTTGGGCTACTATGCCCGTTATCTTATTTTTTTAAAATTAATAAAGAAAGAATGCATGGTTTCAAAACAATAGTTCCTTTATTTCGAAGGGGGAAGGCTGGTTGCAGAAGGAGGGACAACTGACAACATGTACCCAAAACCACCTGCGATAATGTTTTTGCCCCGTCAGGCATTGGGAGCTCAACCAAGAATTCCAATGGGCAGCGGAGACTGCGGGATAGCTCCCCACAGTGCACTGCTCCGTAAATAGATGCAAGCCATGGTAGTGAGGATGCACTCCGCTGACTTAACACACTTAATGTGGACATATGCAATCGACTGTATAAAATCAATTTCTAAAAATCAACTTCTATAAAAATCGACCTATTTCATAGTGTAGACATATCCTAAGATCTACAATTATCAAATAATCCTCCCAGTGGCACTGGATCCTCAGTGGAGGAGAGACATACAGAACCTATGAGCAGAGTTCTTGCCCTAGACATGCACTTCTTGCCCTTTCCCATTTTTTCCTCTCTGTTCAGTTCAGTTCTATTGGCTAACTAATTCTGAGATTGTGCAGTTATGGTGACTCTCAAAGGATCACGGGGGGAATTCTGGGTAGTGTAGTCCCAGGATATTAGAAAGACAAAATGGGTGAGGCAATATCTTTTATTGGACCAACTTCTGTTGGTGAGAAACTTTTGAGCCACCCAGAGCTCTTCGCTCTGGGTGGTTCAAAAGCTTTTGTCTTTCACAAACAGAAGTTAGTGCAATAAAAGATATTGCCTTGTCTCTCTATGCAGTTGAAACACACTCTAACAGATGGAAGAAGAGAGCTCTTATCCTCTAGAGCTTCAGGCCACAGTGGTTACGTTAACAATCCTAAATAGGCACATGGTCAAGTTACAGCATTTCTACCAGCACTCATCTTCACCTCTTCCCAGAGCAAAGGAAACAAAGTTAAATGCTCAGAATTACTAAACCAAATAAATTCATCCAAATAGCCTCAAACAACAATTAGAGTCACTGATGGACATCCTCAGTGAGGGAGACCATAAAACAGAATAAGCCTGACTCTATACCAATCTGTCCCGAACCTTGGGATGCTGATCAAGGACAACCAGGATGATCCCAAATGCCTTTGCAGGTCATAAGGCAAAAGATGGTCCTGAAAGTACATTGAGCCTTGGCTAACTATCCTTTAAGATCAATACTAATATGGGGAAAGGAAGCTGTTTGCCAACATACCCACTGCTTCTGGATGGAAGGAGAATACTATGATGACCCTTCAGGTCACTTCTGGGTGCCTTAATAACCATCCCTCCCCCGAGCTGGACGAAAGGATCTAGCCAGGAGAGGGCACTTACCCAGCTCAACATCTAGCTAGTTCAGCGATCCATGATCCCTGGAGTGCAGACAAAGAAAGCAACATCTTGAGGCTGGGTAGTGAGCCAGAGGCTGTAAGAGCACAGGAGCAGCAGCTATGGGAGAGAAGGCCAGGTAGCAAGAGGTCTGAGTAATGGGACTGAAAGCCAAGAGCTGAGCAGGGAAGCAACCTGTTGCTGGCAACTGGTCAAAAATTCCAAGAGCTTCAGGATACAGTGTGGTAACCTGTAAGCGGAGAAATGGCACAACTGAACATGCAACCTCAGGAGGACAATGCAGACAGCCCCCCTACAAGTCCATGGAAGAGAGCTGGTGGATTTACAGGCCAATGTTAATTGCCTCAGAGAGAGGGTGGGCTGGAGGGGAAATCTCTTGTGCACTAGGCCTGAGGAGCATCATCTTTATATCCCCGTTCCTTTAAATATCCCTGAGTTTGGAACTACTGGACTGATCAATGGTCTAAGTGTGACAGTAATTGTATCTAGAGTATTTGATTTATTTCCTGTAACTTAGTTCTGTTACTTCCTCTCAACCTCAGAGTGTGAATGAGAACCCATCAGTCTAGACCCTTGTGTTTGGAGCATATCTAGTGCTTGCTGTCCCCAGCTCATGCTACCAGACATCTGGCAGGGACTGTACTACATCAGTGCTCTGCAGAGGGTTCAGTTACAGAGATACTCTTCTGGACTGTGTCATTCAAACTCTTCCTATGTTTGAGGAGTGCATACCATAGCCCTCTATGGATAAAAACTCACACCTTCCCAATTGTTGTAATTATGTTACTCTCTAGTAGCGGACTCTCAGAGGATAAAAATTCTAAAACTCCAATGGCTAACAGATTCTCCTTTTGTTTAAGAAATAGTGGCAGATATCTTGGAAACAGTCCCGAATTCCGCCTCCACTGATGATCCTGAAATCTATTTGGCCTTGTTGATTAGCTGAGTTGGCCAATGATGCCCATCATCACATAACAGTTCTGACATTCACTTCATTGAGCCAAATAGCATTCCACAACAACATTTTAAACCATATAATTCACAATATTAGCTCATAACTCCCACAACAATTTATAACTCACAATTTATGCCATTCAGAAATGGACAGTAAATAAGGTTAGAGAACTAGACTCAGATAAACACAAGAGTGAGGAAAAAGAACGAAGAGTGAGAGGCTGATTTAAATTAACCTTCAGTAATAATCTCCCTTTGGATACCATTTGTCAGCATTTACCAGCAAAGTGAAGTGACTTGTGCAAGGTCACCCGGTAGGTCAGAGACCAAGTTTGGAACAGAACCCAGTTTAGTGCTGTATCCACTAGACCACATTGCCACTTTTGCCTTAAAGATTTAAATGAACAACAGTCAATATCAATTTTTCTTCTTATGTCCTAATCCTGGCCCTGAGTACTTTGGCTGTTTGCTGGGATCTTGCAGGATCTAGAGAATAGGAATCTTTGCTCCTCGGGATGAAAAAACAAAAGCAAAGATGCTCCCAGGCCACTACTATAATCTCAGAGCACTGATATGCTCTCATTCATGGATGAGGAATGGCTGGTCAATCCACTTGATCATGTAACAGCCAGACTATGCCCCATTCCTTCCTAACATAGGTCCTCCCACAAAGCAGAGAGCCCAAACAGAGGTCCACTATAAGCAGGGCATAATGAATCCCTGCCTATTGTTCTCGAATCCTTAACCCCATTCCATAGTTGTCTGGCAACTGCTGAGGAAGAGGTAATACTGGGCCTACACTGCAATAGTGAGTACTAATGGATTACAGAGTATCACAGAACACACTCAACAAATGCAGCTAGTTCCTTCCTTCAGGCTTTCCTGGCGTTCTTTTTTTAAACTTTATTTTACGTGCATCCATAATTTTAATTTAATGGTTCAATTAACACAAAAAATGTGCCTTTTTGAACAGCTTGCTGTTTTCTTTTCAGAAATAATATAAATGTCAGTTATTGTTCAATTCATTTTACAATAAGTTCTCAAGTTAAAATATTGTAAATAGTCCTCTCGGTCTTATAAACTGCACTGAACTGCACTGAACATTACTAAGCCTCTAACAAGGAATAAAATTGAATAATACCCAGAAATATCTTGTGCAATAATCATGCATTATAAAGATTATAATCTAATAAGCAAAACAGAATTCTTGATAACCACACATGGCTGAGCAAACTCGCTAAACATACATATCATATCATTTGAGTCAGTTCTTGTGTTTTCCTGCTGCTTCTTGGTAACATCCATCTATGTTTCAGTGATATTGTACTTCTAATCGAGCTACACAATCCCACCATCCACGGTTCTAACAAAAAGCAGTGCTTCTAAAATTGTGACATCTAAGATTAATGCATTGGTTTCATTACCATATTCTGCAATGTAACTAATTACATGTTGATACCTACAGTCAGTGTGGGTGCATTTTATGTATGGTGAGGAAGGCTATGGACAATAGCTTTCAAATACAATAGACTAACTATCAGTATGAGCAATGGATATAAATACTTAATTTCCTCATGAACACAATGATATCTGACAGATGGATAATGTTGTACCAATATACAGGGTTGCTAAAGCACATAATGCATGGTTTGAGGAGATAAGAGGAAAGCTGGCATCCCTGGTGATGAAATTTGGAGACTGGGATCCCTCTACACATTTTTCACCAGAATCCCTCCATGATCTGCTTATGGATAATTCCTTAGTATTTATCTTTCTACTGTTTACAATTCAGATGAACAAATACCAGATCAAGCACTCTGGAAATTTACAAACATGTTCTAGTTCAACATAGCAGAAACATGGGATGTGTGTGTGGGGAGGGGGGAATAAAGAGGATGAGGCATGAAGAAATTTAATATGTTACACATAGTTTCTATGGCAATCTCAGGGGATGGCAGATGCCTTTAGCAAGTAGGGTTTCAGACTAAAAGGGTCCAAACAAAAAGGGTTAGGAGTAACAGTGCTCTGGTTTCCAACCCTAGTGGAATATTAGTCTACTGCTGATTGACATTAGGTAGTCAATGCACGGTGGAGAGATATTGGCTGGCTTTAAGGATCAATCAGATAAGGATCAATTATTTGTGGGTTTACACTTCTAACTGCAGCTCTAGTGTAATGACAGGTATGAAGAGCGAGAGCACTGGGTAAAATCCTGGCTCCACAGACAAAGGACAAGACACCCACTGACTTCTGTGGGACTAGGATTTCACCAGGCATTCATACACTATGCACTCAAAGGCCATTTACAATGTTTAATTAACAAAAAATCCTTATCTATATAAAAATAGACATGATATACGGTAAACCACCTCTATACTCAGGGAAGAAGTTGCAATACACTGAAATGTAAATTCTCTACCAAAATAGCAATGTCAAGGTTCTTTTATGAACTTTAATTTAAACATGTATTTAACATGGAAAATATAAAGAGCGAATATTGTAGTTCTTGATTCAGTCAGCGTTTCAGGTTTAAAGATGAATTAATGCTTTTGTTTAGCTTCTCTTCCAGCATGTACCTTTGCAGTAGTGTATGTGTCACACAATAATGAAACGAAGATCATTTCCAGAGACTGAAGTGATTTGTTGCAGATGAGATGTAGCTGTATTCTTAAAGTCTCATGACCATTAAAGAATAATCAGACTATTAAAAACATCTCAATTACAAAATCAAAATAGCTAAAAGCTTAGAAGCAAAAGAAAAGAAAAAAGTAAAATATTCAACTTTTTCTATTGGTTAAGTGTATGGATGCTTGTCATTGTCCATAAATTTGCAGCTAACTTTCAGTTTATTTTAAATCAATTTGGGGAAGAAGGGTAGTGTGAAAAATCAAAATGCGTGAACAGTTTTTAAAGTAAGTAACAGATAAAAGCATTTCATAATCAAGTGGAATTAAATAGATTCTCTTCTCAGCTCTGAGCAGTTATTTCCAATATTCCTTTAATTGATGTACAGTATATCAGGATAAAACAGGAAGAACACAATTTTTTTTCTAAGATATTTCAAATGTCATAACATACTCCAATATTTTTGATGAAAAATATAGGATTATGGCTCTTAGTCTCAAAGATTTGTCTTAACTTCTGAAGATACAAGGCCATATTATGTTGCACCCTGGCTTGCTTGCAGCTAATACAATACATTTCCCTTTGATTTGTTGAGACTGTTAGGTTCACTGAAATCATGAGGACAAGAATCTTAACTTTCACTTAAAACAAAACAAAACAAAACAAAAACCACAAGAGCTTCGTAACCTCGAGATATCATGAGACTCCTAGTGAAGTTATGATTTGGCAGCACTGCCCCGTGGACATTAAGATCTGCCAAGACAAAACAGGGATCGACAATTCAGCTCTGGTCCTGCGTGGGTCCAAATCATAGATCAGCTTTCTATCGTCAGGGCTGTTCAAGCCAGCCTGGAGGCCCACAATATGGGATTAAGAATATTACATTCACTTCGGGATTTGGCCAAAGCTGTATTATAACAGAGCCTAATTCAAAGTACTACTCCCTTTAGATTTCCAGAGTCTACATTAAGCGTGAGGATTCAGCTTACCTCTCCAATACTTGGATACAGTTAGACCTCAGTTTCTTCACTACAGTGTCTCAGTCGACCTACACTGGTCCACATTGTTCTTCTGGGATAGTTTGGATGATTTAGACCTCCAGCCAAAGCAAGAGTCCTCCCATTCTGTGACAACAGTCCAAATGAACAACAACAAAGATCTTCTCACCTTTGCAAAGTCCTTCTCCTCCTCTGAGCCACGGCCTTCTGTCCGGCGTCTCAGTATTCTCCCCTTCTGGCAGGGGCTTATAACAGTCCTTTGCCCTTTAGTCACATGGGTACGAGCTCACACACCCCACTTCAAGTGGCACATCTTAGTTAAGGAGAAGTCACTGGCTACCCTCTACTCCTCTGTTCCATCCCTGCTTAGAGGACCAAACATTTCTTCCAGCCTGAATGTACTGCTCCACTCCCCAGCTGGTGGCCATTTTATGAGTCCATCCCAAAACAGGAACCCAGCAATCTCTGACCCTCTCCAAGAGTCACTTTTTCATATAACTCTGCTGTCACATGAGCATTCCTGGTCATGTGACCCCTTCAGCTACATGCACTGTGAGGAACCTAGGCAAAAGGTGAGAGATGGCCCAGACTCCCGTGAAGGGCCAGAGCACCCTGTGCCAAGGAAGAATGAGTTCACAAAGAATGTTCCAGGGAGGACTGTGCCCATCTGGAGTGTATATGAAAAAACACAATGTGTTTTTGTGTATTTCTCCAGCTAATTTGCTTGTCAAAAAACTTCATTAGGATTTCAGAGCACAACCCATCCCCCTTTGATCAATTATAATAAAATTTAAAAACAAAAGAAAACGTTCTCATTTTCTGGCTTATGACATTAAGAGAGGCTATATATGGAACCACTTTCTTGGATCTCAATACAGTAGCAATTATTTTCTATGTACAGTACCTGTCATTCCCTAAACATCTGTGTCCAAACACTTGGAATATAGCTTATGTCATTCTACCGTCATTGTTTTAATGGTATTCCACCATTCCTTGATGTCTGAGAATCAGCCTGTTTTCACAAAATGCCTGACTTATTTTAAATGTCTCAAATCAGTTATTTAATACAGCAATCATTCGAAATTCCTGTTGTGTATGGAGAAACTCAGGGCCAGATTTTCAAAAGGTATTTAAGTGCCTAACTCTCACTGGGTCTCAGTCCCTATTATATGTAAATACATTATTATACCAGTCAGCAGTATTCTAAAAATATTCAAAAATAGTGACTACTCAGAGTAGAAAGTTTCTAGAAATGTTAACAGTGAAAGTGATTCATTCCTTAAGACACATGTCTAAGCACTCCTTTTCCAGCACATTCCAACTTCTGATTACATTTTGTTGTAGTGACACAATCTATTTTTATTCTAGCTTTTTACAAGTTGCTTCCACTGAAGACCAATAACTTCATCATAAAGCAAAACAGGATTTACCAGAACTGCAATGTTATCTCATCCTTGTCATCACAACAGAAGAGTTATAAGCAAATAATCTTGCAGTTCTATCGACTCTGAACCACTATTGACTGTAATAATTGCATTTTTAATAAGTACAGGGTTCTGCCAAGTTTCTGCTCACTGCAAACTCCTCCTGTAATTTGCTGCATAAGCACATGTATATATTCCAAATTATTACAGGGAAAATGCGGGGAGGAAGCACATGGAAAATAGATGTATAAATATTTTAATGTAAATATATATATATATACACACACACGATGGTAAAAGATGCAAGTAGTAAGAGCTGTGATATCTCAGGAAAAAAAATCTTCCTAACAAGGTCACCTAAGGAGAGCTTAATTAATATTAATGGCAATAACGTTCAAGGGAAAGAATTATATAAATATGCTGTTTTCACTTGCACAGGAGAAAGTCATGTCCTCTAGGAAAGTGACTATTATTTGATTGGGCTACAGGGTAAGCACACAGAGGCAGAATAATTTCATTCAACACAATTGTTTATAGGACTTCAGAGTAGTTTATGGCTTGATTCTGCACCACTTAATAGGATCTTTGCCTCTGACTGCAGCATGGACATGCCTGGGCCCTTGCAAAGTAGCAGATTGTATGCTTCCATATGCCTTTTATTTCACTAGATGTTCTGTAGGCAATAATTTGCCATTTACTGCTTAGACGTAAATGTTTAAAATCCTAAAACAAAACAACCTGGGACATTTTAGCATACACTTTGTGACTGAGGGACTTGGTAAGATCTGAGTAGTACAACCCTGTCTTGACACACTTCCCTATTTTTATCTACATTGGTTAAATTACACTCCACTTCTATTGGGCATCCATCATAGATAAAAGTCAGTAAAGGCCTAATGCAAACTTTGAACTGTATGCAAACCACATGGACAATTAATGTAAAAACCTCCCCTATTGCTCAAGGCCATAGAGCTCAGACAGAAAGACCTTGAGAGAGTTTTTCTGTAACATGGCCTTAACCTATAGAAGTGACCATTCCAATTAGTGTGGCTTGTGCCCTCTATCCCTCGTACTGCCTACTTTATCCATATGGCCCAAGGGACATATCAATTTTTGCAGAAGGGGAAGGTGGCCAAGCAGAGAGGAAGAAATATCCCACTTAGCCCTTTTTTATCTCTCCACAGGTCCTACTGGGGGCAGATGTGGTGGAATACAGGCCATTAACGTTATCTGGGATCAAGAAAGGTTCAGAGTTGTGGATAATTTGGATAAACAACTGTGCTGGGCAAACACAGCAGAGAAACATGTTCCTCAGACATTCATTTGGATTTCTAGTGAATTCGCTCTGGTCACTCTCATGTTTTAGTCCTTACTTTCCATGGAAACATACGAAATTGAGATTTACTGACATTAATGTTCATGCAAATAACATGTTAAAATTGTATACACAAGTATTAGCAGAAATCAAATTTTAAAAGTCGCACACTGAAATATTTGCATTGGAAGTGCTTACATGCCCTTCCAGCCAGGGAAACACGGTAAGCACTCTGATTAGGAATATGAATTATTGAATACTTGCAAACTGTTATGAGCAACTCATCCAAAGGATACAAATTTCTCAACAACATAATTTGATGAAACAGTATATGATATGATAGTGGATAGTTCATGAGCTGAAATTCAGTGCAAATTATTCTTCATCCTAGCAATCACCCACATACTTAGTCACTTATATATGTTCAAAAGTCAACCTAAGACATAGGAAACATAAGTGTGGGCACTTAGCAAGACTTAGAAAGGCATCAGACAGAGACACAAAAGAATAAACATGGGTTTGAAAAAAAAAAAAAAAAAAAGATGAAAAGCACCTTGCAAATCCAGAAGATGCTAATAGGAGTAATAAATTGCTCATATTGTAAGAAGAAAAGACAGAGTTGTACTTAAAATGAAATGGAGAACAAAGTAGGGACATGCAACAAAAGTCATCTTTAGCTAAGACAGGGTGTTCAATAATTTGCTAAAAGCTCACCAGGGTCAGGATAAGGAGAAAGATACAGACATTACCATGAGTTTTCTTTGCATGGAGAGTCCTGCTACCCAAGGCATGATATTTCACTGAAAGCTACTCCATGCTGCTGCCTCTGAACACAATCAAAATTACTCCTGGCAGCTGCCAGCCACAGAATTCCTGAATGCAAGTTCCTGACCCCAGCTAACCAAAAGAAAGATAACCTGGTTTTACAGAGGAAGAATTAATGTCATTTTTGTCACCATGTGTTTGGATATTTTCTCTTCTTTTTTATAGTTCCTCCTCTGAGTTTTTAAAACGAATAATATTGAATGGATTCTAGACTTTCTTCCAAATGTCTGACCAAGTAGTAGAGAGAGTGTATTTCTATCCCTAACAATCAGATCTTCTCAGAGATATTGTCAGGAGTGCAAGTAGGGCAGACCCCTCCAATATGGAGTACTGGCAAGAGATTTTTTAGCAGGTATGGGGTCCCAGAAAGACTTGGGGCTAGGCCCCCAGGCCAGAGGGTGGGTGGATCTCTGCTCTGCTCTTTAAAGGAGCAGTATGCAGCTAGGGACGGCATTCATTCTTTAAATGGCTTTAACAGCACAATACATATGCTAACAAAGCCTTTGTTTACATTTGTTAGACTATGTATTGTGCTGTTACCTTGGTCAGGAGTCCTCAACAGGAGAGGGTTTAAACAGCGTTTTTGATTCTGTTTCTCCCAATTGGTCTGACTTATCCATGACATCCATACTGCATCACATCAAATCCAAATCATTAGAGGAATGCCTCTGCTTGCCCTGACCTGAGGATATTTGGATTCTGATATATCAGCTGTTTTTCAGCCTTACAGGAATCAGGGGTTGTCCCCAGTGTACACAGAATTCTTCTTTGCAGGTAAACTAGTTGACATGCATTTTGTTAACAGGAACTGGAGCAGCAAAACAAAGAAAACAAATGTCTCATTTTCCAGCTTTGTGGGTGAGAGAATTATAAGTGAAGATTATAATGCCAGACACTGACGGCCTCAAACCAGCTGCCTCAGGAAGCTGCCAAGAACTTTGCTGAAAATATGTTTCTCATCTAAGAGCTTGTCTACCCTGGCACTTTACAGCACTGCAACCATCTCACTCAGGGGTGTGAAAAAAGTTTCAGCACGGTAAAGTACCAGTGTAGACAGTGCACCAGCACTACGAGCCACGTTCCCAGCACTGGAAGCTACTCTTCTGGTTAATGTTTCTAGTGAAGACATGCCCTTAGCAGCAGAATTAAGACTTATCACACATTTGCCCACCTTTATTCGAATGAAGCTTCTTTTCTGATCTGACAGCTCAAGCATTGTCAGTTTCATCCAGAACAATTTACAAACTTGGAACCTAATCCTGCAAACCCTTAGTTGTTTGATCAATCCCATTGAAGACAATGAGACTATTTGGATGACTATGGACCACTTTTGTGGACTGGTACGAGTTTCAGGAGTCTGTTCCTATAAAGGAAGTTGAATCCCTCATTGAAATGCAATGTTTGGGTACAATACCATAAAGTAGTTTAGGATACAGTTGCACTTAAAATAGGTCTTTTAATAGGTCATACATATGCTGAAATGGCTCCTCACCCAACTCCCATATTAACAGATTGAATACTTGATATTTGGGGGGGAAGGTGAGCACTTAAGCATGTTGATGTTTGTATATACAAAAGGTGGGTGTCAGAGGGGATTGGGAGAGCATGGAGGCCCCAGGCTTGGGAGGGCAGAAGTCACATGGTGGGTCAAGGGGGGGGCACATGCCCCCCTCGTGTCCCTCCTATGGGTGAAGTACCCACAAGAAATGATTTCAACTTACACCACTGGATATTGTTAAGATTAATGTAGAAATCCTCCAAGGAAGAAACCTTAGGGAGAAAGTGATCAAGGATGTATATTATATAAACACTTCTTCTTGTAATATAAATTGTGAATGTATCATAGACCTTCTTTGTCTTTTGCCTGAACGAATGTGATCTTAGTTTCATTGACTTTTACAGACTATATTGCATCTTACAGACTTAAACTTCACAGAAAAGGGTCAGTTTTGATTAATTTCTCATTTTGAAAAAAATTAGAAGAGAGTTTTAAAATTGTCAAAACACCCCATTTCAGTCTTTTTAAAGAAAAAATGGTTTGTCATTCAAAAACCCCTTTTGTTCTGAATTTTAAGCCAATTATAGTAAAAAAATTTAAAGAAAAATATCAAAATCCTAGACAAAGTACTTGGATTGACCCATACCCTTCCTTACCCCAGACTTTTAGTTCTCAAAAATTTTCAAGATTGACTTTTCATCCTGATTTGGGATGAGAACATCCCCCCACAATTAACAACCTTTACTGCAATTATAATATAGTTTGTTAATTCGTGTGTTTTTAAACATCTACCTCACCTGTGTTCAGAAACAGTTAAACAAGAAACTGGTGTGAAATTTATGATAAAGGCAATAAATCCCTTAGCAAAATTTTTTGTCAGATGAATTCCCTACATTTTGAATCTGTCTCAGATTTGATCATTGGGTGCTGAGTTAGAAAATTAACACTCAGGCTAGGTTTTCACTCTCTTTCCCTCCCCGCCCGCACTAAGAAGCATCTCATCCACAATAGGACTGCTTGTAGAGTAAGATACTGTTCAACATTAGTAAGTATATTAACATCTAGCCCTTTTCAAGCATCATTACAAATATTTTAGCCGATGCATGAATTCTGAAGGAATAATTAGACATACCGAAAATTGAAAGACATCCTTAATTTCAGTAGGTATGATGTGAATAACAGAGAAAGTGCTTCAGCTTCAAATTATCCCTCATATATAAGCTCTCTCCATGGAACTTCCAATGAGTATTTTATTCAAATGGCACAGATGCTCAGTTATGGTGATTGGGGCCAGAGTTGGACCTAAAAAGATAAAACACTAAATATAGGTGAGGTTTTTTTTTCCCCCAAAGAAACAACTCTGTTCCACTGTTTTGTGATTGTACAAGTTATACCATAAGGCAAGATTTGGCAGTGTAAAGAAATTGGTATGCAGTATGGCATTTCTGAGCAATACATTTCATAATTTTACTGACACGGGAATAATAATTTGGAGACAATGGGATAATCGAATACGGCTCAGAAGAAATGTCTTGATAATTAACGAGTTAATTTTTTAATATAGTCTATCAGAAATTGCACTGCCAGATTTTACATAGATTTCTTGGTGTGCAGTTGTTTTAACAACTATAAGCTCTCTCCTCTGAGCGGGAATGGACCTGCAGTCTCAAAAGCCCAATAGAGGAATGTATTGAAGACCTAATCCAAACCCACGGAAGTACTCCTGTTGGCTTCAGTGGTGTTTGGCTCAAGCTCTAAATGGTCGTCTAACTTTATAAAACCGTTATTTACATGTTTTGATTCAGTGTGAGACTAGCAGGCAAGCACATTAGTGTGTCATTTTAGAGTTCAAAAGTGTCTCAATACAAATCATTCAGTTATTATTTTGGTTATTGTTAATAGTCTTGTTTGTTTAATCAATACCATTTCATTGGGAAACATTTTTAAAAGCTCCTAAGACACCCACTGATTTTCAATAAAACTATAACCAGCTTTGGAGAGGTATTGCTGTGCTGTATTAATCTAGATGAATTAAATGAGCCAAAGATGTTAACATAATCCAGTCACTGTCCAACATAAAACAATGTTACACAAGGTCCGCGGTTTGGTATACAAAGACTTCAGCCTGCTTAGTACCATGGCAAACAATATTAAAAATGCTTTTATCTTTTTATTAGAACATTGGAAATGTAAAGTACCAGATAAGGCTTTCATTTCAACATCCCTTGTTCTCTTTCCCTTTAGCTGGAGAGAGTTTATAAAAAAAGGAAGAAACAAAACCATGTTTGACAGTCTCTTAGATGGTATTAAAGATAACTAACTTTACTCTTCTTCAAAAGGACAGTTGAGATAGGCTGAAGATGTTATTGCTGTTGTTGTTTGAGTCCGATAATTCCCTTTCATCCCAGGTAGTGTCTGGAATTCAGCTGTAGCCATAGTGCTGGTGATGTCATCTGGGTCCATCTCTCTGGTCAGGACATCTCAGGACCAGAATGAAGGCAGCCCAAAATTCGAGCAGACAATGGGGGTAGCAGACATGACGATTTACCAATTAGCCCTAGTTTCCAACACACCAAATTTTGGCTCACTGATTTATTTTAGCTCACAACTTTTCTTATTTACCAAACATGCTCTTTACGTGGTTCTTGAGTTCTATCAATAGCTCTTTTTGTTTGGACTAATTCAATCTCTTTCCCTTTAGTACCTTTTCCAATCAACATTAATTATAGATCATTGGGGCATCTTATGAACATAACTGTAAAATATAAATGTGAGCTCACAATTAGAGTAAAATTGTAGGCCCGAATACAACACTCTTTTAGGAGCTTAAAAATGCAGATAGAGGCCTAGGGGAATTGTTTCACAAGTATCTGCATCTTCAGGTCCCTAAATACCTTTACAAATCCACCATCTAGGGCAACACATCATTAACAAATACTTCCCAGGCACCTTAGAACTTTTGATGGGTGGAGTGGGAGGCGGGAGGGCGACGCAAAGCACTTAGATCATGTGGGGGCCAGGCACTATGGAAAATCCAGATAGAGAGAGAGGAAGTGGCAAGAATAGCAGATCTACTGCTATACGAACACTCGGAAATGGCAAACTGAAAAATAACAGTTTTGCATCCACATTGTAAGCTGTATACACAAAACATATCAAACATTTTTGAAAAATGTATCCCTCGATGTTGAGGGTAGCGGTGCTAAGGTTTGAGTAAAATACAGATTATGCGGATTTGTTATTGAACTTTGTGAAGTTCACTTGTAGAAGAATTAACTTAGAAAACAGTTATACAATCAGTTCCATTGATGGCCAACCCCCCATTGCCTCTAATGAGAGATTTACCTGAGTAAGGACAGCAAGATTAGGCATTCAGTATGTTAAACAATTTAAGTAAGATTTCACAATGTGGGATACTATAGTATCCATAGACTCTGGTATGTTGTACTCACTATGCTAAACAAAACAGGCCACTCTTTGAACTGGCCAGTGTTCTAGTTAAGAACTTGGTCAATATCTTGGTAAATTCTGATAATTAGGCTAGGATAGTATTTTAGTTCACATAGATCAAAAGGCTCTATTTTGTCATCTTTAATACTGTATACTAAACTGTACTATAGAGGGCTGAGGAAGAGTCTTTGCTACCCCATCTGCCACACCAGAGAACTGCAGCTGTAGGAACTTCGGGGCATTGCAGCAACACCCGTAGCTATCATCAGATACGGTTGCTGCAAAAAAAGTAGAAATAAACATACAAAACCCCAACAGACAAGGTCAGGGTTGTTTTGTTCACTTAAATACGTCAAACTACTTTAAAAGTCTGAGTGGATTTGTTTAGAGATGGATGTTCTTTACAATTTCTGTATACACTGTTGTGGAAAATTGACCACACAGTTGATTTTAGATCAGACAGCCTGAGGCTCCTTTATTTCATACAAGCATATAAGCAGGGAGAGACAGCATGGCCCCACACAAGAGGCAAGCTGCTCTGCTTTCTACAAATCTTACTAAGCTTATAAAGGTTAAAACCGCAAGCATGTAACGCGCTTGATACATTTTCAGTTGCCTTATTTGGAATACGTTAATCAACAGCAAGCTTAATAATTAGTTTTCCATATACGTTTTTTCCTGCTATTGTTATCCCTAGCCAAGTTTGCAGTTTGACTGTTCTAACACCTTTTCTGTAGTCCCGAAAGCAAGCTCAGCTGTTGTAACTTAGCAGATCTCCTGGTTCCCCTTTATCTAATTCCAGTTCCTCTTTCTGGGGCCCTGACCACATCTTTCTGCCGCCCCGCACGCCCTTTGTACAGAAAAGCCATTGTTCTGTTTTGAGAACTTTCCACTGTGACTCCTTTTACCTCTTGACACACAGAAGCAATTTTCCTTCATTCTTTCATCACTTTCTCCCGCTCCTCTCTTCCCCTTGTACACAGAGACAAGCTGAACCAAAGTTCAACACAGACTAGAAACAAGCTTATCCAAAGTTTAGGCCTAAAAGCCTGTCCAAAGCTGTAAGCCCACCGTATTTTCCCTCACAACACCAATCCACTTACTAGCACCTTCACAGTTAAGCCTAGTTTCCATTATAGTCCCTAAATTCAACCCCTGGCCGCCCCCCGCCTTTTGCCCCCAATAACTTGGCACAGGAAATGCTTTTCTAGTTACTCTCAGGTTACACTCTTTTTGGATATTTATAAAGGCTGCAGGCAATTGGTGAAAAAGTTTCTCTTTGTAAATCTGGAATACCATGAGATATAATTCAAAGCGGAGACATTGTTAGCTATAGAAAAGCAGGTCCAGACTGAGTCTTTCCCATCCAACTTTGAGAGTATAGGAAACGTCTCTGGCAAGTTAATATAGTCTAGCAGAAGCTGCTCTCAGCTTTGGGATGTTAGAAAACAAATGGAGTTGGATTACTGGACACAGCTGTGAGGTGTCCAAACATGCACAGTACATCTACTACATAGGTCTGCCATTTATCATATCATACCATCTCCACATGTGTTATTTGTATTGTGTGTATATACAAATGCATATTAAAAGAAGCAGTTGTGGCTTGCAGCAAATACACTTAATGACAAAAAGAGTTAGACTTCTCTAAACTCAGCATTATATTCCCATTCTCAGATGTTAATGAGGTGGAAAATTAAAAGAGATAACAGTATGTGAAATTTGCTCTTTCCAAGCACTAAAGTGCCTTAGTTTACTAGTCTGGTTCTAAGATTCTCCTGGCCAGAGTTTATCATGCACCTGGTTTAAGTTCTTTTAAATTGCAAAGGTATAAAATTATCAGATATTTTCCCCCTGATTGGATCTCAGCTCATACTTGTTTTGAGCATCTTTGAAGATACAGGGAATGATTTTATTATGTTAGAATAGTTACCATGGTGAGATAACGGTGTGTGCAGGGGCGGGGGAGGAAGAGCACGAGAAAGGGGGATGATACTGATGCCATTACTACTAGAATAGAGTATTGTAAGGCTAGGTCACCTTGCTAATGAGAAGATGATGCGAAATAAATCCAAGGCCAACTAGAGCATAGAATTTGTGGGTGGTTGTTTTTACCTGCGGCACATTTGAAACTAGATTTGCAATAAGTCCTGAGGCAAAGATCAGGAAACGGCAGCATGTATGTTTAAATTTTATACCAGCATCCCATAAGAAATGGCCATCTGCAATTGCATATTTAAAGACCTGATCTTACAGTGATTTCACAGAGGCAGAGCAATGGGGTTTCAGATTTCAGGGGCCCCTGTGTGAGTCATTTGTAGATTAGAACAAGACTCATAAGTTGCAAACAGGTGATGAATACACACACACTGACATAATTAACTAGCAATAAATGCACCTTTTTCTTAGTTTGTTGGCAGTTGTCTTGACCTGAAAGAATTGAAGCGTACAGAATGACCCATACCCTGATCTAAAGCCCATTGAAGTAAATGGAATGATTCCCATTGACTTCAGTGGGCTTCAGATGTTGATCAATACAGTGATGTGGTTTCATGTCTAAAACCAAATAATCTTCCAGCAGAAATAAATGGATTAGAAAAAAAGATCTGCATTACTATAAAATGTGCTGTTATTGCATGAATGATACTAAGGGAGGACAAATCTTTTGATAACTAATTTTAAAATAGATTCTAGAACTTGAGACTATTCCAACCAAAAGAATATATTTTGCAGAACAAAAAAAATTGACACCTCTAAGTGATATGCATACAAGTCAACAGATCCATCTCTTTTCTACTTACAATTAATTTTTTCCATTATAAGTTATATTTTTACCTTCATATCACCATTAATAAGTTAATATCTTCCACTAGATACTACTCTTTCACTACATTTTTTATGGGGGAAAATTGTGATCTGATACAATAGCATTTTTTATGAATATTTTAGGGCCAGAGTTTCATATCCTTATCCATTTCAAATAGTAACTTACACCACAAAAAAATCCCATTGATTTCAGTGAGACCACTCACAGAATAAGCCCCTTAACTGATATATTGATGTATCTAGTATGCAGGTAATTGGGGACAAAAAAAAAATAATCTTAGAGTTTTATACTGTCACCCATCACCAGTCTCTAAATGTCTTCCACATAAAAATCAATAGCAACAGCAAAGTCCCTAGGGAACTTCATCATCTCTATCCCTTCTCTTTTCAGGGTACAATTCTGCTTGGGGTAAGGTTTTGTATTTATTAGTAGGGGTTTGGGGATAGAAAGGAGATTGAATGTTGAGAGTGACATTCTAATGAAAAACAGAAAGTAATAGCACAGAAATCAGAGCTAGACAGAGACAGACGAGAATGTCACCAGTTAAGACCAAGATGCACCTTTTTTTTTTTTTTTTTTTACTTTTAGAACTCTGAATAAGTTTGGAAGTTCTTGCAGAATTATGGCTAACATTGGACTGTTGGATGCCCTTACTATTATGTGCTTAGATTCCACAAAGGGCAACACCACAGTATTTTTAATACTTCCTTCTTAAAAGGGAGCACTTCAGATTTGACAATTACTCCTTCTTTTAAAACAGGAAAACAAATCTTTGGTTCTCTACACCCCTTAGTTTACTTGCTGTTTAAGAGGCCACAAGCAATAATAGGACCCATTTTATATAGTCTGTATTATATAATCTCCTACATAATCCCAAAGGGCTTTACGATTCTTTTCTTTGTTTTGTTGTTGGGTTTGTTCCTTTGTGCTTTACTTTGGGTTTTCTTTTGCACATTGCTCAATGACTATTTTGGCTGAATATTGGCTTATCACTACTAAAGCATTGCCCTTCTCCGTCCCCCGCTCAATCACTTTTAAGTCTACATGATCTGACCTCCAGCATAATTCAGGCCATAGATTTTCACCTAGAAATTCTTGCAACAAGCCCAAATGTATTAGGCTTAGTTCTGTACATGGCTATGCTTGTGCACAAGGATGGGAAGAGGGTTTAAGAGGCCATGTAAATGGTAGGGACAAGTCTCTCACAGAGGACATGAGCCTATTAAGAGATGGGGCCTAGCAACAGTGTAATAATCCCAGTTACCACTATTAGGACACATGGGTACATTGTCTGCAGATTAGGATGCATATCCAGTAGCCACAAATCAGCTACTGAATACAGTACATGCCCATCAGAAGTTAACGTTAGCTGGCAGATAGCGGAAATGTACAATGCAAAGTATATCCCACACAGCATGGTACCAAAAAGTTTCCCCAGGTCATCCTCTTTAGTCAGCAGCATTTCTGTATCATAGCATGCATGGGAAGAAGTATCAGCTCTCATATTCTGTGCCAGCCAGGATAAGGGTTAGTGCTTATCCTCTGCAGTGACAATGCCTTCTCGTTTAGGTTTTGCTTTGCAATTATAATTAATCCATTTAACACAAATGTTTCTTCTTACTCTTATTTGATGTTATTTTTCTTAAATCTATAAAGTAACTCTTTGAAAAACACAATTACCTGGCAACTATATCTTCGCTTTCAACTCCCAATCTCTAGTCCCAGGGACAAAGAGTCATTAAAAAAATCCTCGCCAATTAAAAGAGAACCGGGGGCGAGGAATCGTGCTGGCAATTTGTAGTACATCCTACTAACATGTTGTCTATCCTTTTGATAATATATTAAAACAAAAAGTCAATGATCCAACTGTAAAAATCCTTCAAGACAATTTTTTTTCAACTCCTCACTTGTTTTAACTCACTACACTCAACTCATTACAAACACAAGGAGGTTTCAATTCTTGATGTTCTCTAAATTCTGTAGTAGGTGGGACCTGGTCCAATGCCCAGGTAAGTCAGTGGGAATTTTTACATTGACCTTTTTGGGAGCTGGCTCAGGGCCCTATCATACATATCCTTGTTTTCTTATTCTGCGAATTCTGGACTCCTGTCCATACCCTGAGTAAGCAGGTCTTGCACAGCATGTGGGGAACAGGAAGACAAATAGGGGAGGGGTTTAGAATCCACACAGTCTTCCCATAATAATGCAGCAGGACAGAAGACACTGGTTCCAGCCTCCCTGAACTTCATTTATGCAAAAATACCCAAATCTGCAGTCCCAACCCTCTCCTTCTATCACTCATAGGAAGAGCTGTGTTCCACAGTGGTTCTAGGCCAAACAGGGTAAAGTCTGAAATCCCTGAGCACATCCTCTCCATGGCCTGTTTTTCCACAGAGCAGAACTACACCAACTCTACTGCACTTGGGCCCATCTGTTTCTGGGATGACTGATGCAAAAATAAGTGCATCTGCAAGGTCTCTCAGATATGGATTTCCTGTCTTTGTAACTGACCTGTTTGACTGCTTTCAAATATAGATGGTAGGTCCAGATGTTCTAATGCTCTTCAATATTTGTCAGCCTAGGAGTTGAATCAAGGGAACAGCAGTGGTTAAGTCAGATCCAAAAATATTACTTCAGCTACTGTGTGTGTTAAATTTTGTTATTTGAAAACAGTACAATTCTAAAAAGCATGCAACATTTTTCATTGACATTGTATACCTTCCAAAAGCCCTGCGGATACCATACAACTAATGGCACAGTTGCTATTTTTTCCTTCTGAGCAATCATGATCTCAGTGGAAGTGACACTAAGAGATGCTGCCACTGAAATTGTATCTCTGGAGACAGAGATTTAATGGAACCAATTCAATTTACCTTTGACACAATGAAAACACTATTAAAAGTAACTAAAGTGTATTCATAATAGTAGCTGCTTTTCAAATGTAAAATCCTCAGTGTTTTATTCCTCAAAATAAGCAAAGCAATCACTAACGCTTAGTCCTCACAATTTTTGCTAAATTGAGCTGTGAACTAACAGGACTGCCACTCTGACTTTACAGGTTTGTGGAAGAGAAACCTTCACTGTACACAAGAAAGGCAGGACAAACAACTTGATTCAGACTGTATAATTGTGACTGCAGTAACCAAAGGTTATTTTGTAATCACTGTTTCCACTGTGGCCGAATAGGGCACATGGCACAGGAGTGCCTCAGTAAATTTCCAAGCATATAACAACATTAGGTTTGGTCACTAAGAAGCAATCAGCAAACCACAAGAAAAATAATCTCCATAACGGCCACACTTCCTTGGCGTGAAGAAGACCAGATGCAACTAACACCAAGGTTATTTTACAGGGGGGAAAAGGAGGACCACCATCCATTTTGTCTGTCCGCAGGGTGCTATGTCTGGTCTGCAATGGAATGATCCATAACGATCCAAACGAAAGGTTCAGAGATTTTAGCAGCAAGATGCCAACAGGCTGTACTGCACACATGCAAGTTTGCTCCAGTTTATAATTTGCACAGATCTGAACATATTTTCATGGAGAGAGTAAAAAAGGATCTCTGTCTACAGTATTATTTCCCCTGCTGACTTTCAAGCGTCCATTCCAAACCGTTGACACACCAGAGTATTTCAGTAGCAAAAAAGGGCTAACAGTTTCTATTTTCCCCCTGAATCTGATCTCAAAAATTTGTTGAAACAAATTTTAAGAAGAAATATAAATAAACCACAGCCCTATTCCAAGAATAAATATGGATAAAACTTTAGCCTGAACAGTTAAAATTTGGCAAAGTTATAAGGAATTGAAAATTTATGCGTATAATGGCAAGCATTAGATAACCTTAACTTTGGTATGACTACCAGCCCCCATTATAGAATAATCATTTTCTTATCTATTCAGAACTGGTGAAAAATCCTATATTTCACATTTATAAAAAACTTCTGGTGAAAATCTTAATTTGGCTTTAACTCTATCATGCTCTCTGAAACCTGACTCTGTGTGTGTGTGTGTGTGTGTGTGTGTGTGTGTGTGTGTGTGTGTGTGTGTGTGTGTGTGTGTGTGTGTGTGTGTGTTTTCTTCCCTAAAATGTGTTGTGATGTGGAGGACAGGATGACTTATCAGACCAGGTGAATAACAAAAATGAAGAGCTGGTAAGTTACTATAGCTCCCTTCAAAAATTGCTATATGAGCCAGTCATCACTGCAATACTGACTAAAGACAAAAAAGTTGCAAATTCATAAATATTGTCATTGCTTTTCTTTAGCAGAGCAGCAAACACAGAAGGTAAAATCCTAGTGCTACTGAAGTAATTTGCCATTGACTTCTCGGAGGCCAACATTTTACCCTAAGGAGTATAAAATGTGTTTTGTTTTCCTTCAGTTTGCAGCTTTGTAGCATCTTTTCTAGTAGTTATAACACAAATACAGGCAAACTGGAACAGACAGCATGAAAAATCTTTTGACAAGACCATACTAATATAACCCTCCTGCCAGATGCCATCAGTGGCATAAAGTGCCAGGTTCAAATTTTCCAGGGGGCTCCTTAAAGGCTTAACTAACATTGGCTTGAGTCTCCATCCAGAAACCTGTGAAGCCACACACACTCTCTCCTGGGTGCCATTTATTGGCATTACTTACTTCCCCACTTGCAAGCATTGCATCCAAGATTGAAACAAATAACTTTATGGGGGTGAGGGGAGGAGGAGCAGGGAGGAGAAGAGCCAGCGTGTCTTAACAGTAGTCCCAATATCAATCCTTCTTCGGCCATTGTGTCTGATGGGTTCTGGCCACTTCCCTCCTCCGCACTCAAAGTTCGCTGTTCTGGGCTGGGGAAATCCCAGAATTGTAGCAGATCAGTGCTGCCTGTGGACTACACTACTTGACCTAACTGCAGTGAGGTCAGCTTCAATTGCTAGGTAGGGAGGCCCACATTAGAGTCCCTTGAGTAGACCGCTGCTCTCTCTGTGGCTTCAACCCAAGGTGCTTCGCTCTGGCACTACCCTGCACCATCCATCCCTTTGAAGGCACCACTGCTACTCTAACCCATCTGTCACCTCAGAGAAGCTTGTGCAACCACTACCATTTTGCACTACCTTGGAGCTTCTGCTGCTCCTCAACACTACCCAGCACCACCTTGAAACTGCCATGGTCTTGGAACTGCCAAGAACCTGGGTTGTCCACTGCTCAGCACTCCCAGCTTAGCAATAAGTAGCGTCTTCCTCCTCATAAACACAATCCTCACAAAAAGCAAAGGATCTTTCTTTCAACTCTCAATTCCATCCAGGCTTCCTCAACCAACTGTGCCTGACAACAGTATTGGTCAGGTTGGCAGCTGGCACGTCCTCATTGTTCCCCAACAAAGTCAATTGCATTGAATTGCCCCAAATAGAAAATGTAGTTGAATTTTAACCAAAATACCCCAAACCGTCACATAAAACAAATACAAATGAGGCCTGGCCAACAGATGCCAGCAGAGAGCTCCCTCACCAGTGGAGCTGGTGTTCCTAAGCAGCTCTGGGCCCTCTTCTCCTACTTTACCAATAGGTGACAGCACTGAGCTGCATTCCCAGGCTTCAGAACCTCCACTAATTGCTTCCGGTGTGTTGACTCGAATGTCAAAGGCTGAAGATCGGAGTTATGGTCTGGGCCCATTTGCCATCATGGAAGGCAAGGCACATTTTATGCTTTTAGGAAGATAAAAAATGGACACTAAAGCAGGAAAAAGAAAAACATTAGCGTACATAACTCTGTGGCCAAGGTTTGCAGCTCAGAGGGGAAGGTGCTTCATGCTCTATGCCATCTTTGAGGTCTCTCAGATTCTGGGGCCAGTCAGACTGGTTAGATGTTCTTGTGACACGAGAAAATCCAATGTTTCTAGCTCCACCTGTCTAGTGCCACATTTATTTCTCCAAATCAGAGATTAGTACAGTCCTGGGGAGGTTACAGCAGCCTCCAGCCTTCTCTAATTTATGCCTGGTTACCCAGGGCCCCATGGAGCTATTCCTATAGCCAGGAATAGCTGGAGAACAGAGGTGCCATGGGCATGCCCACTCTTTCTCGGCTGTACTCCAATAGTGGTTCAATGAAATCCAGGGATTCCATTTCACCAGGGAATTTCCAGGTTACCGGTTAAACAAGCCCTCCAAAGCAATGAGATCTGCCATCTAGAATATGGCTCTTAGTATTTTTCTATATGTAAAATATCAGAGTGGCTTTGAATAAGATTCAAGACCACATTTTCAAAGAGGCCTCATACTGCCCTCTAACATTTCACCTCCCTCTTTTCCATGTCCATGATTTTGCACATGTAAAATTTTTCCTTTGCACAAATTGCAAATGCTTGTGCAAATCAAGTACAGTAAAACTCTTATTTTATGAGCTAATGGGGGATTAAGTGTTGGCTGAAGTCACATTCAGCAGCAGAAAGATGATTTACACAGTAAAGAAACAGTTCATATAACCAGTCAATCAGAAGATCAATGTTCATTAAAAAAAGAGGGGCGGGAGGTACAGAAGGGTGTTCACTGCAGTTAACTGTATGGAGAAAAATCTTGTACATAATGTTGGTCAGCAAAGCAAAATTTCAGTTCTGTATCCCCCAGCTTTGTAAAGCTCAATGAAAACTTGGGTTTGGAACCAAGTTTTGCAGTGGGTTCCTATTTTCTGTTGGGCATAGAGATGTATACCCAAATTTAACATCTCATGTTTCTCTCTACTTGTGGGGCACCCCCTTCATAAGCTCAGTGCCAGGCTCTGACTGACTCCTTGAGGCTACACACTCTACCTCACTGGAACAACACACAGATTGCTTTCTCTCTGAAGGAGCTAATATCCACAGCAGCCAAACTACAGTTGTAATGCAACATGAGACTCTCCTGGCTGCTAAAGTACTTCTCTTAAGTATTTCACACTCTGTTGCCTTGTCTTCATTTGTGTACTGCTCCACATCACTACATAGTTAGGAGTCTCCTCTCAGGGAAAAATCTTGAAGCTGCATTGTTTACACACATTCTGAAACAAAAGCCATAGAGAAAACAAGACTGAACCTCCTCCTGTGGTCTTGATAATCTAGAATTCCCAGTGCCATCTTCTGGTATTTTATCTTCCCTACACTTCCACTCCCTCTGGCTCCTGTTCCATTTTCAGATCTCTCTCCCGTTCTCTGTGGCACAGTGAGGAACATGAACATAAATATAGACCCAAAACCAAATAACTCTCCAGGAGCCATCCTACATTTATTCATAGAGAGGAAGATCACTGCAAACAGATAGGGCCCATCTGCTTTGGAACCCCAGCTCATCCTTCCAATAGGCCAACTGTGAAATGCAAAACAATGCGTGTTTGCATGCACAAACTGGGTAACAGCATGTACAATGATCCATGTATAAGTCAGCTATTTGCATGGAAGTGTTGTTTGCAGAAAGCAGACGTGGAGAACTGAAGACAGTAATTACATTTTGCACTGATCTTTGAAAATTTTTGACATTGTTAAGTTCTGGAGGACTAAAAAGGTGTTTTTGCAACATTCAACAATATTTTCACTCTACACAGTGTTACATGCATCCCACACAAAAAAGTAATATGTTGCAATATAATTCAACATTATGTGACTGCTAACTGCTTCAATAACTTTCCATCTGGCCTGTGGAATAGTAGCAGAAACTCATCCTATAAATCATCTTGAATCTTATGTCCAGGCCATTTAATAGGGATGAATATGGCTCATTATATCTAAAGCAGGTTTCTGAGAACTGAACGCAGACTCCTGAAGCAGTCTGTTTCAGCCTGTTCTATCAGTGTCTTTTGTTCTCAGATGTGCCCAAGAATCTTTTGAGAAAGAATCCTGGCTGCAACAGTGCTTCAAAGGAAGAACTGCAGGATCTACTCAGAGCGCCTCTGCGCAGTTCACAAAATAGACACAATTAAGAGACTGGGAAGGATCTAAGTTATACTACTAGGCAAGAAAATATGTGGTATAAAATAAAGGATGATGGTAGGTGCAAGAGTTGGTATAGTATCAACTCTTCCTGTGATGCCAATAAACTCGAGGCCTCCTCTTCCAATGTAGATGCATTGGCAGCAAAGCCAGGTCCCCAGTGTTAGACATTGAATAACACTTGCCACACCCTGATAAAAATGTTAATGTTATAATCATCAAAAGCCAAGTAGTGGTGGTTCATACTGGAAAGCCCACATCCCTGTATTTAGCATTGTGAAGACTGATGTAGTCAAAGATTTAACTTTTTTTTTTTTTTATAAAGTGCTTGATACTCAGCTTTCAGCGACATTTGGATTCTCAGTTGAATTCTGCTGTCAGAGGATCCTGCAGGAGTTGTGCATGCCAGTTTTTAAGTCAGTGGAGTGGTCTAAAGCAGCTGGGACCATGGCAAGATTTGGAGCTGTCTCTCCATGAAAACTAACATACGTGCATATTTCGGCTACATTTTGGACTCTCAGAAGTTAAACAAAATCCTTTGCTCTCAGGGTTAGATACAGAGCTGGCTTTAGGGATAAGCCAAGAACACTATCCCACGAGTCCCCAAAAAACAAAACAAAACAAAAACAAAAAAAAAACCACACTATTGCAAATACTTCTAGGCACATTTCTTCCTATTGTTCTAACTGCTCATGGTGCTGTCACCCATCTGAGTGGTACTTCTATCAAAAAAGGAAGAAAGGACTTTGCCAGTAGACCCCACCTAGGGAGTCAACCTTTCCTATCCTTCCACACTCTCAAAAAGGCCAGAAAAATTCCATTCTTATCCTCAGCCACTCTCTGTGGGAGGAAGAAGTCTGATGTGCCTCGGTCCCTTCCTGAAAATTTGGGGGGGGTTGGCCTAATTAATGTTGCCAATTCTAGCAATTTTATCAGTAGTCTCACAATAACTAATGTTTTACTTAGAACCCCAGCTCCTGGAGACAATTACTTGAGAAAATTAGCTTTCATTTTAAATCAGTTTTTTAGCCCTCATGTTCATAGAGAAAAGCTTGAAAATGGGACTCAAGTGCACAACAAAGGCTTTAAAAAATAGGACAATAACACCCCCCATATTATTAATTTTGAAATCTCACAATTTATAAACCAATCTCATGGTTTTGGGGGTATGGCTTGTGATTTTTGAATGTTTGGGGTTGGCAAGTTTTGGACTCTTGAGTATCTATGTGGCCTGCTCTCCATGCTGTTTCTCGAGATAAGCCAACACCCTGCATCTTAGAGACGCCTTCAGGGAGCATCCCCCCTTGAAGCAAGACTGAAATTCTCCTGAACCCACTGTTGAACACTGGCCCTTAAATGCAGCAATTTTCAGTTTAACAAATATAATGAACTCAACAGATGTTCTCAGCTGGTGCTCATGTTATTTGCACATTCAGTTTTGGCCACCCCTGCGGCTGCTGCTGTCTGTGCTGTAACAGCTGAAGCCAAATGACAGCATCTTGTTTTTCTGAAGAGGTCTCCAAGACAAGTTGGAGACACCTTCCCATTAGGTTCAGAGAATTAGGCTAAGGAGAACAGTAAAGATGCCTCACATCGGAAGAGTCCAGATCAGTTCTCACTATGGTGGTATGTGTGCATTATAAAGTGAGGGGACAGGTTTGTTTGGTTTTTTGTGTTTTTTGTTTTTTTTAAGACAAGACTGTGTAGGGAAAAAAGCAACATGCTAAGAGGGAGTCAGCGAGGTGATTTTTTTAAAATGGATTTGCTTGTTCAAATCCATGTTAAATGCAGATATTACCACTGCATTGTTTCCACCACCCTCCCCCACCCCCAAAACAAGATTCTTCAGCTACACTCACTTTCCAAGACCACCATTCAAGCACTATCACCTGCCTTGGGCCAGACCCTTGTGCTACTTCAGGAGATTCTAACCTATTTCCTTGGTGTTTCTCATCTTCCTCCTGGGCAATGCTATTAAACACAAGGGGGCGTGCACAGGGAAGGAAGTCCAAATTAACCACGATATGAAAGTAGAACCAGTTAGGAATTTTCCTCATCCCCACCACCAGATGCATTCTCTTAACCAGGCTGTCTGTCTGTTTCTTCTCTGAGCCCCGCCATTGATTTTCCCCTCTAAATGTTATATTAGCAATGACATTCCTAGATGCCCTACTCTCTCCCTGGGCTGACATCTGAGCAGCAGATCACACCACTGGTCATATGTTTTCAAAACCAGTGTCAGTAAATTGCCACACTGCAGACTTCTCCCTACAATGTATTGGTACATGTGGCTGCTTATTTAGAAACCAGCTCTTTGTCTGTAAAATGTGACTCTGATCATTTGGATTCTAGATTATCTCCTTTGCATTTCTCAGTGCCCTTTAGGACAGATTCTGATCCTGCATCCCACAGTACTTTATTCCTGACTAATTCAATTAACTTTTATTAAGGTACTTCTGATTTGCCCCAGTTTAAGTGAAATTAGAACTATCCCCTCTGTGGGACTAATTCAGTCATGATTGTGTTTTATATCCACTTTGTGCTGGTATAAATGTCTTTGCGAGTGCAGGGCTCTGATGAAGTAGGTTCTGAGTCTTCCCAGCATCCTTTCACCTAGACACTACCACCATGCATTTTTAGAATTAGATCATTCTCCAGTGCCTTGCAGCTTGCATAGACATTTACAGCTGTGCAAAGTGTAAAGAAAATGCCACCAAATCAGAATGGTGGTATATTTTACACTGAGTTTGCAGAGGTGTAACTAGCCACATAAGGTACAGTGCAGTGGAGAATCAGGCTCAATCCCCTTTACAAGCTCAGTGATTTTTTGAATTAGTTACATCCTCTACACGTGCCTAGTGGTTTTTTGTGGCTGAGATTACAAGAGCATATACCACGGCAAGCAGCATTCTGAAATATTACCCTCCCTCCAACAGTGGTAAATTATTTCATTCTTAGCAAGTTGTTTCTGCACTAAGAAGTAATGTCCATGTTTGTTTAGGGGCAGGAGGAGGCATTTTAAAAAAAAGAGGCAGAATGGCTCTTTGGTGTGGTCCATCACTAGTCTTCTCAAATTGCTAACCCACATTAATACTGTGCTTTTTGATATACTGGTTTGCTAGAAATTACTTGAGGAGAGTGGAAAGTGCAGCAGTAGTAACAATTAAAAAGATAGCACAGCGCTGAAGATTGGTTTTACAGCCCATGGAAGTGTAAACAAAAAACAGACCAGCTATCTGTCCAGTGATTTTACCATTTCCATTTTGTTTGAGTTTGAGACTGAGTTTGCGATATGGAGACAGTGAAATGAAATTTTACTAACGCATGGAACATGTAGAATGCCCAAGGGGTCATCGCCTTTTCTACTAGGCCTCCACACACAAGCCAGGTGAATCCTGTTCTAAGATAGGCTGACCTCTTGTCCTCAGGAGGAAACACCAGCCACGTATTTGTGGCTTTCTAGCAAATCACAAAGCAACTCCAGGGATGTGCTGTGCACATTGGGCTCCCCAGGCTTCATTCCAAATCGCCACAATGTCTGCCAATGACAAAATGGAGACTACAGGCAAATAATTCTTCATTGGTAGTTTAGCTTCCTTTTCAGTCATTACGAATACTTCCTAATTCTTATGTAATTCAAGTTATTGGTCACAATTTTGATTTGATCTTTCTGCAGCCATTTTTATACCACCATTAGAACAGACTCATTGACCTTCAACACTGAAGGCTATAATGTATGCATCCATTTTTAAGCAGCACTGCCTACAGAGACCAATAGGGAGTTCTGCTTGAAAAGGGCTAGGTCAACATGATGAAGCTTTCGCTGATGCCCCTGTATCCCATACACCACCCTCCTTTAATCGGGAGCAGATAAGGAGTTCTCCACGGCTCAGGAACTAGGGATAAAACTGTAGTTTTCCCAGGCACATGCTAGCAGTGTCTAGAAGCTACATAATTTACTTTGCAGCAGAATCTGGCACTTGGCTCATCCTTCATGTATGGAAATGCAAGAAAAGAAAGAAAGTGGGTAAAAGTAAAAAACCAAGGAGAAAATGGATGTAGTGTTTGCTTCTAATTGTAGCAAAATGTAACCCAGTCTGATTCTCTGCACAGTCTGTGCAAGACAGATAGTGGTGTGAGAAAACACACATTACTGCAGGAAAAAGCCCTATGTTTTCTAAGTTACTAGATGCATTCCACACAAGCGACAAGAACCCTCAACCCCCTCTCCCGCCTCTGACAGTGGAATTGCCTGTATCACAGACATATTAACATGACAGAGGAGCAGAAGAAACCTACAGAGAACTTATATGAACAGAAGGGGAAGTGTATTCAAAGATATACAAAAGGTCTTACTGCAGCAGCTAACTGTAAGATCTAACATCTCACTTGGTCATAATCAGCAGAAAAATCAAATAGCAAAATACATGTCCTCCTTTCTGAATCACAGGTTCAGAGACACTCAGTTTATTAAGTTGGTTCAATCAATCGCTAATTAAAAAGGACTCCTGCTCAACAGCACACGCATGCACACACACACCCCAATTCTACAATCAACACCAGAGAGATATAGTATGAAATCATGGCTTCATTTAATATAATCAGAGATTTGCCAATGGCTTCTGTGGGACCAAGATTTCAACTCTAGCTCCTAAAATGCATATGCAAGGCAGGAACAGAATACAGCAAGGAGTGGTATGGCAGATTCCTGTATGTTAACAACTAGCTTCCAGCAAATCACATTGAGTCAGCCTTCCTTTCTCCAGGGCCAGATGGCACAGGCCTCGGTGAGATATTTCTGGATCTATTGGTTCCATTTCCCATGTGACAACCACATAGCCATTCTTTCACATTTTGTTCAGATGAGTAAGCGTGTGAAGCACTGGTCCCTAAATGAAAGATAGATTTCTGCATTCAGCGTTCTTTAGAGCATTATACACATTGTTGCTGTAGTGCTTACAAAGTGATAAAATGAACTGATTGCAAAGCAGCAAACACATTCTTTACAACAACAAAAAAGTTTAAGAGGTTTCTGAAAGTTCTTTTCAGGCATATTAGTCACCAATTCAGTACCATGTCTACTACTATTAGTGACAGAGTCACACACCCGTCATGTAATACACACTGAACAAGACAAAGAATGACATATAGTTTATACTGCTATTATAGATTGAAAACACCGCCTTATCCCACAGGGCATCAACTGCCATGCCAACAGTCATAGGCCATATAGTACTTTTCTCTTCCACGAACACTGGGTGTGGAATCTGATGTATAGAAGTCTATAGGATTAGTATCTCAGTTTGTGTTGGGAGCTGCGTAAGTATGGGTTTTGTAGAATTACCAAAGAAAGCAGTGCATGATATAGGAAAACACCTACATGCTGAACAGAGAAATTTTACACAGTGCAGCACAATCAGCACTAAGTAGGAATTTTGTTGTATATAGAATAATTAGCTCCAGTGTGGTGGCCTTTGCTTGCTAAGAAAAAGAAAAAAAAATTAGAACCAAACAGAATAATCTTCTGTTTTACTCTTCTTCTCCTCCTCCCCGCAGCCAGACCCCATTCCTTTCATAGTATTGTCCTCTCATTCAGTTAAAAGATCAAGCTATTACAGTGACAGAGAGCAAGATGTATATACCAAAATGTTTTTGAGTTACTTAGGCATGTCCCAAATCCTCAGGCCTTCACTCAGAGAAATCCCACTGAAATCTAAGTTGTAGTTGAATATTGGAAAGTCTCACTTGATTTTTCCACCCAATGTAACAAATATAATTTTGGCTGCCCTCAGCTCAACATACCTGTAGGAATGCCGCTCACTGGCTAGTGATTCCCCATCCTGGCCAGGCATTCAATAACAGTCTCTTCAACTCTGGCAGCTACAGTCCACAGAGACTCCAGACCACAGGCAGTTGGTCTCTTCTTCCAACTCAATCCTTCAGCCAGGTTGCTTATAGCCCTGCCCTGTGCTGTACTCAGTAGTCCTTACCCCTGTGCATAAGGAGAGCTTTAATCCACTTCCTTGGAGGCAGGTAGGGGAGTTCCAGCCCAGGGACCCTGTATTAAGCAGCTAAGGTCAGATCAGAACCCTCAGACTCACTACTGCTTCCCTGGGCCCCTTGCTACCATTTTCTGCCTCCAAATCCCTCTCAAAGATCAACTCATGCCACTGCTGTACCCTTAGAAGTTCCAGCTGCTTACACAGATTCCATTTTGCAGCTACTGTAGAATGCTCCTTAGGTTCCCTGAGAGTAGCTCCCCTCCTTCCCTCTCAGCTGCAACCATTTATCCCAACTGTTGCTGGTCAGATAATTAGCCAAAGTAGCTGCTTTGTGGGTAGTGGCTGTTGTAGTGTAGGTTCTATAAACTCCATCACAATACCATAAGCTGAAATGGTTACCACCAATATTAGAACATGACTGTGGCTCAGTAATATCATTAAATTGAGTACTACTTGCTTTGGCCTGGATTCAGTTAAGCAAAGCCCATGCTTAAATGCTTTGCTGAATTAGGGCCTCAGCAAACAGTCCCACTGAAGTCAATGAGACTGCCTGTAGAGTAAACTGGGTCCTAGCAGAGACTGGGTCAGAGACATTACATCTCAAATGAAGGGGAGTTTTTAAATAAAGAAAAATCTCTAGCTTAGATAGTAATGGGTGAGAAATTCCTAAACTATCAGTTACAAAGAAGGTGGCTGACAGACTGATGCCAAATATCACCCAAAATTCAAGCCCTACCTAACACCGAGTTTTTAAAATGACTATTTTTATTTTTATCTGCCTGGATCTGCTTATCAGCCTGGATTCTGATATTTCCACACCAACCAAATAAAAATCAATAAGTTTGTTCTTGCAAGATTTCCAGATGAATTTTGCCAATCCACTCTGAAACCTGGATAGAGTTGTCACCTCTGGGGGAAAAAAATGGGGAGTAAGATGGCAGAATCTGACCCAAGGTAGCCAGTGGAAAGCATGATTATTTCTTAAAGCAAAGAAACAAATAGATATGTAATCTTTCTACAAAGGTATGTCCTTTCTACAAAAACAGAAGCAGTGAAGGAACAAGTTAGCAGATTTGCAGACACATACAGTATTTAAAAAGAAATATGATGCAATTGAGGTCGTGGAAACTTGGCTTGTTCAGGAAACTGGCTAAGATACTAAATAGCAGAATATAAAGCCAAAAAAGAGAGACTCAGCAGGATTGTAGGAGGATGTTGCAAAACTGGGATTTTACATCTAAAGAAGACATTACATATTGTAACTTCTGGGTGAAATGCCTAGTAGTCTGTAACATGGGCATTAAGGTAAAAGACACGCCAGATGTTGGGAAATTATAACAGCTCCAGGACAGAGTGGGAAGGCAAGAGGATAGATTCTCTATGATGCCCAGTCTCAATTCCCATTGAGTCTCCCCAAATTCTGCAATGTCCTGAATGCTTCCCAAGAAGTGTTAATTGCCCTCTACAGTTCCACCTAGGCACAGAGAAGTGAAGTGTCTTGCCCAATATCACCCAACAGGTCTACAGCAGATCCACAAATAGAACCCAGGTCTTCTAAGCCCCAGTCCTATACCTGTTCCACTGTACCATGCTGCATCCTCTAGTATAGAGGATGATAATCTGATCAAAATCAGAGTCATCTTATCCACAAACTAGAATGAAAATTTCTCTCAGTCTGAAATATTTGGCTTTGAAAAAGAAGGCTGCCCATTGCTTAGAAAGGGTCAGCTTCACATTTACTATAGTGGGGAGGCCATCACCTGCACTTTGGTTCAGGCTACACATAGGGATAGCAGTCAGTGGAACAGCCATTCCATAAGACTTCAAAAAGGTGTTATGCTACAGCACATCAGGCTCTAACCATCACACCCAACGCCAATGCTCTAGTTGTCTCCCTTCCTGAACAATCCAACAATTTATATATACTACAGAGACCAGTGATTGTGACAAAATAGAGAAATATTTAAGCGGACAATGGAAGACAAAATATTGGGACATTCTCTGCTCATATAAATGGATAAAACTCAACTGAAGTCAATGAAACAGCCCATTTACACCAGCAGGGTATATGGTCCATCAGGTCCTACCAGGTCACTAATAAAATAGTCCATCCCCTGCACAACTGGACTAACTAATGTTTGGAGTAGTACTTTGCAGTTTCTTTTCACAGTGACATACGGCATCCAGGAATCCATTTCTATGAGAGACTCAAAAATCCATTTCAAAGTGTTCTTGTTCTTTTCTTCCCATGGAATTAACAAATGTAGAACATATTTTACCTGCCTGGCAGTAATATGTATCGCATTAACTAAACTTTTCAATCACACATTGGAGTTTGGCGAGCTCTAACTCCTAATTCTCCAAGTGTAGCTGGCCCCCGGTTCTTAAGAACTCTGTCTTTCATAAAGTGGCTGCAGTTTCATCAGTCTTGTGTAGGGCATCAAGACACCCAGGAAAATCACTGACTTGTTAGCCACTTAAAATAAAATAAAATGAAACACTAGGAAAAACGACTTAGGAAATCAGAGCATATAGGCATTAGGTATTAGCGCTGGTGTGAGCATCAGAATTAATGGTGGTAGAGCATCACAGGAGCTGAAGAACATCCTGTGCCCTCTGCTCCCTCCTCTGGCCTCTTATCTGCATTTCATTGCCAGGATATCCAGAGAACAGAGCTTCCTGTGACAGAGCAGATGCACACTCCAGAAAAGTAAGCCTTGTTGAATGCTGGAGTTTGACTTTGCAAAGTCACAAAATAAAGAAGGAATGTGACTTGTTGGATTGACTATTGATTGCAAGGAAAGAAAATGAAGGAAAGCACAGATAGAATTCATTCAGGCTGGAAAACATAGAATCATCTGAGTCACTCCTTTGTTTGTATTTTGCAAGGAGAAATCAATCGTAGATGGCAAGTGTAGTGACAACGATCTGAAGTTCAGCTTTAGGTTTTCCAGTGCTTATAAATACCACAAATGTTCTGCCTCAGACAGGATCTTCTCTCTTGTGGAGCTTGGAAAGAGGAGGAAAGCTCCGGCCCACTGAAGAACAAGAATTGAAGGACGTTGGGCAGTAGAACTCAGGAGTAGCCAGTCTTCCTGTGCTTCCCTCAGTCCCTAGCTTGCCTGCACTGATTGTGCATAAGTGGATTCTCACTAGTGATTTTCTGGATGATTTGTTGGGGACTGAATGGGTGTTAGAAGTGTCAGCTTTGTTCCATTCATAGAAAAAAATGGAAGTGAGAGTTGGAAAGCACATTAAAGAGGAATAAAGAATCACTAAAATATAGAAGGTCTTCAGGCACTTATACACTGTGCTTAAATACAGAGTAAAATCTTAACTCTGTTGAAGACAGCTACAAAACTATCTTGCAATCAATGTGCCGAAATTTCACCCACAGTTAGTCTGAAATCCTTTGTGTACAGTTAGTGTTGAAAGCCTTGATTTCCCCTGACTTTTCCCTGAGTTTGCAGATGGCAAGTGATTTGTGATATCAGATGACAAGCAGAATAATGATTTCTTTCGCAGAATCATAATTTTTCACACAATAAATAAACGAATAAAACACACTCTTTAAAATCAGTTCTAAAAATGAAGGCAAGAATAATATTTAGGTGTCTAAAAACTGAGGACTGATATTACCTTGCCCTTGAAAAGCCATTCACAATAGGTAATATTTTGCATATTATTATCAGCAAATGTGATCTAAAGTACCTTCTGAAGAATAGAATACCAATAGGCAAAAAGGTAATACATAAAATTAGTATTTTCTGAATTTGGGGAAACTAATATTTGCTAATGACAGAGCTCAACATAATACACAGGCAAGAAATATTAGATAATTCCTAAAGAAAAATTATGGAGTGAAAAGTAGTGATTAAACAATCATTTATTAAATTTTAATGTAATTAATATTTAGCTGACAATTTATAGTATTGTATTTAATATTTTCACTTTTTTGTTGCATCAGGTGTCCTGTTCTCAATGTCCATTGTACTATAAAGTTAGATTTTCAGAAGGGTGCAGATTTTTGGAATAGCTCAGCATGTTGGATACTGGGCACTTTTGAAAAACCGACACCAGAAAATGCACCTAGGCACCTAGGGGGATTTTCAAAAGTGCCTAAACAGGTTAGGCACCTAACTGCCCTTGAAAGCCAAACTACCTTTGTAAATCTGGTCTGTGACACAGTATGATTGAAACATGACTCTTTATATCATTAATATTGCCACTGTTACACAATTGCAACAAATTTTATCCAAAGTATGTCATGTAAGGTATCAATGAAAAAGTCACAATCAAATATGATTATCTTGTTTGTATGCATGTATCATCTTTGTACCTAAAGTTATGAACTTCAGCTATGTACTACTATTACAAATGTGTTTGCTCCTGTGGTAACACCCACCAGGTAATTTATATCCAGTCAGGCCAGCATATTGTGAATGAACTATTCAAGTTGATGGCCCATTAAAGAACACAATAGGGCATAGAAGCTTGTTCCCCACCCAATGAACCTTCTTGTGGACACTTTAGCCAAAATATGGATAATGGCTGCTCTAATGAGTCATCAGATCATTCAAGGGCATGTGACTAGCTTATGTGACCCTGGACTTGATCTTGTGTCTGTAATTTCCCACAAACTAAAACTGAGAGCATTCCCTCCACATTGGTAATGATATAAAAGCCTCTGGAAGCATCTCCATTTTGCTTCTTTCCTGCTGTCATCTTGGGACTATGGACTTACACTAAAAGGAGCATTCCAACCAATGGACTGAGGACCTTCCAATCTTTTGGAAGTTACCAGAGACTTTACAAGCCAGCAGTTTATTCTGTAACTGCTACAAACTTGATCCAAGAACTTTGCAATACGTGTATGTATTTGTTTTCCTTGACCATTATAACTCTCTCCTCTTTCTTTTCTCTTTTAAATAAACTGTCAGATATTAGATACTAAAGGATTGGCAACAGCATGATTATTGGGTAAGATCTGAGTTATATATTGACCTGGCTATGTGGCTGATCTCTTGGGATAAGATGAACCCTTTGTTTGATGAAGTTGGTTTTTAGTAACCACTCATCATTATGTCTAGCGTCTGGGTGGTGAAACAAGGGCCAGCATACCTAAGGAGACTGCATTTCTGACTTCTTGTTAATCAGTGTGGTGAGACAGAAGTTTAGTTTTGTTACTGACTTGGTATATCTTATAGTAGAAGAATTACCATTTAGGGGTGGATCTGCCCCATTTCTCAGCAGTTTGTTCTGAATCTGGTATTCTCAGCTGTGACTCGCTGAGGCATGGTGACGTGGCCCTTTGGCACTTTTGATAGTTTTACCCATAACTCTTTAAAACAGATGAACAACTGCCTACCCAGGTATGAGAACAGTACTCTGATATACACAAGAATATGCATCTGATCCAGTTTTCCACTGCATTCAGTGAGAGTCTTTCCATTGACTATAGCGGGATCTGGGTCAATTCCAATATGTTTGCAACTTTGCAGCTCTTGAATAGAAGGCATGAAAGTTGTAGCAGGTGGTTTGTCACAGAGGAGTCTATGATCCTTCCACGAAGAATGTCAAAACTGATCAAGAGTATGCAGTTAATGGGTGGTATTTTTCTGCTGATGCCATGTGCTATTTGCCACCTACACTGTAAATTAATTGGATTACTTGTTTTATTTCTTTAGACTTAACATTTTTAAAGAAGTCCATACCAAAAAAAACCCTCTGAGCACTTTCATTAGATTTACAACAACCAGCCACAATAATATTAGCAACATACAAATAAATTGAGTCTGCCAATTAGTTAGTGCTAATGATGTGACTCTCTTATTTTCATGTACTGGATGATTTTGATCCAGGTTTTTCAGCCTATTAGGCAAATTAAGATTTAAATTAACTATTTGATCATCGTCATATTACAGCACTGGGCTTGATGTTTCACTGTTACACCTGTTTTATGGTGCTGAAACTCCATTGATTTCAATGGAGTAGCAGCAGGTCTGTGATGTGTCTAGGCCTTCAAATCCAGTATCCCTCTGTGATGGGTTCGGTCACAGAGACCCCCTTGGAACTATCATCTGATGTGCTGAAATTACTTTTGAGCCCGTTTTCCATGCCAGCTTGGAACTCCAGAACCCGGCCTTGTTGAGCCAGACACACTAGCCTGCTGCAACACAGACCCAGGGCTGAACCAAAGCTGCAGGCTTTAACTGAAAACCACTCAGCACGTTACATATTTCCAGCACCCAGACACCCAGTTCCCAATGGGATCCAAACCCCAATTAAATCCATTTTACTTTGTATAAAGCTTATACAGGGTAAATTCATAAATTGTCCGCTCTCTATAACACTGATAGAGAGATATGCTCAGCTGTTTGCTCCCCCTGATATTAATCGCTTACTCTGGGTTTATTAATAAACAAAAGTGATTTTATTAAGTATAACAAGTAGGAGTTAAGTGGTTTCAAGTAATAACAGACAGAACAAAGTAAGTCACAAAAGTAAAATAAAACAAACTCACAAGTCTAAGCCTAATACATTAAGAAACTGCTTACAGGTAATATCTCACTCTCAAAGATGTTCCAACAAGCTTCTTTCACAGACTAGATCCCTTCCTAGTATGGGCCCAATCCTTTCCCCTGGTACAGTCTTTGTTAGATCCAGCAGACATCTCAGACTGGCAGCCCCCTTTTTGCTGCTTCACCTCCTTTTATAGCTTTGGCACAAAGAAGGAATCTTTTTTTCTGCTTGTCCCCACCCCCATGTCATCATTGGAAAATTATAAGGATTAAGATGGATTCCAGCATCATGAGACATGGTCACATGTCACTATAAGACCCCTAGTCTCCATTCTTCCTAGGTTGGCCCACAGGTACTCAGGGAGGCTTGAAAGTAAACAGAGCCATTTACAACCAATTCCTAGTCAATAGGAGCCATCAAACTTCCAAATCCTATTAATGGCCCACTCTTTGCATAATTACAATAGGACCTCAGAGTTATACTTCATATTTTTAGCTTCAGACACAAGAATGATACATGCATACAAATAGGAGGAATATATTCAGTTGATTATAAGCTTTGTAATGATACCTTACAAGAGACCTTTTGCATAAAGCATATTCCAGTTACATGATATTTACACTCATAAGCATATTTCCATAAAACATACGGAGTGTAATGACACAGTGTAAATCAAAGTGAAATCAGTACAGCTACTGATTTATAGAACATGAAGCTCTGGCCCAATATTTTTATTTAAATAAATTGATCAAGTGAGTTTAATTATGAGTTTTTAATGCATGAATATTCCAAAAGCCTTTTACCAATCCAGAGCTAGTTTTTATATGGATTTAGGACTTGTACTGTGATTATTTTATTTATTTATTTGTTTGTTTGTTTGTTTGTTTAGGAGTAGCAAACAGTATTTGTAGTGTGTCAGTGACCTCCTATTCTTTCATGGTTCCCTTTTTCTATATAATATCTATCTTATTTTCTTCAGTGTGATATTGTATTATGTTATTTTTCTATTCTGTGAGTCAGATCCTCTGCAGGTATGAATTAGGGTAGCTCCATTGATTTGCATGGAGCTATACTGATCTACACTGCCTGAGGATCTGGCACTTTTTACGCCTTTTCACCTTGAGTGGCTTGTCAAAGTTTAGGGGACATTCTAGTTGGGAGTAGAAATTGATGATGGAATTTGGTATTTTCTTTGATGCGACCTTGTTTCTTTACAAGGAATTTACAAAGTCCTGCTTCTGTAAAGGCAACAGGAACCAAAAGCAAAAAGAGCAGTTTCTTAGCTTACAGATCCAAGCTTCTTTCAGCTAGCTTCCTGACCCACAAGCTTTCTCTAGGCTTCTCCCAGTGTCACACTATGCTTACACACTGCTTCTTCAGTCCCCCTACTCCGACTCCTTCTCTGTTTCTTACCTTCACCCTAGCTTGGCTTTTTCCCTTTCTTGCACATATATCCACCCCGGTCAGAACAATAACCAGTCAAACACTCCACACACACTCTAGGTTCTGAAGAAACCTATTTGGCCTTGTTCTAGGTATGGCCCCTTCACCGTCTCTTACAGCAACTTAACAGAAGATAGCATTCACACATCAATTCCAATAAGATTTTAACTCAACCCATAAAAGGTTTAACTCAGCTCATAACAGATGCTATATATTTTTTAAGTGGAGTCATAGACGTGCTACTCATTTGCAGGCAGTTTCAACCGGCCTTTCTATATAGTATTTTAGTACTCTGTCTTTAATAATTATGACATGACTAGAACACCTTAAGGTTTATATCTCAGTGTTCAGATACAGAACATGTTATTGGACATGCTTTGTGGCTGAAGAGATTGTCCTGTGAAGCTGAGAATAGTTTTTAATTCCAGGATGAACTATTGCCTGATTATATGGGTCCTCCTTATGCGGGAGGGGAAGTTTACTCCCAGACCTCTTCACGTTTCATGTATTTCTTATGTTAACTGCTTCTTTCTCAGTAGTTCTGACCTCCTCCTCAGTCAAAGGTTCCTTGGGTAATGGAGATGGATAAAAAGGTATATTTGGAAAAAATACCGCAACAAATGGTATTGTAACAGGAAAATAAGATTTTTGCAGTAGCATGGACAGAGGATTAAGATGATAGAGAGTTTAAAATGCTAACAGGAATTAGATGAGCAAATAGGAGAGGAAGGGCTGGAAAAATATTTGGCTCCTGTGGATGGTTTACAAATTGAAGATCACTTGGTGAAAGTAGCAGCTGATAATGAAATGGAAGATGAAAGTGTCCCAGAAGTGCTGGAACCTAACATTAAAATAGAATGAAATAGTTTTCAGCAGAGCATCTAAGAACATTTCTCTTTCATTACACTATTAATTCAAATCAGAAAATATAAACATTGTATCTCACAGACTGAATCTAACATTCGTCAAGTTTGCAGCGGAAACTTCAATGTGTAGTGCTTCAGTATTAGCACAAGAGTAATAAAAAGAGAATAAACATAGGGCCGGATTCTGAAAGCCTTACTCACACTGAGTAGTATTTTAGTCCTTGAGCAGTCCCATCAATTAAAGTCCTACTTGCTGAAAACAAGGGTATCAGGAGCTAGCATTTAGTTTTGCTTTCCTGAAGACTACAATAGCAATCTATTTTAAATGCAACATTTATTTTAATTTTACTCCACACAAACTCTGGTAATTAACCTTGACTTCATTTTTTTATTTAATGTTCTCAATCACCTATTAGTTTTTGCATCTCAATTTGCAATTTTCTCTCAAAAAGCATGTTTGTGAACATGTAAAATGGAATACGAGTGATGTTTAGCTTTTCACATATTGCTTTAAGAATAGGTCTGTTGCACTGTCTGGAGTGGTTCATGACTGCGAGTGCCAACCTCAGGGCAGACTGTAAAAAGCATGGCAGAGACCCCAAATGAGTGGTATGTTCTATTATTAGATTTCACCAACCAGTAACAAATGTGAACTCCTAGGTCACTATAAATGGTCTTACCATGGAGTCACAGACAGTCCCCTTGGGCATTCCAGTCTATCTTGCCTCCCAGGCAAGCTGGACTTAGTGATAAATGGTCACTTACACCAAAAAAAAATCACAAAATATTCAGGTTGCTCCCAGTCCCAAGAGACCAGTCACTTACCCTGATCAATTTGTAGCTCAGATCAAAGACAACACCTGTAGCCAATCCAGTAATTAACTAAAGGTTTATTAACTAGGAGAAGGAAATGAGACTTATTTACAGGTTAAAGTAGGCAACACATATGCACAAATGAGTTCAGTCTGTGGTTCCAAAAGGTAACAGAGGTATAGTAATCTGTCAGCACTGAATGTCTTTCCAGGTCGGCTCCGGGGATCTCTGCTTTTTTTTTCATTTCTTAGCTCCAGCCATTGCAAGACTCCAAACAGCAAAGAGATAAAAACTTTCATGTTAGCTAGTTTTACTTCCTTCTTCCAACATTCAAACTGATGGGATGAGGCCTTCTGCATTTACTGCTCCATGAGTGGATGGGGCAATCAGCAAAGCTTTTGCCCTACAATGGCTCACTTAATTTTTGATAATCCTCTTGGATGGGCAGTGGGGAGTCACTCCTCTCATTTGAATTCACAAGTTCAGAGCAGGTATTTTTACAATAATAAAACAAAAAATATATATTTTACCTTGTAGCATGGAATACAGACATTACAAGTGAGATTAATGCATGCAATGACTTACAAGCATTTCATAGGGTCTAAACACTAAATACATTCTTAGAAGACTAATAATTATTTTGAACAAAACTAACACACAAGTGAGCTAGTTTGGTTTCCAGCTATGAGTTTGACCATTCATGGCTAATGCCAGGAGTGGCGCCAGGGTTTTTGGCGCCCTAGGCGGGGGTCCTTCCACGTTCCCGGTAGGCGGCAATTCTGTGGCGGGGGGGTCCTTCTCCACTCCCGGTCTTCGGGGCACTTCAGCAGTGGGTCCCGGAGCGAGTGAAGGACCCGCCGCAGAATTGCCGCCGAAGACCCGGAGAGTGGCAGGATCCCGCCCCGCCAAATTGCCACCGAGGGTGGCAAAATGCCACCCCCCCAAATCTTAGTGCCCTAGGCCACCACCTAGGTTGCCTAAATGGAAGCACCAGCCCTGGCTAATGCCTTTGGCCTTGGCAAGAGCTGGCTTTTGATTGACCAGTGTCACAAGGTCCAAGAATGATTTTTCTCCTAATTTTCCACTGTCAAGTCTCCAAGTGGAATACTGTAATGAACAAAAAGCCCATGAACCATGGCAGTCAGAAATAATGGTTACATAAGTATTCTTTGCATTCTTTTATGTGTGATGTTTGTGTGTACCCTCCTCTCACAAAAAAGAATACAAAAATACTCATTTAACAGAAATAAAAAGTTGAAATGAACTGACACATGCTTTGCCTCTTGGTTTTCTCTCCTGTACCACCTGTCCCTTGATCCCCATGCACCCCTGAACACATGCACTAATTAAAATTTGAACCCTGGACTGATCAGGTGAGAGATTTCCCAAGTAAGAAATGCAACATGAAAAGAAGCACGTGTACATGAATGAAACACAAAGAATAAGCAATGATTTGGGAGTCAAATGCCTTAGAACAGAGGAGCAAAGATTATGAATGAATATGTAAGTAGTAAGAAGAATGGATAGCTGGAATATGAATGGCAGGAGAATATTATGCGGGGGCTGGGATGAGTGGATTAGCTCAGTGGTCAAGAGGACAAATAGACAAAAGATTATTGGGAGGTTGGTTTGTAAGAGTTTCTGAAAGCTGTTGGAGATGATGATTGATGGTTACCTTTGCCCTTTGAAAAGTGAAATGTCTTTCCCGTTTGTGGTTGATATTTAAATAACTGGTTTTGTAAAGAGAGAACCACTTAGACATGTGGCTCGGGATGATTACATGATTCTTATTTAGCTTTTTCATAGATCGCTTTCAGAATAAGTCCAGGAATGATTTTTCTCCTTATTTTCTCTTTTAAGTCTCCAAGTAGAACACTGTAAGGACCAACAATGCACATGAGTCACGATAGTGCTGTTCTGTAGATACTACACGGGAAAAGAAATGTTATGGTGTAATAAATTACTAGTCAAAATGCAAAATGTTACCTTTGGAACACTGCAAAATTGTATGTCAAATAAGTCAAAAGTAGTGCAGAAAAGAGATTATTCCAATATCCCATGATACCAGCAGCTCTTACTGACAGACCACAAAGTTGTATTGTTAAATTGAAGTCACAAGAAAAGTGTTAAGTCTTTAAAGAAACTGTAGTGCAGGCTGAGCTATAAAATGTTAGGATAACGGTCAGTCATATGTTTCCCTAGCAGGTATATATGTAGTCCTAAAACTAAACTACTGAAAACAGTGATGCGATAATAATAAAGGCAATGCAGCATAAGCCTAGACATGCCAGTTATATCAATAGGAGTATCTTCCATCAAAGGATATATGAACCTAAATTAGCTGAGAAAAGATTAATAGAAGTTTCCAATGTCCAGCAAGGAGGCTACCATGCAGATAATGAATCTCACCCTAAACAGCTGTAGTTTGATTCCCCAGCAACACCGTGAGGGGAGATCACAATTATGGTTATTTGGACCAATTTTACGCATCTTCATGTACCGGCAAAGATTATCACTATTAGTATTTCTCATTAGAAAGAAAGAAATTGACAGAGAGAAAAATGGAAGCGCTGTCTACAAACAGCCAAATCAACAGGAAATATCAATAGGGCTCCTGCTTTTGTACTGTCAGCTTACCATGATAAGTGGGTATTTTTTTTATATTGGAGGCAATATTGGAAAAAGAGTCACTGTGCAAGGTTTGAGTGGGAGTTCTGTTGGAGGAGAAGGCATTTGTAGAGGCTGGACTTAGGCGGGAAGGTAGTATGACAGACACAGAGGCAGCAGTGGTAGTGACCGAAGCAGTGGAAGACACAATGAGGATGACTGGATGTGGAAGCTGCAGTATGTACAGTTGAGGAGAGATTAAAAAGGCTAGGACTCTTCAGCTTGAAAAAGAGGAGTCTAAAGGGGGATATGATAGAGGTACAGAAAATCATGAGTGATGTGGGGAAAGTGGATAAGGAAAAGTTATTTACTTATTCTCATAATACAAGAACTAGGGTCACCAAATGAAATTAATAGGCAGCAGGTTTAAAACAAATACAAGGAAGTTCTTCTTCACGCAGCGCACAGTTAACTTGTGGAACTCCTTACCCGAGGAGGTTGTGACGGCTAGGACTATAACAGCGTTTAAAAGAGAACTGGATAAATTCATGGTGGTTAAGTCTATTAATGACTATTAGCCAGGATGGGTAAGGAATGGTGTCCCTAACCTCTGTTTGTTGGGGGGTGGAGATGGATCGCAGGAGAGAGATCACTTGATCATTGCCTGTTGGGTCCACTCCCTCTGGGGCACCTGGCATTGGCCACTGTCAGTAGACAGGATACTGGGCAGGATGGACCTTTGGTCTGACCCGGTACGTCCGTTCTTATGTACATGATCCTGGAGTGGGTACCTGAAAAGAGTTTTGACTGCATGAAGTATCACCTGACAGAGCTAATGGAAGAAAAGATCAGAAGATTGGAGATGAAGGTGGAAATTCTGATTGAGTTTAGAAGAGGGTTCGAGCAGATGATGGAGCAAAGACATGAGGAGGCTGAAGGGAAAACCTCAGACAACCAGATGGAAGCAGGACCAAAGAACTCTGAGGGGAGACTGCTGGGTGAGTAAAGTGGACAGTGGAAGCATCTGACTAAGAGAACCAGGTAGAGGAAAAGACAGGCTAGTGAAGGAGAAATAGAGCTCAGGAACAGGTTTGCGGAGTTGGAAAATGAAGAACGGGCACAGCAGGTAGTCACTGAAGGTGGAAGAGAGGAAGAATCAATGGAGATAACAACACCAAATATGAGCCCCAGGAGAATACAGGATAGGCTGCAGAGGTTTGCAAGGGAAAATATGAATCAAGGGGACTTTCAGCCAGAGAGAATAGGGGATAGACCAGAGAATCATACCATCACCAGGAAAAGGCAGGTCTACATGATTGGGAACTCCTGACTGAGAAGAATAGACAGGCCTGTAACCAGAGAACAGAAGGGTGTGATGTCTGCGGGGTGCTAAGATATGGGATGTGGACCTGAGGCTGAAGAGGATCCCAATGGGAGCAGGAAGAATCCACTGAGTGTCCTTCATGTGGGAACAAATGATATCGCTAGATTCTCGCTGGAACGTATCAAGGGAGACTATGCCAGGCTGGGGAAGATGCTCAAGGAAATCAAGGCTCAGGTGATCTTCAGTGGAATTCTGCCTGTTCCTAGAGAAGGGCAACAAAAGTGTGACAAGATTATGATGATCATTACATGGCTCAGGCAGTGATGCTATAAGAAGGGCTTTGGAATGTATGGCCACTGGGAGGAATTCATGGTCAGAGGACTGTTCTCTTGGGATGGACTTCATCTGAGTAGGGAGGGAAATAGACTTCTAGGATGGAGGCTGGCACAACTGATTAAGAGAGCTTTAAACTAGGAATTTGGGGAGATGGCTTGGAGATGTCCAGGTAATCTCCATGCTGGAATTTAACATTGAGAGGGAATAAAACGAAGTAAGAAAGGATACAGCCATGGGCAGGAGAATGGACATAAGGAGGAAGGATAGTGTTGATACTAGTCTAATAGGTGATACTGGCAGTAGAATTTCTGTGCCTAAAGAATGTGAGCAAAGCCAAACAGCAAAAATTAAGATGTTTGCACACCAATGCGAGGAGCCTAGGTAACAAAATGGAGGAATTAGAGTTACTGTTGCAGGAAGTGAAACCAGATATTGTAGGGATAACAGAAATATGGTGAAATAGTAGTCATGACTGGAGTACAGGTATTGAAGGGTATGTGCTGTTTAGGAAAGATAGAAATAAAGACAAAGGTGGTGTAGTAGGATTGTATATCAACGATGTATATCTATGATGAGATAGACTGTAAAGAAATAAGAAGTGATGGAATGGATACGACAGAGTCTGTCTGGGCAAAAATTTCTTTGGGGAAGAAAGCTACTAAAGCCTCCCCTGGGATAGTGCTTCAAGTGTGCTGTAGACCACCGGGATCTGATTTGGATATGGATAGAGATCTCTTTAATGTTTTTAATGAATTAAATACTAATGAGAATTGTGTGATCATGGGAGACTTTAACTTCCCAGATATAGACTGGAGGACAAGTGCTAGTAATAATAACAGGGCTCAGATTTTCCTGGGTGTGATAGCTGATGGATTCCTTCATCAAGTAGTTGCTGAACCAACAAGAGGGGATGCCATTTTAGATTTGGTTTTGGTGAGTAGTGAGGACCTCATAGAAGAAATAGTTGTAGGGGACAACCTTGGTTTGAGCAATCATGAGCTAATTCAATTAAAAGTAATTGGAAGGATAATCAAAAATAGATCTGTGACTAGGGTTTTTTATTTCAAAAGGGCCAACTTTAAAAAATTAAGGAAATTAGTTAGGGAAGTGGATTGAACTGAAGAACTTGTGGATGTAAAGACAGAGAAGGCCTGGAATTACTTCAAGTGAAAGTTGCAGAAACGATCAGAAGCCTGTATCCCAAGAAAGGGAAAAAAATTCATAGGCGGGAGTTGTAGACCAAGCATCTCAGAGAGGTGATTAAGAAAAAGCAGAAAGCCTACAAGGAGTGGACCGGGAGGGATCAGCAAAGAAAGCTACCTTATTGAGGTCAGAACATATAAGAAAAAGTGAGAAAGGCCAAAAGCCATGTAGATTTGGACCTTGCAAGGAATTAAAACCAATAGTAAAAGGTTCATAGCCATATAAATAAGAAGAAAAGAAAGAAGTGGGACAGCTAAACCTGAGGATGGAAGTGGAGGTTAAGGATAATCTAGGCATGGTCCAATATCTAAATAATACTTTGCTCAAGTCTTTAATGGCACTTAGGGATAATGGCAGGAGACAAATGGGAATGAAGATATGGAGCTAGCTATGACCATGTCCGAGGTAGAAGCCAAACTCGAACAGCTTAATGGGACTATCGGGGGGCCCAGATAATCTTCATCACAGATATTAAGGAACTGACACATGAAATTGCCAGCCCATTAGCAAGGTTGTACCATATGACTGGAGAATTGCTAACATAGTTCCTATTTTTAAGAAGGGGAAAAAAGTGATCCGGGTAACTACAGGCCTGTCAATTTGACATGTACTTCAAGGTTCTGGAAAAATTTGAAAGGAAAAAGTAGTTAAGGACATTGAGATCAATGGTAATTGAGACAAAATACAACATGGTTTTACAAAGGTAGATGTGCCAAACCAACCTGATCTCCTTCTTTGAGAAGGTAACAGATTTTAGATAAAGGAAATGCAATGGATCTAATTTACCTCAATTTCAGTAAGGCATTGTAAGGTTCAATGTGGAAATTAAATTGGAGAAGATGTGGATCAATATGAAAATTGAAAGGTGGATAAGGAATGGTTAAAAGAGAGACAACAACAGGTCATACTGAAAGGTAACGGTCAGACTATCAGTGGAGTTCCTCAGGGATCGGTTTGGGGACCAAGTCTTTTTATTACTAGACTTTGGACAAAAAGAGGGAGGGGTAATAAAGTCTGCGGATGACACAAGCTGGGAGATATTGCCAATACAGACTGGAATACAGACAGAGAAGGACCAGGATATCATCCAGGAAGATCTGGATAACCTGTAAAACGGGCGGTAATGTAAATAGAATGAAATTTAATAGTGAAAAGTGCAAGGTCATGCATTTAGGGATTAATAACAAGAATTTTTGTTATAAACTGGGGACTCATCAGTTAGAAGTAACAGAGGAGGAGGAGAAGGACCTCAGAGTATTGGTTGATCACAGGATGACTATGAGCTGCCAATGTGATATGGCTGTGAAAAAAAGCTAATGCAGTCTTGGGATGCATTAGGCGAGGTATTTCCAGTAGAGATAAGGAGGTGTTAGTGCAGTTATACAAGGCACTGGTGAGACCTCATCTGGAAAACTGTGTGCAGTTCTGGTCTCCCATGTTTACGAAGGATGAATTCAAACTGGAACAGGTACAGAGAAGGGCTACTAGGATGATCTGAGGAATGGAAAATCTTTCTTATGAAAGGAGACTCAAAGAGTTTGGCTTGTTTAGCCTAACCAAAAGAAGGCTGAGGGGAGATAGGATTGCTCCCTGTAAATATATCAGAGGGATAAATACAAGGGAGGGAGAGGAATTATTTAAGTTCAATACCAATGTGGAGACAAGATATAAACTGGCCATCAGGAAGTTTACACTTGAAATTAGATGAAGGTTTCTAACCATCAGAGGAGTGAAGTTCTGGAACAGCCTTCCAAGGGGAGCAGTGGGGGCAAAAAACATATTTGGCTTCAAGACTAAGCTTGATAAATTTATGGAAGGGATGGTATGATGGGATAGCCTAATTTTGGCAATTAATTGATCTTTGACTATTAGCAGTAAATATGCCCAATGGCCTGTGATTGGATGCTAGATGGGGTGGGATCTGAATTACTACAGAGAATTCTTTCTTGGGTGTCTGGGTGGTGAGTTTTGCTGACATGATCAGGGTTTAGCTGATCACTATATTTGGGCTTGAGAAAGAATTTTCCTCCATGGTAGATTGGCAGAGGCCCTGGAGGTTTTCCACCTTCCTCTGCAGCATGGGTCACTTGCTGGAGGATTCTCTGCATCTTGAGGTCTTTAAACTATGATTTGAGGACTTCAATGGCTCAGACATAGGTTAGAGGTTTGTTGTGGGAGTGGGTGGGTGAGATTCTGTGGCCTGCGTTGGTCCCTTCTGACCTTTAAGTGTATGACTCTATGATGTTACTCCTTTGGGGTTTAGAGAGCATGGCCCCTTTAAAAAAACTTTTCTAGGGGGGATGGGGAGAGTGAGAAAAAAAGAAGGAAAATTCACGGGGTGGCTTTGGAGCTTAGATGAAGAGAGCAAGTGTAACTTTAGTGCCCTCATGGCCAAGATGGAGTCTGCTCTGCAGGCAGCTCTGGCCAGGAGAAGGTGCATGCAGGAATGCAGCAGGAGAAATGCCTTTCACCCCAGGGGCGCCAGTTCCAACCCCCCCAGAGTGAACACCCACACCCACAGGAAAAGTACAATGGATATAAGAAAGGGAAATATTTATTTACAGAGGGATGAGAGGAGAAATACAACAAGGGGAAATATAGGGGGAGCAGTAGAACAGGGTTGCATTTAAACCAAGGCCCCACGGGGCCAGAGGTAGCACAGTCTGGAAGGGCAGATGCCAAGCAATATGTCTGCACACAGAGTTCAGGAGGCCTGAGCAAAGTTCCAGTCCAGGGGTGAGTCTTGGGTGCTCCTGGTCGTCTTCGGCGCCAGTGAACTTTTCCCCAACAAACCCTTCCGGTGCCACCTTCTGCCGCTCTCTGCAAAGCCATACAGAATCACCACCTCCCCACTTAACTATTTAGCAACCTCCCTCCTCATTCCCAATGCAGAGTCACAAGCCCCAGTACTCACAGCCCCATGCAACTCTGGGCAGCTGTGATACTGGTCCAGCTCTGGCCTGTCCTTCTCAGGCAATTTCTCCCTGGCACAATGCTCCTCCTGGCTCCTGTCCTGGGGTGTCTCCTATCAGCCACCCTGCCCCTCCCAGGCTGGAGGCAGGTTCTCTGCTGCTTCCTTTGCAAGGGCCTGCGGGCTGCTTCCTCTCTCTCCCTCCAAGCTCCAGAGCCACCCCAGAGAGTTGCCCTCTTTTTTCTCACTCTCCCCCTTCCCACTAGGAAAAAGATTTAAAGGGGCCATGCTCTTTAAACCCCAAAGGGTTACATAATATGAAAGAATGTTAAGAGTGGACACGGCATCAGAAAATTAATTGCCACCATCCAATTTTGCTGCTATTAATGTTAGTTTTACTAGTTACAATTTGTTTCATGTCGAGTATTAAAAGAGGCAGCAGATACCAACATACTTTCCCAGGCACCCTGTGAACCAAAAAAATTTTTGTGGGCAATTGAATATACCAGCCTGCAACTATAGTGACAATTCTACAAAATCAATCAGTACAGTTCCCCATCCAAAACTGCAGCAGCACTGGGAACAGTAATTATCCACACAGATACAGCTTATACCTAGATGTCAGTTATCCCTCTTTTTTTTTTTTTGTAATTATTTTAATCTTCCAAATTTCACTTCTGACCATAATCAAGGCACTTTAGTTTGCTTCTGCCACCCTGCAACACTGCAATACTTTTCCTGCTCCCTTCCTTTGTAAAGTTCCTGAAATGTTGTTGTGTCAGAGTCTTAACAAAACCTAAGCATATCAGTAGTTGGCATCCTCTCCCGTTAAGGAAAACCCAAGGAAAACATGGAGAAGAGATGTTCAACTGATTCATACTGGCCTAAGTGCCGGTTCAACAATTGGACTACTTAGGCCTGAGGAGTCCCATTGACCTAAACTAGACTCCTAGACTAGTTAGGCAAGAACTTATGTACTGTGCTGAATGACGGGCCTCATTCCTCTTTGATCAAATCAAGTGGATAAAAACAGCGGGGAAGAGGAAATCTATATCAGAAATATTTTGACCATCCGTATCTGTCAGAGCATTGAGCATATTAACATTCATTAGGCCAGATCCTGAGCTTTATTGAATTCAATGGAACTATGTTGATGTAGGTTAGCTGAGGGTCTGGCTTTTTCCTTTATAGTGAATACGTATTAAATAATTCCTTTGGAATTCTATTGTAAATTGCATCAATAACTCATCTTGTGCTGGGGTTAGTGCAGGCAGCTGTGGTGTAAGAGGTGTCACACAGCTCTGCCAGTGCATCTCATTAGTCATTTCTGACTGCTCTTCCTAGTATTTGAACTCTTTGCAGAAGAGACTGGTAGTTATTTCAGACTGCTAATTGCACCACAGGGTCTTGAGATATTACAGAAAGTGTCAAATATCCATTTTGGAAATCTTGATACTGGCTAATGTTGCAATTGTGACCTAGGACACTGTTTGGATCCAGAGATGAAAAACATTAAAGCACATACAGTACCTTTAACTTCTCATGACTTAGAATCATTTTAAGAATGGAAAGAACTTAGACTAATTTTATTGCAGTCAAATTAACGTTATTAGCCAAGGAGCCAAATCATGCTCACTTTTCCTCATATGAATTGTCTGAGTGCAAGATAAGATTTTTTTTTTCCTTTTAGGATCTAATCTCTGCTATTTAATTGCCACTCTTCCATACATTTGGGGATACTTGGAAACCTATTATATATACTCAGCAGACCAGCATCTCATGTAAGAAATTTTGCTTCACAGAATGAAAGTAATGAATATGGAAATTACCAGAGTAAGCACCAATCAGCTTCAGACATGTTTAATTGCAGGTGTTAATAACATAAACTATATTATTTTGATTTATACTGTCATTGCATAAAAGGGAGTGTCTATCCTTTGTTTCTTGAGATATTTAAAAAACACAATAATACAAGGACTGCACCAGTAACCTCCCTCTGTCCAATAACAAACATATGTAAAAATCCAGATCATGAAATATATTTAAGATCTTTGCAATCTCCCATCAAGATCACCTCAACTGCCTCAGAGCTAGGGAAAGTAAACAGGCCATACAGCATCCCCTAAAGTTAGATATGTTAGGCCTAGTTCATACTGGGTTGGGGAGAGGCTCTAGAAGTGTCATGGTTAAGGAAGAAGGAAGAAAGGGCAGTAACTGGCCAGATTGTCAATGTTAAATTATCTTGATTCTGATGTTAGTTACCTTGGTGGAAATCAGAAATAACTCCACTGAAGTCAAGGCTGTTATGTGGGGGGAGGGATAGCTCAGTAGTTTGAGTATTGGCCTGTTAAACCCAGAGTTATAAATTCAATCCGTGAAAGGACCATTTAGGGATCTTTTGAGGATTGATCCTGCTTTGATCTGGGGTTGGACTAGATGACCTCCTGAGGTCCTTCCAACCCTGATATTCTATGTTAAACTGGTGTGAGAGCAAAAACAGACCAATTATTTTTAAATATATGCTATGCATACCAACTGCAACAGAGTTCTACCCCCTTATTTTCAGCTAAATTTGATACCTACCCTGACATCAATCACCCACTGTCAACAGATTGTGCCGCTAGTATTACCCACCAAAAACTGCAGGGGAATAATTTATAGAGTATACTGTGTAAAAGCTTCCCTTTGCTCAGAATCCATTCCCTGTTGAGTGGAGCTTCTATCTAACTTCCAAGAGTTTGAGCAGCAATTTCATTTTATCTCTGACAATGAGCTAAGATATTACAGTTATGGTTTCAAACACAAAGAAAAAAAGGCCACCAAGAATGGCCCAGTCCTCACAGAGAGGGTTTTGTGCTTGTTTTGTTTTTTAGTGGCAGACAATTTTCTAGTTTATTGATTTTTTTTTTCTTTCTGGAAAGAGCTAAGGGTTACACACACACACACACACACACACCCGAGAGAACATGCCTAAAAAGGCTTAACCACAACAGCTGGATGGAGTGGAGGTGCCAAGTTTGGGCATTACATTTAGTACCATTATTCTCAGACTTCAGGGGCTAGTAGACTTTCTGGCTGCATTGGAGATAAATATTTCACAGAAGAAGGCAGCACAGGGGAAAAGTGATTGCAAAACACTGGCTTTGCTATCTATATGCAGTGTGTGGGCAGAGGTATTTTTTTGTTTCTTTTCCTTTTTACATTATTATTATTATAATAAATCCCTGCAATTAGTCTAGAAAATCAGTAAGGACCCTGAACACAAAGTGTGGGTGTGTATGGGGAAAAATCCAGACTCATAAAAGTCAGAGGTAGAAGAAAGATAAGATGGGTGAGGTAATATCTTTTATTGGACCATCTTCTTTTGGTGAGGGAGGCAAGATTTCGAGCTTATGCAGAAAAAGTTTTGTGAAGCTCAAAAACTTGACTTTCTCACCAACAGAAGCTGGTTAAAAAAAGATATTACCTCATCCACCTTGTCTGTCTAAAATCCTGGGACCAATGCAGCTACAACACCACTGCGTAGAAGAGACCTGTTAGGTTATCCACTCCATCTGCCAATGCAGGATAGCTTTCTGCTGCATATTTACAGATGCTCCCCGGGTTACACAAACCCGATTTACACAAATCTACACTTACAGAAAAAGTTCCGTAAGCTAGAAAGTTTGTTTGTTTGTTTTTTGTGTAATGGTCGGGTATAACACTCCTGACTTACGCAAAATTCAAGTTATGCAAGGCATTCCAGAATGGAATACCTGCGTAAGTTGGGGAGTGTCTGTACTAGTGTTGTGCCCAGTCTTGTCCTTAAATGTTGCAAGCAGTATGGCATCCACCGAGGATTCTATTCTAAGAATAACTGTGTTTCCTTTAAGTTCTGCAGTATCTATTTTAAATTTCATTGGGCAACAGGGCACATTAGGCAGCATAACACATTTCAATTTTATTACGTTGTACTGACAACAAAATCTGGTCATTTTAACCCTTGGGAAGAGAGCTAATTCTCAGGTGTATGTAAAATGGGATCTGGCTAATTTACAGTTTGGCCTTGTCTGCTCTAGAAAGTTGTACTGCTTTGACTATACTGATACAACCACCTTCCTCCCTGTGCGGATGCTGCTATATCAGTGTAAAAGGGTTTTACACCAGCATAGCTTTTCCTCTATAGGAGGAGTGACAGTGATAAAATTTTCAAGCACAGACCAGGTCTTAGAGAAGAAAGAAAATTTCTGTCTGTGGGGGATGAAGATAGATTTGGACTCTAGGCTGTGCCTAATCCTACTCATTCCTTATTCAGAGCCCAAGTCTAATTTACAAGACAGCCTTTTTTACACCACTACAATATTGAATCATTATGAACATTTTAATTTAAAATTTTCATGTACAAAAACTAAGAATGCTTCCTAAGTTTTGAAAAAGATGGGCCATTGTTATTAAATATTCCAAAAGGAAAGAAAATGACAACGTTGACACTTATATGGAGAAAGATCACTTTTTATTAAAAGTCTTTTTGTTAAAAAAAAATGTCCAGTTCTAAGAGTGGGACTTCTGCTTTTGTTGGTAAATATCCTGATTTAAGCAGATCTGACTTTCCATGTTATGACTGAGTTACTATAGAAGCAAACACGCCAAAAAAAAAAAATCAAGAAATATGGGTATGATGCCTCAAATAGGGAACATATTTCATTATTTAAGTTCTAGGAAGCCAGTACGTGAAAGACAGGAAACTAGTTGTTTTGTAAGGCCGTTTTGAAATGTGCATCTCAGAATCAGCCTCTCTAATTCCACTAGAATTATATTTTGTCTACTTTAAAAGTTAAATTCCAGCAGCAGTTTAAAAAAGTAATAGACACCAACCACTGTATCAATATCGTTCTTTCCTTCAAACACTCCATTCAGACTAAAATATCGACTTTTATACTAGTTCCAAAAGAGCTCTAAGTTATGGTGTAAAATGGCATTTTCTTTAATAAGAGCAGAATTTTGTTCAGGCTGTCCTTAAATTTTTAAAATGATCACTTTGAACATTCTTAGTTGAATGAGCCCCTTCAAGCATTTCCATTTATCCTCTAATTTTTAGCAGTCATAGAGTATAAGTGTCCAATTTAGCATCACATTTCTGTTCCATGGATTTAATAGCACTTAGTTTGGTACTTATGGAAATTTCATAGGTAGAACCAATCTCTCACAGGTTCCCTAGGGTAGAAATTACAGAGTGTGGGAGAATATGAAGCTACTGAGGGAGAACTTCTTGGAGAGACCTCTCCACCTCCCTCTCCACAGTATATTAACAATCATTTCTGCAGTGCTATAAATATGCTTGGGACTTTACTGACAAAGCTAAGCGGAGAAGGTAACATCTTACAATCTAAAAGTTCAGTCCTACAAACTCTCACTACCATGAGTAACCCTACTGTAGTTAACGGTATTATTTATGACAGAATCACACGGTCCAGTAGTAAGTATTTGCAAGACTGGACCATTAATTATGAAGATGAGATACAAAGGAAGAGGAGGCCTTTTCCACAGCTAAGTAATCATTAAATTGCCAGCAACCAGCAAAGTAACTATTTTTATTTTTCCGATTCTTAATTTAATCCTATCACTGATAGTTATATCCAAGGCCCCATGTTCCCCACACAAAACTGGTCCGAAATTTTATTGCAGGGTCACTGGCTTCTATGGCAACTTCATTTGCATTATAAAGGAAGCTTTTCAATATAAGTGTGAAAATGAATAATGCAATCAGTACAGTAGCCTGCATTTTATTTATTTTGAAGTTACCTGTCATCACAGTTTTAGTTTCCAGTGTGCTGCAGATTTTTTCTGTTGACAAAACATAGCAATCTTGCAGAAATTGTTAGAGGAAAGGAAGCTAAATATTTTGGCAGATGGTCCCTTACCACCCAAAAAAACCATGAGATTGTAAATCAGCCATCTTTTCCCACAACCTTGACAACATAACAGGAGTAATGTATACCAGATACCCATCCAGTGTAAATTGATTTCTGTGGAGCTACACTGTACTCATTTATAATAGCTGAGGATCTGGTCTGCAGCATTTAGTCTAATAAGTAGACAATATTTCAGAGACTATATTATAGAATATAGGAATTTCTAAATTGAATCAAACTATTGGGCCATCTCAACCTGTATCCTTTCTGCAACAGTTCCTAGTATCCAGTCCTCAAAGAAAAGTATAATAATTTATGTAGTGGACAGTTATGGAATAAATTGCCCATAGAGAACATTTCCTTCTAACCTCTGTCAGTTATTGGTTGGCTTGTGCACGGAAGCATGAGCATTTATATCTCTTATATTTTTAATTCTAGCTAATATAACTACATATGTAAAGGATTTAGTGGGCAAGCAACTCAACATGACCCCCGACCCCCAACCCCCTGTCAGGCTAACAAGATACGTGAATGTATAACTAGGGAAATAAATAGGAGTAGAGCATATGTATATGGCATTGGTGAAGCAATTACAGGAATACTGTGTTCAGTTCTAATGTCCACACTTTAAAAACAAGCCATCAAAATATTCAGAGAAGTTCAAGAAGTGCTAAATGATTCAAGGTCTGTAAAATCTGCATTAGAGTGACAGACTTAACAAAACCAATACATTTAGCTTATCCAAGACAGGTTAAGATCATAGCCTATAAGTACTTATCTTGGGAGAATATTTATGATAGCAGAGAGCTCTTTAGTCTAGTATACAAGGGCATAACAAGATCCAACAGCTGCAAGTTGAAGCTAAACAAATGCAAACTGAAAATAAGGTATAATTTTTCAACATTGAGCGTAATTAATCATTGGAACAACTTACCAAGGAAAGTGATGGATCCTCCATCACTTCAAGTTTATAAATCAAGACTAGATATTTTTCTAGAAGATATGCTAGATATTTTTCTAGTTCAATCTGATGTTTTGGAGAAAGATACAAGAATCTATAGCCAGTGTTATGCAAGCAGTCAGCTTAAAAGATCTCAATGATCTCTTGGGACTTTAAAATACATGAATCTATCTAAGGTATAAATAATTTCCTATTAGTTTTAATTTTAACTGAATTTCCTTAAATTCTAGTATTATGAGAAAGGATAATTAGTAGTGACCAATTTATCTTCTCCATATCCGTCATTATATTGAATATCTCTAAATATTCCATCTTTAAATATAATCTTCTCCTTTCAGTCACTCCTCCTATGGAAATCTCTATAACTTGAATGAGTTTCATCACCTTTCTCTTTGTTGTTATATCATTTCTGGGAAGGGTGACGATGCTCCAGGTGGGGGTTATCTATTGATGTAATGACCTAAATGTTAAGTAATATTTTCTATTCCATTTTTTGTGCATCCTAAGAGTTTGTTTCTACACCTACCCTAAAGGCAGTATTTAATGTTTCATTAAAAACGCTATTCGTCTACTGACTCCAAACTCTGCCCTCTAAAAAGAGACTGGAATAATTCTCGCACTATTCAATTGGAAGAAATGCTATCATAGAATATATGCTTATTTGTGCCTTTTTTCTCAGTATACACATTAGGGCAACCTCTGCTCTCAGTTACACTGGTGTAGCAGTCACATGTCTGAAATTAAATACCATCTCAAGAAACTTCTTTTAGAGATTCTTTGCTTCTTTTTCCTTAAATAACAGGGCTAGTAATCAAATAAACATGATATTGAAACAAGAATAAGTTATGCTTTGCACTTACAGTGCCTTCTCTCAAAGTATTTTAAAAGCACTTTACTAATTACTAATTACTGATTACTTAAGCCTCAATACCTTGCAGCTATGTCTACACAGCAAAGAAGGCTCCTTTTTATTCCCTTTAATTTTAGATAGCTCAGCATGATTGGAAAACCCTCACTCCAACCCCTTTAACACTCTGTAGACACAGTTCTGTTAGTTACTTGTATTGTAGATTTTCCCTGCTACATTGGCAGGCCCTGTGAGGCACTATTACCTTGACTTTGCACATGAGGAATGAGACAGAGAAGTTAAATGATTGACTCCAGAATCACACCTGAAGTCTGTGGCACAGCAGGGCCGCCCAGAGTAGGGGGAAGAGGGGCAATTTGCCCCGGGCCCAGTAGGGGCCCCCAACGAGAGTTTTTCGGGGCCCCTGGAGCAGGTCCTTCACTTGCTCCAGGGGCCCCTGAAAACTCTCATGAGATCTAGGCCCCTGAAGCTTCTTCTGCTCCCGGTCTTCGCCGGTGAGGGTCATTCCGCTCCAGGACCCACTGCCGAAGTGCCCCGAAGACCTGGGTGCACTTCGGTGGCAGGTCCCACTTTGGCAGTAATTCAGCAGCAGGGAATCCCCGCCACGGATCTTCGAGGCACTTCGGCGGTGGATCCCAGAACGGAAGGACCCCCCGCTGCCGAATTACCACCAAAGTGGGGGCCCCCCGCCACCGAAGACCCCAGGTTCCCGGAATCCTCTGGCCGGCCCTGTGGCAGAGTGAGGACTAGCACTCAGATCTTCCAGTCCTATGCTTTACCAATAAGACTATCCTTTCCCCTCGACAGGGCCGGCTCCAGGCACCAGCTAAAGGGTGCTTGGGGTGGCCAATATTATTGGAGTGGCACATCCTGGTCTTCGGCGGCGTAGAGTGGCATGATTGCACTACTGTGGCTTTTTGTTTTTGCAGCTGGAGCTGGCCCTGCCCCTCGAGGCCTGTATTTTCAAAAGTTCAAGCACAAAAGCACATATGTATATGTGCACACACACACACGCACATGCTTTTGCAGAGAGGGATAAGCAAAGCAGGTGATATACCCTGAACCTCATATGGGAGTGCAATAACATACACACTCTCTTTCCATACCAGGGAGCTCCAGGAGACTTCTGTCTCTCTGACATAAGACATCACTCAGGGCTCTGCTGGCCTACAGTTCTCCACACAGCTCCTTAACACAGGCTGTTCTAAAAAGTCCTTCCCTTATCTGACCATATCCATCTCTTGAGCATTTTCCGATCCTACTTTTGAAGTACTCACACGTCGGTTAAATAAAAACAACATTTCTTCTTAAATATGGTCAAATGAAACACAGAGAATTATTTTTATGCCAGATTTAATCTATGAAGCATCAGTCATTTTTGCTATAGGGTGGGGGGATTTTAAAAAAAGTCACAATTACTTTTAGGGTAGGAAATATTCCCTCTCCTTGTACTCAAAAACTGTTTAAATTTTTTTTTCTCCCCGTGGAAACGTCAAAATAGCACACCTTCAGGCAGAGACCAAGCAGAGAAAATTCCAGCCTGAAGGAGAAAAGTTTCAAAAAACTTTCAGACAGAAATCAGGGGCTTATAATAGAAACTGTTATATACCGTTTATTGTGTTCGGTTCTGGTTATTATGTATCTCTGATCCAACTTTTACTCTTTTCTGCTGAGGTTATTATGCCGGTCACCACCAGAGTAGCTGAGCACCTCATAGTAGTGCACTGAGCAGTGTGATTGATATCTATCACATGCAGTTCGTTCTTTCCATTATAGCGGATTGTGACCAGTTCCCATTATTTTTAATTTAGTTTGTGGTCATCATTGTAAGAATGAGAATGTGCAGAGAAGAGTCACAAAAATTATTTGAGGGCTGGAAAAAATACCTTACAGTGGGAGATTTAAAAATTCAATCTGTTTAGTTTATCAAAAAGAAGACCAAGAGGTGACTTGATCAAGGTAAACAAGTACATTCACGGGGAGAAAATACCAGGTATTAAAGGATCTTAGAAAAAAACACATAATAACAGGAACCAATGGCTGAAGTTAAATTCAGACAAATTCAAAATTAGAAATGAAGCATACATTTTTAACAGTGAGAGTGATTAACTATTGGAACAAAGTACCAAAGGAAGTGATGAATTCTCCATCTCTTGATGTCCTCAGGTCAAGAGTGGATTACTTTCTGGAAGATATGATTTAGTCAAACACTAGGCTCAATACAGAGGAAACAAGATGAAATTCTATGGACCTGAGTTATAAAAGAGGTCAGACTAAATGATCTAATAGTTCTTCCTGGCCTTCAAATCTATGAAATATGAACACACCCCTTCTCACAACAAGTAAGATAATTCAACTTCCACCTTCTCAAAATGTTACAGAAAGATTTACCAGAACCTGCAAAGAGAAGCTTTTTAATAGTATCAGAGGGTAGCCGTGTTAGTCTGTATCCACAAAAACAACGAGGAGACCGGTGGCACCTTAAAGAATAACATTTATTTGGGCCTAAGCTTTTATGGGTAAAAAACCCACTTCTTCAGATCCATGCATTTGAAGAAGTCAGTTTTTTACCCATGAAAGCTTATACTCAAATAAATCTGTTAGACTTAAAGGTACCACCAGACTCCTCAAAGCTTTTTAATAGGCACACAATCGCAACTCAATCTGCATAAGCGTTTTGTTCAACTTATCCATGGTTTTTCTTTCAGATGTGCTAAAATTGCTAGGGTTTTGGTTCAGTATTCAGGTCTTTCCCAAAGGAAAACGTAAAAACAAACCAAAGCAATAATTAAACAAAATAATACATTTTGTGTGTGTTTCATGTGTCTGGGAGTGCCACCGTGTGCAAATATGGAATTATGTTGTTGATTCCCCATCTCTTTCTTTCTTGCACTTCAAATAACAACCAGAAAGTTTAAAGAATGTACAAACACCATACCCTTAGTCTGCATTTTACAGCTTTCTGGCAGAAGATCAAAGAATGGAAGCATAAGAGCTTTAGATAAGGCTTAAAAATATGAGGCTTGCACTAAAGGCATGAGAATTGACAAGTCCGTTTGTAGTAGAAATAACTTTAATAACAACCATCGCATCCATGGAAACAAGGCCTCAGGTCTAGTTTGAATCTGGGAGTCAGAGAGAACAGCAGTGTTTAAAGGTTTTATAAATGTATGTAGAATCTGAAATATCATGGTCCACACACATTATATTATATAAGTACACTGCAGTATACCTTCCAGTATAGAATATACAAACAAAGTTTGGGAAAAGTCAAGCAAACTAATTATTAGCAATTATTTAACATTTTAAAAAGAAAAGATCAGCATGAGTTCTCTGGGTTGAGTAACATACAAGTCACATGATATTAAACAGAAAGGCTAGCTTAGTTTTTTTCTAAAGGCAAATAGAAAAATAAACTCTTAAAAGCAATTGCCTTATAAACAAAACATGAGCCTGCACAGTACTAACCCTGCCCAGACATCTGTCACTTAACAGATGTCACCCTAATAACTCACCCATTCGACTCTGCTCTCCAATCAGCAAGAACAATGGATTTGCTTTGATGGATTTGCAGGGTGATTTCTGGGAAAAGATGCTGGTGTCTGACTGCTATACACAATCACTATTTAGTTATGGAATGATTTTTCCTAAAAGGTTTTCCCTTCTAAAGATTTCACATTTTGCCATAAAGAATTATAGTATTTGACAAAATTAAATTTTCCTATTTTCTCCCATCTAAAATGGACAATAAATCCCTTCCATTTCTCTTACTCCTGCCAACCATTTTTCTGTTGTGGGTATTTGTTGTTGTAAATAATTTATTGGAGGCAGTCACAATACTGGTATCCATCTTTAATTCCTGTAAATCAAGACATTTCCCCAATACTATATTAAGAGGAAGGAACAAACTGTCAAAAATAAGTCATTGCTATAACTTTTCTAATAACAATATGTGTATTCACTCTAACCCATAACTTATAACTCACTGACACTGCAGTGTGCCCTTACCTTGACTATCGAATATCTACTATTTTATTGCTTATGTAGGAGAATAGTTTGTAAAATCAACGTTTGGTCTCAATTCTGCCCTCCTTATTTGCACCTACCCTGTGACTAGCTTTATAGTAATATACTAGTCAACATTAATAAGGCAGGCAAAATAGCCCCATTTAATTTAAAAAAGTATGTAAATATTTTTCTGTAATTAAGTTATACAACATATTACTTATTTCTTAACAATAAGATTTGCCAATTTAATTAGTCTTTTGTTTGAAAAGTGTAACTGTTTGGCTAATAATCCCATCATTTCAGCATAAAATAAAATAAATCTGTGAGAACACATTTTGTATAAACCAAGGACAATAATCCAGGATTCAGCTGTGATTAATTACCTCTAAAACAAATACCTTTTGCTGCACATTATATAAATAAACCCTTTATTCTTATTGGTGCAAATTTGAAACAAGAGGGTATTTATAAATGAAGTGCCGGTTACTTTCTGTGTTCACTTGCTATTGTTTTGTTTTTGAGTAACAACATTCACCTCTACAGCCTGGCTTGGCTTTCTCTTTGATCTTGCTGCAGGGGCATAACCAAGGCTGCTAATTAGGAAGGGCAAGGAGTGGGGGGCAGTGGCACTATTAAATAACCCTGTGCTTACGTCCTCCCAGTGTGTCATTGTGAAATGAATGTGATAGCACCATTTTTACACTGTGATTTTACTGCAGGATCAAGCAGGTGGAGTAATGAAGACAACAAGGAAGCAATTGTTGTTTAACAAAGGAGAAAGGAAAACTATGTGAGACACCGAGCATTCGCTGCGTTACACACCTGGACATATAATATACAGTTGAATCCTTTCCCTGCCCCAAGTCCAAGTGAATGAATTCACTGGAGAAAGGTTCTATTGTTGATGGAAGGAAGGAGATAGTAACCTTCCCCCACCCAATGATTTGGAGCAGCAGCCCAGCTGCTCTGCTACTACAGCCTCAGCTGCTGTTCCTCTTCCCCTCTCCCACCCAAGACAAACGCACCAGGGGAGCGGGGAAGAGATTGCTTGGTGTAGCCCTACCATCATGGATCCACCAGTCACTCCTGCTAAAATCCCCTGGCTCAGTCAGCGCTCCTGTGCAGCACAGATTCCGAGTACAAGGAGAAAACAGACTCCCCTGCACAGGCTTCATTTATCTTGCATTTCCTCACCACGCGGATATTGGAATCATCCTAGTTCAGTGCTTAGCAGCCCTTCCACAGACGCAGGGTCCAAATCTGCCCTGAGTGAAATGTTATTTCTTTTCCTCAAAGCAAAGTGTGTGTGTGTGTGTGAGAGAGAGAGAGAGAGATTTGCCTACAAGCAAAGCTTCACAACAGTGGGAGAGGATCTAACTCTGAAACATCCTATCCTCTTTACACCATCGAGTGCCTGCAGCTAGAGGTGGCACTGGCAGCTGGGTGATTCTGTGGGGCAGGCAGAAAGGCTCTGGAAGGGGACGGCCAATATTTCCACTCCCATTAGAGAGCAGTTGTGTCAAAACCAAATCCCTTTAAACCCATATTGAACACAGCTGCAGATAAAGCAAGAGCCAGAGGTCTCATTTTACCCCTTTCTCTGCGGTTACTGTTTCTCTTCTGATTCCTGTGCTCATCAGGATGGGAAGTGATAATTTCTGTGAAATGCAGTAATTAACACCTATCTGGTGGGCTTTAATAGCTACACTGTAAGGAGATAGGCAGTGGAATTCACTTATATTGGAGTGTCGCTTCACAATAAAAGGGCTGAAGTTTTAGCAGAAGAAGAGTGAAAGCCCATTCAAATATAGTGAAGCAATATGGTGCTTGTCCTCCATTCTGGAGAAGGCCTTCTGCACTATTCAGGCCTGAGTACCCAGGGGCTCCATAATGAGTCTCAATTGGGTGGATAGCAGTAACCACTAGGAAAAAAGGAGATGATGAATTCACATGTATGCAAATCAACTGGTCCAAAACCCACACGTAGCAGGCATGAAAGGGGCTATGCTGCTATCTACCTAGGAGTTGTGGGTTCTGATTCCATCCTGCCCTATCCTGGCAGAACTCCCAGAAAAAATCCATTTGTTAATAATCTGGGTAGGGGGATCAGGGAGCAGACTGAATTTCACCCTAATGTGAAGTTTCACTACAATTGAGATTACAAGCAGTTCCCTTTATCCTGGATTTGAATTTTTTTCCCATATGAAATTCTTTTACAGCAGTATATAGTGGGACTTAGAATTTAATCATCTTCAGATTGCTCAGGTGCCAAAAGCATGAGAGAAAAGATATCCAGTCGTATGGTTTTGGGTACATATCTTACGTAAATCACAGATTAAAATATATCAGCAATTCACAATAAACAATGTCCTGTTATGCAGCAATAATTTTTCAGAGTTTTGCCAACGGTTGAGCAAAAGCTACTCATGCTACAATAGTGAGTCTTTCCATTCATAGTTTGAAAGGTGCCATAGTTTAAGAGGTGTTCTGAAACCTGGAAAAATATATGATTTGTAGAATGAAAAGAGTTGCAACCTACAAAGAATATATTTTATATTTTGTAATACTAATACACAAGTAATCACTAGGAAAACTTGTACGATGTGTTACACAAGGAAAATAAGTTGTGTCCACCTAACTTTCCTTGCTCACCCCTTACCCAGAACTTCAAATAGATATTAGTAATGATTTTATGGGGACTTCTGTCCAACCCACGGGGAAGGTGAGAGTCTGGGCAGTATATTTTATTTTTTAATTGCGCCATGCTGGCACTGGCCTATTGGTTTTACATTACCAACAATAAGTGAAAGGCCCACTTAGCGTTTACTCCCACAGGGGCTGTCCAGTTATTGTCTAGATTTCCTCCATTAGCGGTTAGTGTACTGGCAGCTGAGTTAACTCTTTGCAGTTTCTGTGGAGTTCTACATCATGGAAATTAGGAGAGTGTTATGGCAAAACACAGTTTGTGCTTTCTACTCAACTTAATAACAGAATATTATGTAAAAGTCTACCTTTGCCATTTCAACAAAACTGCAGCTGAAAATTGGCTCTTGAAGGACAACCTCTCTTCAATGAGGCTGTTTATTTTTTGTGATTACAAACTATTAGAGGCCTATATTTTAACTGAAGAATTCCTCTCAGATGCTGTGTGCACTATAAGACACTACAAAACCATTGAACCCAACACTCAGTGCTAGTCAAACATCAGAAAAAAGTACTAATCTAACATATCACTGCACAAATTTCACTGCGTTTATCTAATATAATTGCTATGAATGGTCACAGAATGGAAAATAGGCAGTGCACTCACTCTCACATCCTTTTATGGGTGCAGCATTGGACATCGGGGGAGGGGGGGGAGGGGCGAGAATAGGCTTATTCTGTACTCCCTGTCCTCCATGTATATCCACTTCAGAATCTGACCTGCAGTGAGGAGATTGAATATTGTCATCTGAATGAATGAAAGATTTCCTCACATACTTTTGGAGTTCGTTATGTTTATCACTTACGCCTCCAAGGACTTAGGCAGACAGGCACTGTGTTCATATGGATTCTCATTTTTGCTTCTCTTAATATTAAAAGGACAAACATCATTCTTCTAGCTCATATTCCCAGGTTCTCCAATAGTACTGAAAATGTTCTGAACAAATTATTGTTCTTGATGTTTCCTCTCTGAAGGCCAGAATCTTAGTCTTCATAAATTACCAATTCTCTTTTCACCCTGAGAGCTGACTGGCAAAGCTCTGGTATTGTTTTAAAGAAATTCAGAGACTGGTTTATAAATTAAAAGGACGGGTCTATAGAACTATTTAAAATGGATTTATTTTTCTAACAAAAAATATGCCGAGAATCAAATCTCCTCAGGAACAGACTCTCTCCAAGGTCCAACCATCCTCCAAATCCTTCATCTGGTAAGATGGGCAGACTTCTGTTTGCTTTTAATTTTCATTTCATTGTTGATGCCTGTCATTCAAATATTTCAAGTTGCACAGATAATGAAAGATGCTAGAGTTAGGATAACTAATGAATAAGATACAGTTGTGATGGGACCCTCTTCCCAGGAACTCCTAGAGTTTCTTAAAATATTTTCTTGATACTGCCAGTCTGACTTTTCAACAGTTTTTGAAAGCAAAACCAAGTTGTTGGGAGCTCTGGTATGCCACTGATTTTTTTTAAGTAGAACTCCCCAGTGATTTCAATGTGCAGCTCTGCTTAAAAAGTGATGGCACAATATGATGTCGGGTTTTGATTTTTTTCCTGGTATATAGTCTTGATTAATTGATAAGAGTCAAGCTCTCTTCTCACTTACGTTAGTGCAACACCACTGATTTCAGGTGAGGTTGTAGTGGTGTCACTGGAAATCAAATTTTGCCCTAAAAGTTTAAATTAAGGGGGATAGGAGTTGAAAAAAGAATTAAACCTCACCTTTTCCCTCCCGCTTTTATTCATTGCCTTAGTCAAATCAGGCCTATTCTGCCCTTAGCTATTCCCATGCAATCCCATTGACTTCACTGCAGTTGTATGCATTTACCTGAGGGCAGAATAAGGCCCATTATTAGTTTTCAAATTTCTGTAATCCTTTAACTAAATTGAAGTGTGAAGGAATAGGGAGCCCAATTACAAAAAAGGGGAAGAGGTGCCAATGTTTGATATTTTCCTACAGTCTTTTATCTAAGTGGGCTTTTTTCTGTTCTGGTTTTAAATAATTCAAGCAAAGAAACTTCCACCATTTCCCTTGGGAAACTAATCACAAATGCGACTAAGCCAAAATGCTCCTTTGCTCATTTTCTTCCATTTCTGCTAGTTGCAAATTCTTGAATCACTCTAAGAACATTTCTTTCCTTGCTTTCTCCTTGTATCTTTCGAACACTTCCTGAGCCTGATTCTGACTTTGCTTACACCACTGTAAACCAGGAGTAACAACAGGAATCAGTGGAGTCTCAGCAGTGTAAGCTGATGTAAGTGATAGCACAACTAGACCTTTTAGTTATTATAATGATTCCTTATGCAAGCCCAGATCTCCCTTGCCATGTGCAGATCTCCCCACTTCTGCAACAAAGGAGGAATGGTCAGCGACATCTTCGCCTGTCTCCCACCAGCCGTCTTTGGACATGAAGAACATTCCACAGATCCATGTCCACACAGGAAGAAAGACAAGGCAAAAATCACACAGGAGACTGGCAGAAGCAGATGGGCCATGAGTGAGAATGTGGTAATACAATATGGGGACATATTATCTATTCTGTAGAGGTCATGGAGGCAGGAGGGCCAGACACAGGTGCAGAGGCACAATAGACCATGACTCTATATGGATCTCCCCCAGAAGGAACTGCTAGGCTTATGCATTGGCCCAGTGGCCCATTTTACATGTGGATGTTTTTCTCAGGGGACACTCGTTTCTGGGATCTACACTGAAGCCCCAGTGAAGTGTTCATTGCCAAGATTTCTTCCTCCATAATTCCCTTCTGTGGGTTTTACTGCAGGAGGGGATGATCTAGGCCATACAAATTAATCCTGTAATAAATACTGCTCTTATTATCAATAGATAATGACAATGTAGCAAACATTAATGTTAGGGCATTTATCAATAGACCATTGGCAGGATTATGTTCTGACTTATACCAGTGCAAATCCGGAGTAATTCCATTTAGACTTCAGTTGAGTTGCTCTGAATTTACAGAAAAGAAAATGAGAGTAGAATCCAGCCCAGTATTTATAAAGGTTGCTATGCATGACAGCTTCACTTTAAGGAAGGGGAATACTTAAAAGAAGTATAAGAAGATATAAGTGTCAGACCATAGCATGAGAGTCAGACAGCACAGAGAGGACTGAATAATAAAAATAAGCAGCGAAAAGCATATTAAAGAAGGGATTTCAATGTTACTGACTTCCATTTCCATATTAAACTCTTTTCTTTTATAAAAGAAACAATACTGGAAGAATGATGAATTCCTGACTAATTTATTTTTGGCAGAGTTAAAAATGAAATGACAGTAGCACTTTATATACACCACCAAAAAGAGAATCAATGCACAGCTCTGCTTCAGCTTCCCTTTTTTACCTGCTACCTTCCCAGTTTTAATTGCTATGGTATGTTTTCACACTTGAATCTGAAGATTAAAGGGCAGATTCTGACCTCTGTTGTACTGAGGTAACTACAGAGCAATGCCAGTAAAATCAATGTGGTTACTCTGGATTTACAGCGGTGTAACTGAGCGCTGCATTTGGCCTTAGTTAATACTTACATTCTGGATTTTGCTAGGTAAATTTTGAAGTGAACACAGTAGCAGACTATGGAGCTTTATTAGTAAATGATAGTAGCCTTTAGGACCCTAATCTGCTTTACCAAGTGCAATGAGCTAGATCTTCAGCAGATCTAAATTGGAATCATTCCACTGAACTCACTGGAACTATGCCAATTTAGACAAACAACATCTGACCCACTATGCACAGAGGGATTCCATTCACCAAGTTCTGCTCTAATGCCAGCATAAATCTCAGGTAACTCTCATTAAGTTGATAGACTTAATCAGATGATGCTTCTGTTACAGCCAGTAGAATTTGGCCCCATTAGATCAAATTTCACCCAAATGCTAGCTCTTCTTTTCTCAGTTTCTAGTCAATAGCTTTGTTAGATATAAAACTGCTTTGGAAAACATTTATATAATTTCATGGTACACCAGAGCCTACTGTACAATCCTATACACTGAACAAAACCCTTGCTTTTTCCATCAGAGGTTGTGAATGTCAAGTGTTGCAGGTGGGGATAATAAAAGGTTGCAATACTGTCAGAAGTGCCAGGATTTCTTGTTGACTGGCCCATTGTAGAGCTTCTCTAATCCAGATCTGGGAAGGGAGAGGAGGAATCAATCAGATGGTTTCCTACAGCTCTGGAATAAACAGTTCAGATGCTCTGTCTTCCTTGTCAATGTTGTAGGGTTCTTTGAGATATTTGCTGTCTCCAGTCAGAGCTATGAATCAGTGAAGGAATGTGTTTTTTCCATTGCATATTTGTTTAAATAGTGTTATCACATGAAGCCATATTAAGTTTCAACTTGACTCATTCGCTAAGGATCCCTGTGAGATACAAGAATGTGCTCTACTGTATGTAAATAGTCACTGACAAATGAAATCTCTATAAAGGCTGAGACACAAACTGACAAAAGCAAAGAAATACAAAGTTAGTACTATCACTGCAACCTGTAATCATACTCAGCTGAGAACAACAGGATGAAATAATGTCAACCTTCACCTTGCATTACAGTAAATTTGCAAGTTTGCTTCACATCAAGATTAAGTATACTTTGTCATTGTGATTTCCCATAGGTATTTTTAAAGACAGTTTAACCATCTTTTTAAGGTGCAGCTCCATAATGGAATAGTTGGGGCATACACATGCAAATGCTCCCGTTCTGCCCTTTCACGTCACTAGAGTCCCAATCCTATTAATTATGCACTACTATGGGTCCCCGTGCCACCTATTCTATTGCATCTCTTTTCAGTTTCAGGACCTTATCTGGGGACTTGCAGTCACTCCTACAATTTTTGAATAATGAGTTGTTTTCCAGTCTCTGAGGGCCAGAGCTGGTAAAGCTCCATTAAAATCCATGGAGCTACATGAATTTACTCTGGCTGAGAATCCAGCCTTGTCAGTCTCTACATTAAAACTAATCATGAGATAGACACAAACAGAAGTTAAAATGACTCACATGTAATTGTTTGGACTCCTATCTAATCAGAAAAGAAAAACATTACTTCGGGGTTCAATCTGGTGCCAGATTTCAGACTGGAGCCAAATTTTGTGATTGAGTTATAAGTGCCTGGAAAATAGGCTGCCTAATGAACGTGGTACCACAATGTTAATTAGTGCATTGTAAATGGGAGCGTTGTAACAGATAGCCAGAATATCCATTCCAGTGGATATTAGCCATACTGGCTGCCTCACTAGGATCCAGGCATCATTTGGTGCAAGATATATATATTTTTTTGTCTCATCTCCCTTGGATTTACACTAAAGCTCAAGCCATCCACTGAACAGTCATTCTAGTTATCATCAGTTACTCTGTCTAAAAATCTGCCCTATCTGCTGACACTTTTTGGACTTGTAGCTAAAAGAAGAAATAAAGCTGGCAAAAGTTCCTCGGTTGCTAAATATTTGACTTTCCAGAGCTGCTAGTTGGTTTGTTATTTATTTTCATAGTGTCCTCTTCATTAAAAAAACAACATATTTCTAATCCCCCTACCCCCAGGAAAATATATATAAATCCAAAAAATATACTAATTTAATCAGAATCTATCACCACTTCATTTGAACTACAATTGGTATGAAGCTTTCCAATTGCCTGAGTGATTTGCTGGAATCATCCCCTATTGTTTTCACTTCCTGGGGGAGCTGTGGTAACCTTATCCCCATGGAGTGCTTATAGTCCATCCACAATGATACACAGATTATTTGTACACTTAATACAATGTTATCTCCCAAAGATATTGAAAGAAGTTGCCTTGTCTGTCATACTTCAACCCTCATGCAGGTTAATTATTAAAATTACGCTAATCTAAGAGGCAGGACAGAGGCATTCAGTCCTGGACCAGGTGCAAGTCTGAAATCTGATCAGTCTCATGACCCATCAGATGCTTTATATAATCAGAAAGAATCACCCTTCTCAGATTATAAGGGCATTTGCTGGATTATGAGATATTTAATTTTACAACTGTGACACTTATGTATACATGGAAAGTCATAGCATATACTTAAGAGGTTTGAAACATTTATATTTTTTTATTTATTAAGTCCTGTGTAACTACATACAGGCTAGTGACATTCTTAGCTTTCCAGGTGGAGTAATGTGAACAAAGGCAATGATAAGCTTGTTAGAGATTTTAAATATTTACCAGTACAAATTTCTGAGGCTTGTAGATAGTAACTAAGGCACCACGGCTCTAACTGTGGAGCAATACAAAAGATATTAGTACTAATAACAATTGTAAAATTTAAAGGAAAAACAACTAAAGTAACTTTTCTCTAAAATGTGGCATAAACAAAATACAAGGTGGTGTAGGGTGTTATGAAAGTTTCATTGACATGAATTTGGAATAGCAACATTACTCATCTGTGTGTATCTGTACGTAATTCTTGTATTAATTATTCCTTATCATTAGGATAAATGCTTCTTAAAATAGTTATTTTTCTAAAACAATTATTGCCTATTAATGTGAAATTATCTTATCATTCTCTATTTTTTTCTTAAGCCAAATTTCCATTAGAAGAAACAGACACGGACAAAAGAGGTTTTTTTAAGCACAGTTAGACCTCTTGCTGGGTTTTGTGATAATTGCTGGAGCTTCCTTCATTATCAGTTTGGACTTTAATAACAAATGAAGACAAGTGTAGAGCCTATTTGGTTTGAGCTAATTACTAACCATTTCCCGTTCAATTTATGTTCTGAGGAGTGCAATAATCATGACACAATGCATTAGTTCTCTCACTGCCAGAGACTACCATAGTGACTGCTATTTGGGAGGGCAGATTCTAGTGAGGAATAGTATTTCACTATACTAGTTTAGCACAGTATTAGTGGTATCTGCTCATGAAGAAACTTTCACTGCTATTTCTTCCATGCAGTGCTTGGTATTTAACTGAAAAGTGCTATAAAGAGAACTGTTCCTTTTTATGTGGAGGGGTTTAGGAAACTAAGTATTTTCCACTTCATTGCAGATGCAAGTGACAGAGCTCTGAGTTGCTTGCAGTTTAACAGTCTTTGTAATTAACATTTCAGCTGCAGTTAATTAAAAAAAAATTGACCAGAAAACGAAGAGCTGATGAGGATGAAACAAATGGATCAAGTCACCTGGAAAGAAAGCACTGTAGTGTCAGTTTTGTTTATTAATATATATACAATAGAAGTATAATACCAAAACTAATCCAACATATTGCATTTCAGCAGAACCTGTAAATTAGAGTACATAAGCTTATGTAGTTGTATGGTGAAGCTCTGTTGTAGGGCTATTTACTGGTGCTAAGCAATTTGGTCCTGATCCAAAGCCCTCTGAAATCAGCACAGAACTAGCATATACACTGGCGGGGTGAACAAAAATGTGGAAAGTAATTCATAATAATTCTTTCCACCAAGTCCCAAAGAGTTGTGATAGGAGAAACTATTCCTGCCTAAGTACTCCAACAAAAAGGGCCTCACAAGACTCAGTTGTGTCATTTCTTTCCTACAATATGCACAGAGGTAGGAAGTACTCTGATATGACATGTGCTGCCATGCTAGTAACACACCACTGATACACAGCACTTTCCATATGATATCACAGAGCACATAGGAAATTGGAACCTGAAAGAAGAACACCTGTCCTTGAGGTGAGTCTTGGTTAACTGACTGATGTTAGATGAAAGAGAGAAGTACTTCAGTGAAATAGTGAGTGCCACCACCTCACCCTCATTTGAGGGCACTTGATCCTGGTAGTTAATACAGTGAACAGCCAGGGCTTCTGTAGGACTCATTATTTAGACACTAAAGTCACTAAAAGTGCCTTGTTCCATGGCTAGCAAGAAGACTTGTTTCATTTTTTCAGATGTAGAGATAGCCACAGTAGTTAATACTTTTGCCATCTTCAGGCTTCATCGCTGTAATTCCATCTACCTGAGTCTAAAAAAAATCACCAAGAAGCAATAGCTGGTGCTTAATGTAGTGGCTTATCTCTTCAGCAGGTAAGCTCAAGATAGTACATAGTTGCCAGTGCTCCACGATCTGATCCACTTTGCAGTTCTGATATTGATCTCTAAAGCTCTTAAAGAGATACAGTCATTCTATTCAGGGTACGTCTACACTACGGGATTATTCCGATTTTACATAAACCGGTTTTGTAAAACAGATTGTATAAAGTCGAGTGCACACGGCCACACTAAGCACATTAATTCAGTGGTGTGCGTCCATGGTCCGAGGCTAGCGTCCATTTCTGGAGCGTTGCACTGTGAGTAGCTATTCCATAGCTATCCCATGGTTCCCGCAGTCTCCCCCACCCCTTGGAATTCTGGATTGAATCATTATTGTCGCGGGTGGTTCTGGGTAAATGTCGTCAGTCATTCCTTCCTCTGGGAAAACATCAGCTGACAATCCTTTCGCGCCGTTTTTCCCTGGATTGCCCTGGCAGACGCCATAGCACGGCAACCATGGAGCCCGTTCAGCTTTTTTTTTTTCCGGCACCGTATGTGTACTGGGATGCCGGTGACAGAGGCGATACTGCAGTGCTACACAGCAGCATTCATTTGCCTTTGCATGACAAGCAGACGATGATTATCAGTCATTCTGTACTGTCTGCTGCGCCATTGTAAATTGGCAATGAGTGACGGTTATCTGTCGTTCCGTACTGTCTGCTGCTGACAGGTTGCCTGGCTGAGGTCGGCTGGGCACAAAGACAAAAATGGGAATGACTCCTGAATCAATCCTCCCTTTATGGTATCTAAAAATAGAGTCAGTCATGCCTAGAAATGGGCAAGTGTACTAGAGAACCAGTGTATCAGAGAGCACAACTGCTCATGTCAGATCCGCAGAAATGATGAGCTGCATGCCATTCTAGGGGTGTCCCTGCAACAACCCCACCTGTTGCTTCCCCCTCCAACCTTCCTGGCTACCGTGGCAGTGTCCGCCCCCCCCCATTGTGTGATGAAGTAATAAAGAATGCAGAAATAAGAAACAGTGAACTTGTTACTGAGATAAAATGAGGGGGAGGCAGCCTCCAGCTGGGAGAAGAGCCCAGCATCCCGCTGCATGATAGTCCAGGCAGTACAGAATCTTTCTTTACACATGAGGAGGGGCTGATGGAGCTCAGCCCCAGTTGCCTATGAGTGGATGTTACCAGCCGTTCTGTACCATCTACTGGGAATGTACAGGGAATCATTCCTATTTTACCCAGGCACCCCAGCCGGCCTCACGTCATCATGACCAGGACAGCTATCATGTCCTCACTGTCACTGTACCTCTGCCACAGGGAGGGAGGAGAGAGGATGCTACTGTGTACCTGCTCAGCACTGTGTCTACCAGCAGCAGGCAGTATACATAGAGTGACATAAAAAGTCAGAAACATTTTTCCCCCTTTTCTATGTCAAGAGTTAGACTCAGGACTCACAGTTTGTCGACCACTATGTTTTATTAGCAACAGCGCTCTGCTAATAACACCTAGATAGTGATGAATGAGTTGCCATGCAACCCAAACAGTCTTATATACAGATAAAGAGCGGGAATTAGACAAAGGGACAAAGGAAGCAAAACAGTAATACACATCCTGGGCACAGCATGCATATCCTACTTCCTTACTAACTCTTATCGATCTAGAGGCTAATACTTCACTGATGCCCTTAAACGGAGCAATTGTTCTATGTTAATGTCTGTATTCCTGACACCTGGATTGCAGCATTCAACAATTTTGCTTAAGGTACAGAAGCATTCTTAATCTTTTAATTTTCACATATAATTATCTTACTTTCACATCTACATGGAGAGGAGGGGTGGTAAATAAAGATAGACCCTGACCACACCCGGATAATGTGTTTGACCCTACAGGCATTGGGACTCAGCAAATGCAAACAATTTTCGGGAGACTGCGGGGACTGGTGGGATAGGTGGAGTCCTTGGTACCCCTCCCTCCCTCCATGAGCGCCATTTGATTCTGGCTTCCATTACGCATGTCACGCAGTACTGTTGTGGACTCTGTATCATAGCCTGGAGATTTTTTCAATGCTTTGGCATTTTTCTTCTGTAACGGAGCTCTGACAGAACAGATTTGTCTCCCCATACAGTGATCAGATCCAATATCTCCTGTACAGTCTATGATGGAGCTCTTTGGATTGGGACTGCAAACACCCCCGTGCTGATCAGAGCTCCACGCTGGAACAAACAGAATGAAATCAAAGTTTGCGGGGCTTTTCCTGTCTACCTGCACTGCATCCGAGTTCAGATTGCTGTCGAGAGTGGTCACAGTGGGACACTGTGGGATACCCTGGAGGCAATACCGTCGATTTGCAGCCACACTACCTAATCCGATATGGTAATACGATTTTAGCGCTACTCCTCTCATTGGGGAGGAGTACAGAAACCGATTTAAAGAGCCCTTTACATCGATATAAAGGGCCTCGTTGTGTGGACGGGTACAGCGTTAAATCGGTTTAACGCTGCTAAAATCAGTTTAAACGCGTAGTGTAGACCAGGCCTCAAGGAGCATCTCTTTTTCTGAATAGAGCTGGGTGAGAAATAGTTTTGAAAAAATTTCCCATCCCAAATCGGGACAAAAGTCAAAATACTGGAAAATTTTGCACAGTGACAAACTAAAAAAAATTCAGTTTGGGTCAATTCAAAATATTTTGTTTTGATAATTTCTAACTGCTTCACTTCACTTGACTTTTTTTAAACTATGACTATATCAAATTTCAAAACAAAAATGTGTTTTTATCCAGGAAACTGGAATTTTTAATTTGGAAAACGATTTGGTGTTGACAAATTGACATTTTTCAACAGGAAAATGGTTCACTGAAAAATCCCTGACCCACTCTACTTCCAAGACCTATCACCATGGCAGGTCTCCTCATCCCACGCACTATGACTAACAGGGTCCAGGTTTAAAACTTGATGGAGGTGGTTCTAGAGTTTATCAACAGAAGCCCATGGCTTTAGTACACTCTCCCAAAGTAGACCAAGAACAGTCCTTCCCTCCTAATATTGAACAATAAATACTCAATACTTCAAAAAAGAGTTCCTCAGAGAACCAGAACAGCAGAAATTCTGCAATGTGCTCTGAAATAGAATGATCGAGCGAAAAGATTAGAACGGAGAAGTATCCCTTCTATATAGTTCCTGCTGTTTTCCATAATTCATTTTTCCAGAACTTAGATAGCACATTGGGGGCTTGTCTACACAGTGGGGTAATGTGCCCTATGGGGGTATGATTTCTAAAGAGTATGAATGAGTTGCACATTAATTGGTCCATGTAGATCCTGCTGGTACGCACTAAAAGTTCCAATGTTGGCTTTAATGTACCATGCTATATCACACCTCTGTCGTGCATGTACTACATCAAAGATGACTAGGAAACGTCTATTGTTCATCAGCAGGGTCTACACAGGCCATTTAATGTGCAACACATTAGTGTGCTTTACAAATCACAGCCCTGTACTGTGTAGAGGCACTGCAAATGTAGGTAGGTAAGTAGAGAGAGACTTACAGCATTTGCAGGGCCCAGAGTGCCATCACGGATTGACATTTCTGTCCCTAGTGTCATCTGCCTGTTTACAAGTGGAAGTCCTCTCCAATCAGAAATCAGACATCCAGTCCCGCTGTCACATTAGTGAACAAAATCCAAGTATGAGACACATACAAACATTGTATTTGTTGCTTACACTTTTAGTTGTTTGGTCACCTGCATTTGTAAAAACATATCCAAAAGTTGTATGAGAGCAGACATTGCTGGAGTATCAGCAGTTTCTTTAAAAGCAGCAGAGAATCCTGTGGCACCTTATAGACTAACAGACGTTTTGGAGCAGTTTCTTTGACACCCAATAACACTAGAGAAATGTGATATCTGCATGTTAAAAAGTGCATTAATGTTGTGCTAATGATGGTAGTATCTGGTACATGCAATATAATTGCATTCAGATCCAATAATATGTAGAATTTGGAGTGCCAGAACAATGGTTTCCTATCATTCATGTTCCCTTTGTTTTATCTCCTATACCTTGAAAAAGTCCTGGGTTCTTCCGTTGCATGTTTATTTTTAGGACTTCTTTTGAAGAAACTGGACTTCTTACCCAGAGGCCTATCATTCTTCTTCTGTTGTAACAGATGGGATCACTGACGTATTCATTAATTTGTAACATAAAAGCAAAGGCAAGTGAAACCACTAATTACCTTATGTGTTACAGGTATGCCAAACAAGTGGCATTTCTATGCTCTGCAACAAAACACCACTATAGCTTAATATCTTAAATAGGTCTCTGTGTTTGATACCGCTGAATTGCGCCATGCAGTCACATTGTATGACTTCAGGGATAGCACAGCAGGAGAGGTACCTCATAACAAATGAATCATCAGAGCTCTTCTGTGCTCTGATGCCTCCATTTTCCTAATTTACATTTCAAAAGAGTATATGGTGGTGAAAAAGTAAAGAAATCACTTGCTATTGCTAGATAAGTGCTTCTCCAAGCAGAAAACTCAATGCCAATTCTGAAAAGTGTTCTGATTGTAATTTTCTTTCTGTATTAGTACGGGCACAAAAGACATTTAAAGCTTCAGCATTAAAAGCTCTCCAGCATTTCTGCAATCTTTGACAGCTAAAGCACCAAGTGGAATAGCAGGTTGATGGGCTCAACTGCCCTGAATCCTTAGCCCAAAACTAGGTGCCCTATAAATAAATGCTGGCTGGCTACAGTACAGTTAATAGAAGAGAATAAAGTGGATTCCACGAACCTTTACAAATGACTTTGTCACAAAGAGCATTCTGTTACAAATCCCATCTGCTGAAACTTCTCCACATAAGTTAAAGGATACAGCAACTTTTAAGTGGACCTTCAGGTTACAACCATATTCACCAAACCTGGCAGAAGGAGGTGTAATTCACACTCTCCCATCCCCACCTAGATCTTTAGACAAGAAGTTCACTCACCTTGATGGGGGGAGGGCAAGGAATATTATAGTCCCCTGTTCTCTTAAGGGGTTACACCACATGGGGACCTTTAAAATCCACAGCAGTCCCATCAATGGAGGTCCCTGAGTGGGCTACACTGGCTGTGTCTCCACCGTGGACATTGCTCCCCATTTTGGGGGTTATACGGACTCTCCTCAGTTGAGGGAAGGGAAGGTTGAGGCCATTATGCACGGCCTCAAGTTTCCCCTGACAGATTTTCTGCTAGTGGAAGCCAGCATAGATCTTTGATTGACTGTAGCCTTATAATTTTTCAGTTTGCATTGAGATGCTGGGGAAATTGCAGCATTCCTATTTTTTATTTTTTTTAAACAAGAATTGATAAGCCTCAATTTTGAGCTTTTAAATATTCCCTCTCTGAAGCTGCCATTGATGCCACATCTCTTCTCCATAAAATGCCAATGTACTATTACATATTTTTACTATCACTGAAGCTCCAGTTGGGGTGACGGGGGCACGGGAACTGCCAAGGAATCTCATTACAGAACAAATGGTAATGCTTCCCAGCAGATAACTGGCATTCATTATGTTACCTCATTCTCATGACAATATCTGTGATGAGAATGGGGAATTGCAAAACATAAATTCATTCCCATGATGATGACAGGGATACAAATTGAAAGTGGTACAACTTTAAACTATTGCCATTAAATGTTAAGGCTCTCATCTTGTGCTGATCCTCAAATCATGTGCCAGCCTAGGCTAAACTTTCTCATCACTGAATTATAAAACCCAATAGGTCCTGGCCTGAGTGACCTCTCTATCACCAGTTTGATGACTATTTGGGAGAGAGATAATTAAGTCTTTGAACCCAGTACTGGCCCTCTCACCTCCAAGTATAAAGGCAAGCAGTCCAAGGCTGCCTCTGTCCTGTGAAGCTACGTTATCTGTTCATCCAAACCCGTGCATGTGGTGAAGCAATTATGAGCATAATTTAGTAACCATAATTGAAGTCACCAAGTAATTCAAAGATTAATTGCCCTGTAATTTGAAGGTTTTAAATCTCAGAGCCTAGATAGTTTCTCTGTGACTATATGTTGCTAATGTAGAAGGTGATATTAAAAAAAAAAACAATATAAAAAATTGCCAGGATCAAAGTAAACCTCTAGTTAAAAACAAGTCCATCTGCTACTTTGTTACATAATTTACAATATACACCATTTAACAGACCTAGTGAAATCAAGTGAGAAAGCTTATTTCAACACTGACGAATTCCTCTTGAACTACAGTAAGGATTTCACTAGATAGGAAGCATGTACTAACATTATCATCACACTCATATCAGACACAGTATGGAACAGCCTGGGTGTTCAGAAGCTGGGAAGGTCACAGCTCACAGATACCTCTTGGGTGTCCTGGCATTAAGGTCTGATACAGATCGCAAGAAGCTCAAACATTAGTTTATAATTCATATGGAATCAATAGCAGTTTAAATACAATTAAGAGGTCCAAGCCAGAGTCTCTATAAATAGAGGTTATAAACTTTGCTACAAGCAGAATTCTGAAAGAGACACTATCCTGTTCCTAACATTCCAAGATCAAGGAAACATGGCAACCTGAACTACCACCACAAGATAACAATGTACAATAGTGTTATTATGGCTAGCTACTGTGGCTTAAACATTACGGTCATCGTTGTTTCCAAGGAAACAATGGCTAACCTCTCTCAGGGGATAAAGTCATAGCAAGAACAGCTTTATTTCCTCACCACATGGGCTCTGGAGCCATCAAAACGAGCAGGTATTTCTAGAAATCCTTGACTTACATTTGAAATCCTGCCTGTTGATTTTGTGAACCAGAGATGGTCTAGTCTCAGTTTAGTGTTCGTCACCTTCTAACATTGCTGCTTAAAAGATTTTGCACAAAGCAGAGCAAGAGCCCCAGAAGCTTATGACCCAGGAGGTCATGCCCAAGCCTGAACACAAAGTACTCAGGTGTCTGGTAACGGCCAGCGACTAAAGTGATTGTAACCGACAAAGTATGATGCAGTTCTTTTTGTGATTAGATGTTGTCTTCAGATTAGGGATGAGCATCACCTGAAGGGATTTATGTTGTAAAACAAGAAGGCGGGAATCCCACAGATTTTTGGCTAGTAGGATGCTGTACTTTTCTCCTCTCATTCCCCATCATTTTTGTCCCTACCTGTGATCTACACTATATATTCTCCAAAATTCTATTTTCACTAAGCCCACTCTGTGAAATTAGTTGCAGGTAAATTTAGAAACAAAAGGCCAGACTCAAAGCCTCTTACTTCGTTTTTACTCAGCCAAATGCCTAGTGTGGGCCAAATCCGGTTTCTGTTACTCTAGTGTAAAACTAGACCAACAGCACTAAGAACAATGGGATTATAGAGGATTTACATGAGGATAATCGAGATCAGAACTTAGTCAAATGAATCACTTTGGGATTTGGCTATTAACTTAAATAAAAATTATGCCTGACTAAGTACTGAGAGGGCTCTATCATGTTGATTAGGCATCATTCCCAATTTGGGATAATGCAGAGCTTCTTAGAGCCCTCAGATACACAGGAGAAGTGTACCCAGAGATATATCTGTGATTAATGTGCATAAATCTTGTCAAGTATTGTTAGGCCTCAACCTTCCAGAAGTTGTAAGAAGTGAGTACAGTTGAATCCTGCAAGCATAAGCATAATCTAGCTAGAAAGCTTTATAGACTAAAAAGGAAACTCTGTAAAGGTAGATACAGACTTGTGGTTACTGTGCTTTGCAATCAAACACCTCTTTAAGCTGATTCAAGCATTTTAGAGTCTAGAAAATTAACCACTATTAGCCACATAGAAAAGAGATGAGATGAGCACAGGTGCACAGTTCATAAGATCAAGGCAACCACAAATACCACACTGAAACATTTGGCCACCTTCATTGGTTGATCTGTTTTGAAACACGGCCAGAAAATACCGTACAAATAAGATGCAGAGGTGCAAGTGTGTGTGTGTGTGTTGACCTAAAAGAGATCACTCTTTGTCAGGCTCACATACACCCCCTGAACCAAAAGGACTTGCGCTTCACTGACTATCTGTGCCTGGCCAGTACAGGAAATGGTCAACTGAAGGTAATGTATCTTTGGAAGAATGCAGGGTAAGATTTTGGACTGAAAAAGTCTGGTTATACTCGAGCTGGTTAATCTTAAGTCTCTATTAATACTATAGTTAAAGTATATTAGTAAATTGTTTGAAGTTGTTTAAAAATAGTAGTAGTCAATAGTTAATCAATATATAGTAACTGTATATGTTTTGTGCCTTGCTGGAAGCAGGTACAGCACTGATGAAGTTACTAGTTTATAAATCAGAGTGGCTTTACAAGTCGCTGTGCCTGTCTTCAGTATAAGTTACCATCAAGTTTATCATAAAAGGTAGTAAAAGTTTATAAGTTGTTAAATAAGTTAATAAGTAGGTTAAAATTAGTAAACTATAATTGATTAATGTATCAGAATTGCATATGAATTTGTGTTGGTTGGGGATGGTTACAGTATACGTGAAGTCGCTAGGCACATTCTGTCTGTGTTGCCTTTATAGTCATAAGTCATTAAAAACCTTTCTTGAGGAATAATTAGTTGTTCAGTTTCTCTTTTGTGGACACTACTCAACCTCATTACATCTGTGTTGGGTGGTGGGAAGTAGCAATCACCCAGAGCCCCATTAGGGTCCTAATATGTGCCTCTTTCTTCCATTAATCTCCACAATACCCTTAAAATAGCACAGCAGGCACACCCCTCCTTGGTCAGCTAGCTCTGTGTTTTCCAGGGTAGCTAGCACCCATGGGTTCACTAGTGAGGAGCAACACTTTTCAGCAGGTGAGGACAAAGACAGCAATCAGTGCACAAAGGATGGGGTCTCATTGGATTCTCCCATCCTTGCCTGTGCATCCCTGCAGAGATCTGGATCTACATAATGACTTCAGGATTTGGCCCCATTAAAAACAAACAAACAAACAAATAAATTTTCTTCACACAGCATGTAGTCAGCCTGGAATTCACTGCCCCAAGATGGATCTGACTGTATGTGGCTATTAGAAAGGACTGGATATTTTCATAAATAAAAATAACATTTGTAGTTATGTAAATAAGTTTAAACAAATCTCATGCTGCAAGACACACGTATAACATTGCATCAATCAGGAGGAAATCCCCTCCCCTTAATCATAATTGGCTAAGGAAGGTGAATTATGGAAGGTTTCACCTTGCTCTGGAACATCAAGTATTGGCCAATAACAGAGACAGAATGCTGCAGCTGATGAACCAACAGTCTGATTCATTAGGACAAATGCAATCTCTGTTCCACCTCAGTCACTGGAGATCACTGTAGCACGGTGACTATTCTAAGGTAAGTACATACATATTATTTGTAAATCATATGGATTTGGAGTTGGGACTGTTTTGAATCTGTAGTTTGATGCTTTTTAACTCAGCATTAGATTTACCAATTCACCTTGCCCCAAGGTTACAGCTGATGAAAGGGAACTGCTTTCAAGTGATTTATTAGACTGTTACTGATATGCCTATAGTACCATGAGGGTGCACCCACTGCATTCATGCAGTGTTTCAGATGATCCATTCTTCTATGATTGTACTATTGTCTAGAAACTCACAGAGAAAAAAGGACTTTTAATGGTTTTATGTGCATAGCAAATATTGCAATTTTTAACAGAGTTAATAAAATATGAGCCCCATTTATTTAGTTTCAACATTTCTTTGGACCTCCAAAGTCTCCTTCTCATATCAAAAGTTGATCTCTGTTGTCTGTTATATTGTTTACAAATATGAGACTGAGTTCATTATACACAAGCTGTCTGGTGTAAATTCAAGGCATAGCAACACATTCACTGACTTATCAGTGCAAGGCAATAGGTAACTAACAAATTTAAACTACCTGGTTCTACCTGTACAGTATGTTAACTGCAGCTAATGATACTAGAATACCAGGAAATGAATCTTGACGAAAGCCCAAATAAGCCTTTATTTTAGGGATTTGGGAGATTTAGGGCAGAGTGAGCAAATGGTATCCTCCCTATGTGCTAAAGAGTACAAGGATACCCTCTGAGAGGGATCAGGCAGTGTGCAGGTCACATCAGTGACCACTGATGGGAAGGGAAGTCACCATAACTCTCAAGAATCCCAACCCACTTCTTCTTAGCATATGTGCAATATGCGTCAGGTGGCAGGTGACCAGGATTCATCACTGAATTTTATCTGCTGGTTGGATCATAAGCTTGCCCACCCTGGGCCAGGTACAGATAGGGACAACCCACTAGCCAATTGGTGTCTCTGCTCTATCTGCACAGGGTGCTCTACTGTCTCTCACTAACTGTGAATTAAGACAGCAACTTTACTGCTTTTTAGCTATTGTTTTCCATCTCAACACTTTCAAATGAAATCTAGGGAAGTGGCCCATTTCATTTCCTGCTTGGCACTGCCGGAGTTTCTTATAACACAGAGGAACTGAATAAAGGTATAGATCACAGCATGCTCCCTGGTTTAAGCCTATATTATAGTCTCAAGGGAAATGATAGCAGTAATGAATAATGTCAATTCAATTTGAAGTTGCAGTTGAAGTAAATGGATTGTTAACGAAATGCTGCTATTTGTCTTTGTTTTGCATTGCTTAAGTCGATAAAGATAAGTATTTTAGACTATGAGAAGAGGGATTTGGCCTGTTAGGTTGGGAATCTAATTAAAAGGTTTTTCTCATCATAGATTGCATTCGAACTTGAAAATACAATTAGTTAGGAACAACTATAATTCAAACCATCCTGGAGGAAAAGAAGGAATGTTTATTTGTTTATCAATAGACTATTGTATAGAATTACCACACACAAAAAATCAAAGCTGCGCTAAGAAAAATGGCAAGCCTTTTTGTTTAAATAGTGGTTTGAGATTCAAGAGTGAACCCAAATACAGCAAACTACAGTTTGAGCATCTCATTCAGAGTATCCCCACTTAGGAAGCTTTTCACTGTCCCAATGGATTTTTATTTCTTTGCTAGTCAGGGATTCCTCCAAGCCCAGGAATCCTCAACTAGCTGGGTAAGACAACTAAATGTACAATCCTCTTGTGCCACCAGCACAGCACAAAGTGATCATGGTGGGGATCAAAATCTGTCCCTCTATATGCAATGGCAAGGAGCCACTGTCCCTGTGAGAACCATGCTTTTTCCCCCTGGGGTGGAAGGGTGGGATTTTCAGAAGCTCTCAGCATTAACCTAATTCTGCTCCTCACTGAGATTAAATTCCATTGGCTTCAGTGGAAGCAGAGTTATGCCAACACTGAGCATTTTTGAAACTCCCATCCATAACCGTCCTATTGTATTAACATATTAGGAGGTTGTGTGCATAATAGAAACTGCAAAGCAAACTGAGATAGACTTAGAGGGCCAAGCAGAAAAGTAGTAGGAACCTGTGAAGAAATTAATGGAAGATTGACCAATTCTCACCAAGTTTCCACCTAAGAGATGACAGTTTAGCAGCTTAGCCTTTACCGGAAATACAAGAAAACAGCACACTCTATGAACTACATATTTTGTGTTCACATTCCACTTGCCAAGGCTACACTACCCAAAGCAGATTAACATCATGAAAGATTCTCATACTCCAAATAAAGCAAACTGGAGAAGTGGGTGGTACTCTGTATTCCTTTCCATTCTAGATGAGTTCAAATGTATGCAGTTTTGATGAATTATTAAATATAAGAGTTCATTAGTAGTGGCTGAACAATTGTTTTCTGAGGCAGAACCACAATACAATGCATTGAGGAAATGGAAATTTTATGCTAATCACCAAAGGCAGATTGAAAAAGATTGAGCCTGCATAACTTCTCATCGCTAAAACTGTTAGCCAGCTGTTAATGTCAATGATCAAGTAACAGACAGTGTTACCTGAGGCATCAAATCTAAATTTGCAACAGACCGCTACCTCAAAATAAACTTAAAATCAATCTCACCTCTGAACTTTCTTTTCCCAGCATGAACTTAAACAAACATGGTATGGCTGTGAAAGCGTATCTAATGACCTTTTTCCATTTCTAATTATGATGGGCCAAGTTTACCACTGCTATTCAACTTCAGCAAAACATTCCTTCATTAAAAAGTCCTAATAATTTCAATGGATCAGCTCATAGAGGAAGGTGCTAATGAACATGGAAAGGAATGGCTGAATCTTGCCTTCAGTTTCTATAAGCTAAAAAACTATACATTTGTAACTATTTTCAGGGGCAAGAAGCAATGTAAAGCTCATCTTACTCATTACTAGAGCTGGGTGAGCACTTCATAACAAATCATTTATTCAATTAATTTCACCTTTTGTCTGTTCTCAAATCTTCGGCAAGCATTACAATTTTCTCAAAAGGTATTTCTTCAAATTAATTTGCTGCACAATTTCAGTGAATAATTTTTGGTCTGGAGATAGTTACAAGTGTTCACAATACATGAGGTAATAGTTAACTGATTTAGGTATGATTGAGGAAGAATCAATGTAGTTTTAAAAAAAAGAGTCAGTCTCCCTTGTCCATTGCAATTACACTAACCATGCTTCTTCAGCAGTTATGTTTCCAAGTGTTAAGATGTCCCTGCTGCCTACTTGCCTGTAGTTAAAGACCAAACACTACAGTTTATGTGAAGCCACTTCCACCTCAGTTAGGTCTAAGAAGTCTAACGAGGCCTTGAAGTTTTGTTATAGGTAGAACTTTCATTTTACTTGTGTGATTTTACTTATGTGATTTCTCGTGAGGAAATGAGAAATAACAGCTTGTGGGGGGGCCAATATACACAAGACTAAATGAGTTGTTTTGGTCTCCTATTATTTAGATGCCTACTCGTCCATGAAGAATCTTAATTTGAAAAACAAAAACAAAGCCTGGCTAGTGTTCAGAGTAAGTGATTTTAATAACTCGCATCTCCTGCCAGTGGTAGCCAACAGTCCAGACAGATTCTGGAATGGAACGAAGCTAAATACAAGCCCTTGGTGCCAGCTACCAGAAACCAGACCACTGAAAACAATAAAGATAATCAGCAGTTTGTTTAGAAACGTCATGCTCATGCCTGGCCATGAAAGATATAGCAAGGAGCAAATATTTCAAAGCAAAACCCCACAGCTAGTTAGCAGCAGCATCTGAATCATACAACTGCCTATTAATTACTTGAACTTATCAGAACAGATAACCAAAGAAAAGCTATGGAAAAGAGCTTAAAAAATTTAACATTACACAGGACATCTGTTCTTTTTCACCTTTGTCATCATCTAGGATGCTTAAAATAAAATAAAAAAGTCTTCAAATCTTTCACGACTAAAATATATGTGGGCAATGACAGTTTTCGTTTACATATAGGCTTCAGCTGCCATACAGATTTTGCCATTCAAAGCCCCAAACAGAAATATTCTGTGGTGCCTTTGTTAGTTGCAAAGTTACAGGAGCCTGCAGTACTGCCCCCTCAATTACAATATTGATCATCTCATAGCTGCACCTGCTTCATTGATCCTATTGCAAGCAATTGATTGATTTGCCATTTCACCACTTCAACATCTAAGTCTGCCAAAGTGCATTGTTTGAAAGTCTGTATTACCATCAGCCTTTCCTAGTAACTTCCTGTCCTATTACATGGCCATCATGACTTTCAATTGCTGCCCACCCATGCTTCTCTCAATCATTTTCTGGATCCTGTATTCTTCACCAATTTTTTTAGCCTCTCCCTCCCCATTCCTAGATCATCTACCCTTTGGTCCCCACATACTTTTTTTCCATCCAAAATATCTTTTTCTCCCCTTCCACCACCTCACTATTAGTAATTCCTCAACTTCTCCATACACTCATAAATCCTGCTCTTATCTCCACTTCTTCCTCCATACACTTCTCTTTGTCTCTGGTGTCACAATCTTCATACCACAATCCACCTCCTACTCCAAACCCAGCCTTCATCCTTCCTTATCAGCCTTCTTTGAGCGACTGTTCTCCGTATCCCATGCCTTTGTCCTTCCCTGAAATGCACTCCATCTATTCTTCTCTCACTCTTCATCCACGTGGCCATTTAAATGTGGTCACAATCCCATTGTGACTAGACACCTCTCTATGTAGCTGACCTTCTCCTGCCACCAGCACACAGAGGATGGTTTCCTGGAAAATCGTCTCTTTTAGGCAGATATGCAATATGAAAGTGTTGTGATGCCACAGTCATCATGTCATAACATGAGAGTGCCATGTGACATAACGTTGCTGGCATACAATGTTGGCAAACTCAACTAGTCCTTAGTGAAAAGATTTCTATGTAATTTTGTAGGGACAGTTACCCATTTCAGATCTAAAAATGCAGGACAAATACAATATTTGGCTCAAACTCTACTTTCATTTTCAACAGGAACATAAGACATAAGGATGGAAAGAACTTCTTGGATCATTGAGTCTGGTCACTTATTACAGGCAACCCCATCATAATTCCTATTGGAAGACTGCTCCATAATCTCACTCCTCTGATGATTTTTAATCTTCTAATTATCAGCCTAAATGTATTCATTGCCAGTTTTTACTTATTTGTTCTTGTGCGAACTTTGTCCTTTAGCTTAAATAGCTCTTCATTGTGCTCACCCCTGTGAACATATTTATAGACAGCAATAATATCCCCTCTCAACCTTCATTTTTCCAAACTAACAATTAAAGGCCTTTTACTGTCCTCTCACAGATAGGCTCCTTAGTCCTCTGATCATCCTCTTAGCCCTTTTTTGCATCTGTTCCAGTCCAAATTCATCTTTCAAGTTAACTCTCAACTTTGGATGTCCGTGTGAATCTTGCTTTATATGGGCCAAATTCCAATACTCTTACTTCACATGTGGCCCATTAATGTCATTGGGCCTGCATGTGGGGTGAGGTGATACTGAAGGTGAATAAAGTAATTGGAGTTTGGCCCAAGGGATGTGTAGTGTAAGGTCTTCAGGGCAGAGATAGTTCAGTACACAAGTATTAAGACAAAGTCAAGTACATGCTCAGCACTAAACGAATTATAAACAGTAACAGCAACAACTATTGCTATCTTATATAGCTGTCAGCAAAAGTGTTGCCCTGTCAATACAATTAGTGGGCAAAAATAAGAAGTTGTTCAAAAGAACAGAAATTATGGCCAATAATTTTAAAATTCTAATAATGTTATGTGCTCAACATAGGACAGCATAAAAGGAACCTGATTTTCTGATGGCTGTTCTTCAGCATTTTCTGAAAATCAGGTCCCTTTAGGTTACCTTAGGTTGCACACCCAAAACCTGAGGCACCCAAATCAACAGTCACTTATGTTTCACCCTGGACCAAGTGAAGGACAACTTAAATTAATGAGTAACTCAGATGAGCAGAGTGATAATGTTATTTCCTTTTATTAAATACTGTCCCACTAAATCTACATTTCCAAAGAATCACAAAGACTTTTAAGTGTACAAGCCCTGTTAAAGACCATGAGATTTGAGCAGCTAAAAAACAACACAACTTTTGAAATTTTTAGTAAAATTCTAAACCTACAAGTTAAAAATCAAGCTGGCAACTATTTTTAGCCTCCTCCCCCACTTTCAGGTTTGGTCAGTATAAAATATTCTTATTCTTTGGAAATTATTCTTAACTATTTTTAACAGATTTCTGTTGTATCTTATATCTTTTAATTTCCTTTCATTTAAATATTTATCTCAATTTCAAGATTTAATAAGGATGACCAAGATTAGGGGTAAGGCTCAATAAGGTTTACTAAATAAAATCTTTAATTTAAAAAAACTTTTTTAAGGCTTAGCACATCTTAAGTACAGTCTGACACCCAGTATCATCATAAAAGAGTACAGAAGTGCTCACATTATTGTGAAGACACCCCTCTGTTAACACGCATGCCATATTAATGAAGGTATTTCATCATATCTTCAGACTATCTCCAAAAAAAATATTGTCCACAAGTCAGTTACATATGACACCTTAATTTCCTTTATAGAGTCTAAATGTATACTTTGATTAAGAATTAAAAACTACAACATGAAGGATTATTTTACAAGGGACAATATAAAATGTATTGGCTTTGGCACAGAATATTTTATTAAAAACTGTTTTATAAGTGGTTTTATAGCAAACCAAAACAAAAAAAAATCATCGCTTTTATATAATTATATATATATATATAATTATAATTATGTCTTTTATACTTCGGTGATGGAGAGCTTTGTCAAACCCTAATAAGATCAAAATAGACTTTTCTTGTCCTTTGCCCTGAAGTAGTGATTTTAAATCGAGAACTTAGAATTTCATATCCATTGAGATTTCTTGCTGCTCATTTACCTATCTTCTTTGCCACACATTTCTCTTACAGTACCTGGAGCTCCAGGCTACTCATCAATCCAATTATAAGTCTGTCAGAAAATAAAATATATAGACTGCTGTACCACTCAGCTTACTCTTCTAACTGCTTCTTATTTAAATGCATTAGACACTACTGGCATTACTAAGCCTTGAAGACCCTAAACTGCTGTTCATTTAGTAAATTCCTCTACGTTGCAAAGTAACTGTTACTGAAACATAAGTATTTCTGCTATTTCCTTTTTTCATGTAAGCAGCATTGCTTTCCAGAGCTAATGTATTTTTAAGTCAGTAAAATCTGAATTGGCAGTCGGACTGTTTTTCCCCCCAGAATTAGTGATCTGCAACAGAACCAATAATGTCTCTTCAATTTATGGACAAGAGTTTAATCTAACAATTACTTTAAACAAGGCTAGAGCTAATCCACAAATTTTAGATTCACCTGGGTAATGAATACCCACTATTACTTCCATCAAATACCAAATAAGGATCCAGGTGCTGATAGTCATCATCCGGAAAGCCAGTGAGAGAGACTGCAGATGGATGGACTCAGAGGCTGGAGTGCTAGGAGGTAATTAGGAAGAAGCAACTTGAGAGCTCTGCATCCAGTAAAATGGTTCCTGATCAGGTTATCTCCAAAGCAAGCTGCTCTCAGCCCTCTTCCTGATCTTGCTGTTTCTGGAAGAAATAGATGGTCGCTGACTATTTTTCAGTACTTTTTCCTGTGATCCTGCTGGTTCCAGAAGAGAGAACCACATTAGCAAATCCGAAGTAAGGACCAGCAGCCTCCCCTAAATATTTCTGCTGCAGCAAAATCTAGGGGTGGACACTACTTCAAAAGTACAAAACCTTGTTACTTTTCTGTATGTGTGTCTATGATTGATCATGCCTGAGCACCAATCTGTTAAAACAAGTGAGCCAGATTTTCAGCTGGGTATGTATAATTGTCCAGGTACTAAGCATAGGCTTAAATTATGCATTCATGTGGGGGGGAAGGGGAGAATCAAGCGCATGCCCAAACATGTAGATAGAAAGGTGTCTGACTGTACAGGTCAGGCACAAATACCTGACGTGTGCATTTGAGAGGCATATGCAAATGTTTGCACACAACTGCTAATTAATATCTAAGTCTGATCATCTGACCCACAAACCTACAATGATATAACACCTGCAAGCTTGATGTCTATTGGCTGTTTCCATATTTAATATGATGTTTAATTTCATCCATTCAATTATCTTGAATGCTACAGAGAAAATGATTAGCTTTCCCTGATGCTGCTTGTGACCATATACGCCTTATGTGGCAAATCTTGGTTGGCATTTTCCCATTCATTTTTATAGAACCTTACTGAGTTTGTTTGCCACAATCAGTTAAACAAGAAACTCTAGTGTAATTCAATAAAATGTGCTTAGGAATATGTTGGCTGACAATGGGGAAAGGAAAAGATACATAGGAACCTGTTTGTCTTAATTATTAGTTCAGAAAAATCTAGGCTAAAGTGTTGATCTTCCAGCTGTCCTCATTACTGTGCTTTTTTCAAAAGAATAACTTGTCTTCTATCATGTCATAAGAATGAGTTATGATCTGTTAAAATCCATTCTATTCCCATTGTGGCACCTGTGTAGTTCAATTTTATTTTAAATGGAAAGAGCAAATTATTCCATGAAATGAAAAAATTGTTTTGTTAAATGGGTTGAGGTTTTTTGGCATTCAAAAACAGAATATACTCCACAGACTGCAAAATTCTTTTGTAGAATGCTTATTCAGAGCAATGGTCCTGCAAAGCTCCTTTAGAAAAGAGAAAGAAAATAGACACTCTTTCATTGCAGCTGTATGATGGTTTGTTTTCTATTTATAGTGCCTCTTCATATTCCTGTTTTTGGATTCTACAGTACTTCTGTGGCTTAGAGTATTTGAAAAACACTATTATAACTTAAGAGTAGGTCAGCAGTTTCTTGAATACTCCCTACTTTGAGGTTTAGAACTTTGGCAATATTTGTAGATATATATTTATTTAGTTAGTATTTGCGCTTGAACATCACAGTTTCTCAGGAAGTGAGAAATAAAGTTTGATCATAACAAATGCTGCTTTATTGCTTGGAAGAAAGAACAAAAAAGGGCTATATTGGTTTTTCATGCTCTTCTCTGGCTAAAACAGCTGAATGGGTTGTCTATATTCCAAAGCTGCAGAGGTGAATGTTCAATTTCAGCAGCCACAGAATACCTAATTAGTGGTATTCCATGCTGTTCCCTTATCTAAGGCAGAGTTAACAGGCCAAATTGTGTGGTCAGCTACACCCATACAATTTCATTGATTTCTATAGGGTTGCAGAGGCATAGCTGGAAGGAGAAATTTGTGTCTTTGATTCAACCTTGTCCTGTAACATCTTAATCTTTCTTTGTTCTGGTTCGCTGGATTTTAGTCAGCCAGATATAAGCCAGATAAAGTGGTCCATTGAGACGAGAGGGTTCTTCATAACAGCGGTATAGAGCATACAAACTGTGGGACCGATTATACTGTCTCTAACATTGGTATAGGAGTTGACCTCCATTGTAGTTAATGGAGTTACACTGCTGTAAAATGTTCATAAATGAGAGGAGACTAAGATTCTGTGACTGTTCAGATGAACTGACAATCAGTTGTTTAACTTCCTGTTCTCCTCTGGGCACATGAGATCCAGTCACTGAACAGAGTATCCCTATGATTTCACTAGAACAAATCTTGATTGAATAATTGTTTGTTAAAACTCAGAAAGAATGCCAACTCCCTACTGATATTCATAACATAATGTACAACCTCACTGGGCTTTCTTTGGTTGATCAGTATGTTATGTTACATCTACAGAACCATCCCTAATTTAGATGGAGAGTTGGGAACAAATGAATACAATAAATAGTTTTTCCCGAGCTGACCTTAAGAAGAGTCTGTCAACCAGGAACGGATAGTAAATGGTTCTGGATATCCTGAACATGTGTTTAAAACACAGTTAGAATTAGCAATCAAATGATGCCTGCCTCATTCAATTCCTCAGGCTTATTTTTGTTTTATAGTAAAAATATTAGTTGAAAGGCTCACAGGGTGCTGAGTCTATCTGCCCCCACAAGAGACTAAAGAGACTAATTGCAAGATAAATCTTAAATAACTCCAGTTGCTACATTACTATAAGTACGAAGGGCTAAAAACTTGAGAATCCAGACATGTGCTCTCCAGCTAACCGCCAACTCCACAGCTTTTCAGTTTTATTTCATTTTATTATGTGCTCCAGGCAAGTCTTTCTATTTAATACATTTTCCTCAATCATGTAGTCATAATCTGTGACCTTTTGGATAAGTAGCACACTGATGTTAATGACTATTTTCTTATGGCTGAATTGCCGCCACCTTAAACTGGGTGTCTTTAAAAGAAGGTTTTAATATGTGCAAGAAGCCATTGGCTAAATTGCGCACTCCTTTACACCCACGCAATTCAACCACTTGAGAGTGTTTTGAATGCAAATATGGTGGCTATGTCGATTATTGTCATTGGTGGCCCCTGATAACAAATAGAAGTAAGACTGTGTCAAGCGTCTTCCACTGACATTATGCACAAGCGGACAGAGAGCTGAATATAGTTCTCAATGATCAGCGAATAAACCATAATTCACATCTGGTCTATCTAGGTGTCACGCTGGATAGAACTTTCTCATATCACGGCCATCTGATAAAGACAGTGACTAAGGTCAAAATGCCAACAACGTGCTTGGAAAATTGACCTGAACGACATGGGGCTCCAATATCCAAACTTTACAAACTTCAGCCTTGGCACTCTGTTACTCAGCAGTGGAGTACTGCAGTATGAGATCACTCAGCTCACTCAAAGATAATCACCACACAACTTAATTCCAGCATGTGTATTATTTCAAGCACACTTACATCTACTCCTCTACCGTGGTTACTGGTTCTCTGCAATATTGCTCCACCCAGTGTTCACAGAGAGGAAAGCATAGCAAAGCTTGTGATGCAATTTTATGCTATGCCACATGTCCCATTAACTAAAGACTTGTTTAATCCACATGTCTTCCCTCATGGCGCCTGCTATGGATAAGTTTACCAATTGAGGGATTTGTAGTTGAGGGCACATGGCAAGCTTCATGGTCCAAAGAGAAAGTCACAAATAATTATCTTGTCTGGGACCCCTGCTCAATGGCAACCTGAGTTTGATTTACCACAAAGGCAGTGGACCCTTCTCAACCAGTTTTTTACCAGAAATGTAATTTTTGCTGCAGCAGAATTTCTGTGGTGTTTTAGAAACAGTCCACTATGTCAATGTGGGCAGCCACAAACCATGACACACATTGTTGAGGACTGAAAAATGATGCGACTTCCTGGAGGTCTTCATGCCTTGAACACTGTTGATGATAACATTGTTGCTTGGCTTGACCAGATTGTATATGCCAAATAAGTAATCCATCTGCTGTTAGCCCAAGTCACAATTTTGTTGATTATTTATAAACAAAGTCCTGCTGCTGTACCAATGCAGTAACTATATTTTTAGAATATTTTACACCTCTCCAAGCTTCAGCAGAGACATCTGATTTAATCCTCCCTCATTCAAGACTCCCATTGTGCCTAATCCAAAGTCCATTGAAGTCAATGGTAAGACTTCCATAGAGTTCAATGGACATTGCATCACACCCATATTGATTAGTCTAGAACTAAATCTGATCTGTAATATAACTCTGACTTTACTGTGAAAAGAAGAAAGATAAGGAAACAAGCACACTGACAGAAAACAGATTTGTTCTGCAACACCTAGACTCATCTTTAGTGCTTGATCCTGGAATCCTTAGTCATGTAAATCCTACAGTGATGTCAAACATTTAAACCTTGCGACAAATTCAGCACTGCTGTAGTATACAGAGTTGTGCCCCTACATGCTAACTAAGGATTGCAGGGTGAGCTCCTTAGTGAATTTCTAATAAGCCTCATTGTGCCTTAGATCATGTTGGAGCACAGATATTATGTCTTACCATTAATTGTGAATTTTCTTATTTGTCAATGTTCCTTTGATATATAATAGATACATGGAAAGACACAAAGGCAAGCCTTGAGCTCTCTTGGTTTAAATATACTAAGGCATGCAACCAAATCCGTTCTCCTAATATTCTTTATCGCACTTGCACTACAATTGTAATCTGAATACTATAAAGTAATATAGAGTGCTCTTCCAAACTTTTCAAGAGACTTCCTAAACTTCATCAAAGAGATGCCCTCAGGAGCTAATCATTTTCAGAGTTATAATGGATTGAGTTATAATGACTATGTTTACAATGGAAGTCATGTCAGAAATAAAATCCATTCTGCTCCCAAGCAGAAAAAATATATATCCAGTTCTTCATTTCATATCAAAGTACAACTCTCAAATATTCCTCAGGCAATTATTCACTACCTCACTTTACCATTCTTATCTTAAATTCCACTGTGATAGTACAATCCTAGGTTTTTATTTTGAGTGAGTGCGTTCATTTACCTTCTGCATCTACTGTACATGGTCCAGCCACTCAGTATGCCACAGTGCACAGCCTCATCTTTTTGTTTCCTTTTAAAATATTTACCTTCTCTGCTACAATCTGATACAAAATTTCATTAGATTCTATCACATCTCCCTACCAACCCCCAGGTACCTCTGGAACAAACTCCAATACTGGTAGAGAGGTGGGTGAGGCAATATCTTTTATTGGACCAACTTCTGTTGGTGAGAGGGGCAAACTTCCAAGCACACAGAGCTCTTCTTCAGATCTGTGAAAACTACTTCCAGAGTCACAGAAAAATCCTGTATCAGAGGGGTAGCCATGTTAGTCTGAATCTGTAAAAGCAGCAAAGAGTCTTGAGGCACCTTATAGACTAACAGACGTTTTAGAGCATGAGCTTTCATGGGTGAATACCAACTTCGTTGGATGCATGAAAAATCATGGACTCATAGGGCTGGAAGGGACCTCAAGAGGTCATCTAGTCCAGTCTCCTGCACTTGTGGCAGGACTAAGTATTATCTAGACCGTCCCTGACAGGTGTTTGTCTAACTTGCTCTTAAATGATGGAGATTCCACAACCTCTCTAGGCAATTTATCCCAGTGCTTAACCACCCTGACAGGAAGCTTTTCCTAATGTCCATCCTAGACCTCCTTTGCTGCAGTTTAAGCCCACTGCTTCTTGTTCCAGCCTCAGAGGTTAAGAAGAACAATTCTTCTCTCTCCTCATTGCAACAATCTTTATGTACTTGCAAACTGTTACGTCCCCTCTCATTCTTCTCTTTTCCAGGCTAAACAAACTCAGTTTTTTTAATCTTCCCTCATAGGTCATGTTTTCTAGACCTTTAATTATTTTTGTTGCTCTTCTCTGGACTTTCTCCAATTTGTCCACATCTTGCTGAAATGTGGTTCCAAGAACTAGTCATAATACTCCAGTTGACACCTAATCAGCATGGAGTAGAGCGGAAGAATTACTTCTCATGTCTTGCTTACAACACTCCTGCTAATACATCCCATAATGATATTAGCTTTTTTTGCAACAGTGCTCCACTCTGACCCCCAGATTCCTTTCCAAAGTACTCCTTCCTAGGCAGTCATTTCCCATTTTGTATGTGTGCAACTGATTGTTCCTTCCTAATTGAAGTACTTTGCATTTGTCCTTCTTGAATTTCATCCTATTTACTTCAGTTTGTCCAGATCATTTTGAATTATAATCCTACCCTCCCACCTTGGTATCATCCACAAATTTTATAAGTGTACTCTCTATGCCATTATCTAAATCATTGATGAAGATATTGAACATAACCAGACCCAAACTGATCCCTGTGGGATCCCACTCGTTATGCCCTTCCAGCATGACTGTGAACCACTGATATCTACTCTCTGGGAATGGTTTTCCAACCAGTTTTGCACCTATCTTATAGTAGCTTTATCGGGTTTGCATTTCTCTAGTTTGTTTATGGGAAGGTCACGTGAGATAGTATTAAAAGCTTTATTAAAGTCAAGATATACCACATCTACCACTTCCCCCATCCACAAAGCTTGTTATCCTGTCAGAGAAAGCTATCAGGTTGGTATGACATGATTTATTCTTGACAAATCCATGCTGTTACTTACCACCTTATTATCTTCTAGATGTTTGCAAACTGTTTGCTTAATTATTCACTCCACTATCTTTCCAGGTACAGAAGTTAAGGTGACTGGTCTGTAATTCCCTGGGTTGTCATTATTTCTCTTTTTATAGATTGGCATGATATTAGCCCTTTTCCAGTCTTCTGGAATTTCTCCCACCTTCCATGACTTTTCAAAGATAATCGCTAATGGCTCAGACATCTCTTCAGTCAGCTCCTTGAGAATTTTAGGATGCATTTTATCAGGCCCTGGTGACTTCAAGACATCTAACTTGTCTAAGTAATTTTTAATTTGTTCTTTCCCTATTTTAGCCTGGTGGAATAGGTGAGATAGCTTGTTTAGCTTAAGTAGTTAGCACATATTAGAAGGGATCATTCAAGATAAAGAGGCCTATTAACATCTCTGCAGTCTTAGGAAAAAAAAGGGGTTAGTGGGTTACAGATTGTCGTAATAAGCCATAAAACTCACAGAAGGAACCACCTCAAAAAGGAAAAACAACACATGATCCCACCGACTGGAGGAAAAAAAAGCAGGAAAGTTATCTGGAAAGCATGCAAGAAATCCTAAATAATTATTTAAAAAAATCTGACGACAGCCATCCAAACACAAACAAAAAGTAGAACCAACTACAACTACTCCACAACCCTCAGAACACCACCTCTTGGACACTATGTGACACTTGAATATCATCAATTCCTCACCAGAGATAAATTATCTGTATTTTCTAAGGGTATGGCTACACTTCGAATTTCAAAGCGCTGCTGCGGCAGTGCTGCGGGAGCGCTGCCACGGCAGCGCTTTGAAGTGTGAGTGTGGTCAGAGCTGCAGTGCTGGGAGAGAGCTCTCCCAGCGCTGCACGTAAACCACATCCTTTATGGGTGTAGCGTGCAGCGCTGGGAGCCGCGCTTCCAGCGCTGCCGCCCTGATTACACTGACGCTTTACAGCGCTGTATCTTGCAGCGCTCAGGGGGGTGTTTTTTCACACCCCTGAGCGCGAAACTTGCAGTGCTGTAAAGTGTGAGTGTAGCCAAGGCCTTAGGTTCTGAACTTCTCCCTTTGAGCGGTATATCCTCCAGCAGTCACATCAAGTTCAATAGGACTACTTGGAGTAAGGTACTGCTCAATGTGCTTAAGAGTATCAACATCTGGCCCATTGTGATTTGTTGGTAGGCTGAGAGGCAATCCTCTAATTATTGTTTCCATTTTCATTGATAGTATTAATAGATTCTTTGATTCTAAGGCCAGGTCAGACACTTGTGATCATCTAGTCTGGCCCTCTGATTAACATAAAACTTCCCCCAAAATAATCCCTAGAGCAGATTTTTTTAGAAAAACAACCAATCTTGATTTTAAAATTGCCAAGTCATGGAGAATCCACCAAAACTCATGGTAAGTTTTTCCAATGATTAATTACCCTCACTGTTAAAAATTGACACTTTATTACCCATCTGAATTTGTCTAGCTATTCAAAGCCATAAAATTAGATACTCTATAGAGAATAAAAACAAGCTCTCTCAGTGAGTCTAGTATCTTAAGACTCACCATGAGTCTATGTGAGAAACATATCCGTATCAAAATATGGACACTTGTGAAGAGGGGGACATTTTTTCCTTTTCTTTGCTGATAACTGAAATAAGGACACAAAGACTGAATATTACCCTGGCCATTCCCTTTAATTGTGAGCCATTCTATCTCCGATATACTTGAAAAACAATTATTTTCATATTTCATTCATATACTAGATGAGATATGAAATGAGCTTCATGGATGATAAACACCACAATGGCTGCTATGTTTTACGCTATGTAAACAGTAACTTCTACTCTTACTGCTACACAAAACTAACAATAAAAATTTACTGTGGAAGTTGGATGTAAAAATCATTGCATCTTCAGAATAAAAGGGTCATTAGAGAGGGAATGAGATGGAGATAGTAGCTCCCCATATTTTCCTGCAGCTGAGGAAGGATACCATTTGCTCTCCTGGATAATCTAACCTGCATGCAAAGGTTTTATTCCAAATTTTCTTTTTGTTTATTTTTGCTTACAGATTTTTAATTGAATAAAAATAATTGCATCAAGAATATGAGTTTTGGGAGAAATATATATATGGGCCTTGTTCTCATTTTACATCGATCTCCCACTGCAAGAGACCTACTTTATGGCTCTTTAAGGGCTATACTCACTATTTTTTTCCTCAGTTATGGTTTGTTAACTATTTTTCCTAAAAAAATAAAATAAAATAAATCTATTTGTTTAGGATTTCAGAACAAAAAATCACCTGCTACCAACCAAATTCCTTGAAGTGGTTAAGCATGATTAAAATATTCCCTTGATATCAGTCAGTTAAATAGAGCAGAAATAAAAACTAGTAATCCTGAGTATGCTCTATAATAGGTGTCTGTTGTATGATGTTTTGCTAAAACCAATGCAGTTCACTTTGCATTTTTGTTTAGGACTGTGTTCCAACACTCTTCTGCATAACCACACTGAGTAGATAATTTCAATATGGCACCTCCTAACTTATTTTCATCATCAGGCCATATGTCCTGGGCATTACATCCCAGAATCTCTAGATCAGCCAAGTTGTGCTCAGTGCTGAAGGTTTTAGAGGACAAAGCTAGCTTTAAACCACTGTTGTAATGACCTGATCCTAGGTACTGGCATGGTCCCTGGTGTGAAACAGTGTGGTCTGAAGGCTGCCTTCTATTAAGCCCATTATCACTGGCCTGCAGGGACCATTCCAGGATCTCTGGGAACAAAAAGACACTCTCTTTGTCCTTGGACAAATGCTGTAGACCAGATTGTGAAAGGTGCTATGGTGGCGCATACCACCAGAATATTCCCCTACATAAAGGAATTCCTCACAGGGCTCAATCTTATCAAACTTGATATATATTTTTTGATGAGGTTACAAGTTTGGTTGATAGGGTTGATATAATAGCCTTAAACTTCTGGAAGGCATTTGACTTGGTACTACATGATATTTTGATTAAAAAACTACGATATAAAATGAACATGGCACATATGAAATGTATCAAAAGCTGTCTAACTGATAGGTCTCAAAATCCAATTGTAAACAGGGAATCATCACTGAGTGGGTGTATTGCCAGTGAGATCCCCCCAGGGATCACTTCCTGGCCCTATGCTACTTAACATTTTTATCAATGACCTGGAAGAAAATGTAAAATCATCACTGACTAAGTTTGAAGATCACACAAAAACTGTGCAAGTGGTAAACAATGAAGAGGCTAGACTACTACTATGAAGTGATCTGGATTGGTTGGTAAAGTGGGCACAAGCAAACAATGTGTATTTTAATATGGCTAAATGTAAATATATACATCTTGAAACAAAGAAGCATATAGGCCATACTAACAGCATGGGGGACTCTATCATGGGAAGTAATGTCTCTGAAAAAGATTTGGAGGTCATGGTGGGTAATCAGCTGAACTTGAGCTCCCAGAGCAATGCCGTGAACAAAAAGACTAATGAATAAACAGAGGATGCATAAGCACAATGGATGCATAAACAGGGGACTCTTGAGTAGGAGTAGAGAGGTTATTTTACCTCTGTATTTGGTTCTGGTGTGACTGCTGCAAGAATACTACATGTGGTTTGATGCCCACAATTCAAAAAAGGATGTTGACAAATTGAAGAGGGTTCAGAGAAGAGCCACAAGAATGATTAGAAAACATGCGTTATAGTGATAGACTAATCACCTCAATCTATTCACCTTAACAAAGAGTAGGTTAAGAGGCGACTTAATTACAGTCTATAAGTACCTACATGGGGAACAAATATTTAATAATGGGCTCTTCAATCTAGATCGTGTTATACGTTTCTCTGCTAAAGGCTGGAAATTGAAGCTAGACAAATTCAAACTGGAAACAAGGCTTAATTTTTTAATAGTGAGAATAATTCAGTATTGGAACAATTTACCAAGAGTCATGGTGGATTCTCCATGACTGGTAATTTTTAAATCAAGATTGGATTTTTTCTAACAGATCTGCTCTAAGAATTATTTTGGGGAAGTTCTCTGGCCTGTTATACAGGAGGTCAGACTAGATGATCCTTCTGGCATTGGAATCTATGAATTTATAAGCCACATTTATGCTGCTTGACTCATCCAGAGAGGAATGGAGGATCAGGGCCTACATTTCTAATATACATAAAAATAAACTGTAGTGAGGATTCTGATATTTCAGAACCATCAGTTTCTCTCTCTAATTAAATAAAATGCAAACACTAAACACCTACAGCACCAGCTTACTTTTCAGAACTCTCAGTTTTTCAGATCTCACAGTGATGGGAACTGCAGCGATATGGGTGCTGCAGAATCCAAGCAGACCTTATTTTAAGAGGAAAAAAAAGATGGAGGGAAATTATGTGGAGAACAGAAATTTCTGTAGCAAAAGTATAGATTTCTAGCTAAGAAAACTGTCTCTGGGAATTAGCATTTACCAGCTATCTCGAATTTCAGACAATTTCTAACTATGAGTAAGAGTCATGAAAGACTGCACCTTTTATAGAAGCAACTCTCCAAGATAAAAGAAAGCAAGTATTTTATCCATACCGCATGCAGGATTTTTAGAATTCATTGTTGGGAAGTAGGCCAGTGGTTAATGGTAAGTAAAATGTGCAGCAGATGATACATAAGACTGCATTTGGTAGGCTTCATGGTTGATTATAAAGTAGCAAAATGCTGAAACAAGTACTTTTTAAAAGCATTGATTGAAGTACACTGTAATCTGAGCAAGGCCCCTAATAAGCAGTGTAGAGAAAGAAATAAAGTTAAGGAATGAATGGATACCATTGTTGGGTTGGGGGACAGAGATCAAGAGGTTGGTGTCATGTTTAAGTCTGTTCACTACAATGGTTTTTCATATTATTCAAAAGGAAAGAAAAAATCTGTCCTTTCCCCCTCTCTGGATTAGCTTTAAGTTTTCTATGATGAAAAGAAAGCACAGTCCTTAGATATGCTTCCTTATGGCATGTTGAAACTCAATTTAAAGTATGAGAACTTGTCTGGAGGATGCATTTACTAGGCAGGCTTTACAACTTTACAGGCGAGACATCTGTTTACACCTACAGAAAAAGCATAAGCTTCCAAAAACTCTCCTAGGAAAAAAATGCTGGAAAATACTTTGCTCTTTCAACCCTTCTCTCTCTGTTTTTGGTTTTGCCTTTTAAAAATAATACCGTCACATTTTGCCCACGAAAGTATCCAATAATAATACATTTACCCTCTGAATATTATTTCAGAATTACTATAGCTTTATTGATAGTCAATAGCATAAGGTGTATTTCAACACAGTGTTTTCATCTCAGTGTTTGAAGTAAGAAAGTTTTTGATGCAACAAAAAAGTTGCAAATGAAAAGATCTGTTCCCAACTAATTTACAGAAGCCGCCTTTGGTTTACTTTGGAACATAGAATATCCATAACGACATATCCTTTTTCTCTAATTATTTCTGTACTCATGAAAGAAACTTCGTACTTTCTGTGCTCCTGTAATCAGTTCTCATGAAAGAAGTCAGACTGAGTCCTGGAGAGAAGTCCTCTCTACAGAATAGGCACAGCACAAGCTGCAGTAGTGCAAGCGTCCCAGCACCACTCCAGTATATGCTGTGTCCCAGACCTGCTAGGATCATCTCTACCAGTAAAACAATAATCTGATTCCTATGTCCTTCCAAACCTTAGCCTCTCCTCTGAGATTGCCAACTAGCTGAACCAGCCTTAGGGTCATAATCTCCCCTTTGTTCTGACCATTTTTTTGTTGCTCAGATGATGCAAAGAGATAAGGAAGACACAGGATCTTCCCAGCTGGCATACATGGAACAGTTAATTCACACCCCACACTCGTACAGGCCCTCATGGAGGGAGAGTATTGGGGCAAGAGGATGTGGTTGGAATGCTAGTACTCTGCTATTTTCATTTGGCATAATGGCTTCTGGGGGCCACAGCCAGCCAGCATACTTTAAAACTAAACAGAGCTGGGGAGAATGCAGATCTAACCTCAAGATCAAGAAGTCACACAGCCAGCTCATTTGTGCCTGCCCTCAGTTCTGTGCCCAGCAGACATTGGGTACAGGTGAGAATTAGGAGTGGGATTTTCAAAGGCACCTAAGCAATTTAGGAACACATGTTCAATGGGACTTGTGCTCCTAAGTCTTGTAGAAGATTTTGAAACTCCTGTCCTTGGCTCTTACTAAGTTTTTTGTGCTCACCTCACTTCATCAGCTCCAGTCCGCTCTGATCACACCACAATATACAAGGCCAGTCTGATAACTCTTCTGGGCTCTGTGCATTAACAAAATTATTCTCAGGGACATCCATCAATGTATGTAACTCAGACACCAAGTGATGAATATGGTACAAGAATCAATTTAACGTAGCTTATTTTATAGAAAATGGTAGCCCTCTTTCTCCTGAGAAGTGGAACCTGGCTGCTTATGCTGTGTAGTTACCAATATCTAGAAATATTTTGAAAGGCAGAATTATCAAAACAAGCCAGGATTCTATAGTGACTCAGTGAATTAGCACTGATAAATACTTCTAGTGCTTTACAAATACCAATTCACTGTCATGATAGTCCTATGAGGTAGGCAAATATATTATTATCATTATTCCTGTTTTACTGATAGGGAAACTAAAACAGAATGGTTAAGGCCAAAATTGGGGGACTGAATTTAGGCACAAGAAGTCATATTTAGGCACCTAAATAAAAGTGGCCTAACTTTTAAAAGATGCTGAGCAGTCACAGTATCCATTGACTTCAGTGAGAACTGTGGATGCCTTGCCTCTCTGAAAAATCAGGATACTTATTTAGGAGCCTACAAATGAATTGGGAATCAAAAAGCAATTATATAGTGATCCACCCCCTGTCTTCCAGCCCCAGCTTCTGGCGGTCAGAGGCTATGAATTTGTTTCCCTGACTATCTTGGCTAATAGCCATTGATGTACCTAAGTTCTGTGAACTTCTCCAGTTCATTTTTTTAACCGTTATACTTTTGGCCTTCACAACATCCCCTGGCAACGCATTCCAGAGATTAACTGTGCATTGTGTGAAGAAGCACTTCCTTATATTGATTTTAAATCTACTGCCTATTAATTTCATTGGGTGACCCCTGTTCTTGTGTTATGTGAGGAGGTAAATAACACTTCCTTATTCACTTTCTCCACACCATCCATGATTTAATAGACAACTAAGTGGGGATATGACAGAGGTCTCTTTTCTAAACTGAACAGTCTCAGTCTTTAATCTCTCCTCATATGGAAGCTATTCTATACCCCAAATCATTTTTTGTTGCCCTTCTCTATACTTTTTTCAATTCTAATACCGTATATCTTTTTTGAGATGACTGACCAGAACTGCATATAGTATTCAATGTGTAGGCATACTATGGATTTACAGAGTGGCATTATGATATTTTCTGTCTTATTATAGATGCCTTTCCTAATGGCTCCTAACATTATTAGCTTTTTTGATTGCTGCTACACATTGCAGGTTTTCAGAGTACTATCCACAATGACTCCAAGATCCCTTTCTTGACTGGTAACAGCAAATTTAGACCTCATCATTTTTTATGTATGGTTGGGATTATTTTTTCCAGTGTGCTTTACTTTGTGCTTATCATATTATATACATTTAATGTTGATAAATATACTACAACGATCTGTTTAACTGGGAACTGATTCTATGACTAGATTATTTGTTTCATTAACAGATAATAAGGCAGTGTAAATCCACCCTATGTTTCAATAAAACAGGGCATTCACCATGAGGCACCCTCAGTTCTGGAACTCACATTTCACTCTAATCCCCAGAACCCAGATTAGGTGACCTTCAGGAGTCTTGTGGTTTCCTATGCTTGTCCTAGGAGTGGAGACTGACAGGGTTTATAGGACAGAAGGCAGGAATGTAGTTGGTTTGGAGGTTTGGAGGGTCTTTTCAAAGAGATTCTTTTTAGTGTCTTATTGACATTCTGCAAAGGGACTATTATTTGTGTTTTAGTCTTTATATGTTCTCACCTCAGAGCTCTTGATAGGTGCAATGTATAGTAACCTAAATACTCTAAATAAAATAATATACAAAGCTATGCTGACTAAATATATTAAGTTGTAGCATGAGTGAAAAGATCTTCTAACATTAAAATTTGATGAAGAAATTCTAAGCTTAATTGCGCATTTATCATCTGATTAAATCAACTTGAGGCTTTATTCAAAGTTCATATTTATCTAAATTATCGTGATTCCACTTTTCAGCAGCTAATTTGATTAGATAAACAAAATTTTCTTTTGCTTTAGCTTTTTCTTTCATATACATAGAATGGACAAGAAAAAATCTCTCAGTCCCACATTAATTATTAACAATATCCAAATCCTTCCTTGAGGACTGATTACACTATTTTGGTGTGAGCTCTGTTAATAAGATACCAAATATTAGATGGAATTTATTCAACTAAATAGCAATTGTCTACAATTATGGCATTTCTGAGTTTCAAAATATTGGAAGAAAACTTGTCACTGGTTTCTAATAGTGCAAAATATATGTACCTGATATACAAGGCCTAAGTATCTGATTGCAAGGATGGTATTAAGTGCATATTAGCTTTACCTAGCTAAATTAGTGGGCATTATAGGTAGGTTTATGTTAGTGAGTAGCTACAATAAATATATATTTCTCAGTAGTTAACCACACATAATATATCCATCCCTTTAATGGTGCTTCCTGAAAAGAGGCCTCATTAGTAGATAGGATAGGTCTGCTTTGGGCCAAATTCTGCTTTAACTCACAACTCATGCAATACAGCTCATGTTAAAAGCGGTTTCATCATGATTTATGTTGACAGCAAACTGCCGCATAATTTTCCTTCTCTTTAAATTTGCCATATGAACAGACTCCTGAAGTTAAACTTTTGTTTAAAGAAAACTTTCAAGTTTTTATGAATGCAAAGATAACCTTCAAAATGTGAAACAAAGGCAAACTAATGCAAACAACTTGAATTCTTCTCATTGGATATTAACTCTGAGGCTTTGTGACAACACATTTAATGCCCTCATTGTTTCACTGTTGATCATTTTAGAAGAAGCATAAAGTGAATGTGCTAAGCCATCATTACTGTCTGTTTAATGTAGTGGAAGAATACCGGACTGGGGTGCAACTGGACAGCAATGCTTTTAAGATTTATGGGGGAGGGGATGATGAAATTCAGCTCATTTAATTTAATATCACTTTTGCCCTGCCCAAAATTGGGAGGAAACACACCCTTTCCCCAGTTCCAAAGGTCTCAATTGCCACCTGCTTTCCAAACAAAACCAGCTTCCCTTACCCTGCTGTCTCCAGTTCCCCTCTCTTCTGCCCCACCATGATAGCTTGCATGATACATTTCTGTGTTTTCAGTTCAAAAATCTGCAGCACACTGAAAAATCTGGGGGCTACGTAAAATACTGCAAATTGAATGTACAATAATATCAAAATCAACCAGTTGGAAGGAATACTATCCCAACTGGAATAGACTGGTATTGAGAGGGAAAGAGCTTGTGGGGGCAGCATGACATAATTCTGGGGCACATGCTGAATCATTTGGATCTAATATGCTTACCCAGAACTTGGGTATAATCCAAGATAAATTTGGCCAAGTATATTTTGATTTTCAGTTTATATTTAAGAAAGTAATTTACCTCACACTGCAGGAGTCACGGTGATGCAGTATTTTAGTTTATAGATCAGCAAATACCACTCTAGTTTGTGCAAATGTGAAGTGGGAAAGCGTGACATTTAGTATCCAGATGAAGTAAGTGGAACAGCCTCCAGTGAACTAATCCACGAAAGAGGCTTTGTCAGGTGACAGAATCTCTCTCACCCCCATTCCCTCTTCTTGCCTTGTCTCCCCGTGTTCCATTTATATGGCTCACTAGTGCTCAAAATAAATTTAAAAAATATTCAGACCTAGGAAGAAAGTAGCTGCCCCTCCTGAGCAACTGTGACAGAGATTAGAATTCCCAATATAGTCATTCAGTGCAAATGTGCTCTTAAACTGCTACTTCCCCTGGTTTATGTCTGAGTGCCACTAATAAAATTAACTGTGATGGCTGCAGTAAGCTGTTTATAGAGATGAAAGACCTACCAAAAGAAGTTTCTGTTACAGCTTATAGAGTTGAATACCATTAAGCACATAAACACTCAGTGCACAGCAAATCTGGGACTTTTATTCTTTCTGCTGTTACTCACTGAAGAGGGTTGAGAATGAATGTGTGACTGTTCTTTTGCCAACTGGGGCAAGCCAAAATCCCTCTTCCAACTGCTTCATTTTTCATATAACAGTCTAAATATTCTGAAAAAAATGCATTTTTCATCATTTGTCATTTCAATACTTTTAATGTTATAGTAGATAATCTGCAGTTTAATGAAAAATATTAGAGCATTAAATGGTAGAAGCTCCTTGTAAGAACTGTTAACAACTGCTCTGCTAGCAAATAGTACCTGCTATGTAAAGAAGTCCCACTGGCCTGATCCAGAGCCCAGACAAGTGAGTGGAAGCTTTTCCATTGACTTCAGGGCCTGATCCAAAGTGCAAAACATATTGGGCCAGATCTTCTCCTAAGTAGTAAAAGTAACAGTCAGGCGGGGAAAATGTTCCAGTACAGAGATTGCAAGCTGCATCCCTCAGATACTGATACATTTTTAATGTGAACAATAATCAGTTGGTGCAGTTACAGTAAACATATGTGTTTTGTATAGGAAAGAAGTGACATCACTGTGAGCCCAGGCAATCCTGTATTCACATCCCACAAGCTACTGCCACGATGTTTGTACAAAATATGCCTTGTAAGGTATAATTTGAAAACTAATAGCACACTGGTCATTAATATCATTGTAAAATGCATGTGTTAACCGTACGTGTGAAGTTATAAATCTCCTCAGTATAATGTTACTTGAATAGGAGAGAACCTGGCCTAGGTAAAGGTGATAAACATGTCTCAAAAAGGAATGTGGGTTTACCTCAACTTACATATTAGCTGTAAACAAAGCTACAACTACAAGCAAACCACTGAGGGTTGTCTAAGTTGAGCCTGAACGTGAGAGACAGAGAATTAACATGATGTCTGCACCACAGAGAGAGACAGGGCACTGAATTCCCAGGAGGCCTTCCTAACTTTGAGAACAAAGACAATTCTTTGGGAATATAAGGAAGAGAGAGAAACTTCATCTTTAGCGTTCACCTCAGAAAGCTAGGGAAACCAGCACTTTGTACTTCTGACACAGGCAGTCCTGCTGAGCAAAATCATCTTAAACAAAGACTGTGCCTTGCTAGATAAGGTTTAGATGCATATTTCATTTTTATTTGCTTGTAACCATTTTTACCTTTATTTCTTTTACTTGGCCTCACTTAACCTGTGTCCTGTTAATAAACTTATTTGATTTTAATTCAAATCAACCCAGTGCTGTGTTTGAATTGCAGTAATTGTTAACGCTGAGTAACATGGCAAGCCGGTGGGTGTTATCTCTTTAAGGGAACAAACACACCTTATTATTTCTCTGAGTGTTCCAGGGGAGGGCTGGACAACTTCAGGGCAGACAGTTCTGGGGAAATTCAGGACTGGAAGCTCATAGGGGTCATCTTGCCAGGTGTAACCAATGCTGGAGAAAACCAGGGTGGGGCTGTTGTGTTTGTGGCAGGTAGAAGCACATGGAGGTTCCTGGTTGTCTGTTGATTGTTGCTGTCTGGGCTGTGAGCCACTGAAGCAGAGTATTTAATGTATCCAAGATTACTGGGCAGGCAGTGACACAACCCTTGCTAGTCTGGATTGCACCGCAAAATCTGACAATATCTATCTAGATTCCACATAAGCCCTATTTACAGTTCTAGGAGATCCATACAGCAGATTCTCTGTAACCAGTGAAGCTGGATCAGAGGCCATACAAAACAGGCAATCTAAATCAGTGGATAGCACCATCAGGAACTGATATGGAAAAAGACTCAGGCTTGAGCTCTCCCCAAACTTCAGCAAAGCTATGCAAGGACTGACCTTGATGTAGCCTATAACAGATGCCCCACTGTATTTATTATGGACATTGAACCATTGTCCCTTTTTTTTAAACCTACTCAAAAAGAAATACCCCCCCGGTGGGTTAGCAGTAGTTTCAATATGAGAAATTCATGGGTGCAAAGGAAAAGGGCTGAAACAAGCTGAGTATTCTGAGAACTGGTTAAAGTTAAAATGGTCTCTCTGTCCCTCTCTCCCACTAGTTCATCAGAAAGGCACAAAAAGGGGTTTATTTTTAAGAATAGTAGTAGGTATTTTGCTCTCAAGTCTCTCTGATAAATCAGATTAGGCACAAAGCATGAAAATGGGAACTGAATCCTGCAGTCCTTGTTAAGACGACGTAAAGACAATATTATACTTAATGATGGGGCCCAGTTCTTCCATAGCTGCACAAGCAGGCCCAAACTTGGGAATCCCAGAGGTCCTTCTATATTACTATAAACTTTATCTGCAGCAGAAAGGGGCTGGTGCGAACTGTAGTTCTTCAGTACTGTAGCTCTCGGTATTGCCCTTCATAACTGTTTTCCATTGCCTTCCATAACTAAATTGTATTCTTTCCATATTTGCATTGTTCCCTAGGTAGTCCTCATAGTGGGTCAAATCTTCCGCTGGTGTAGCTTCAGTGAAATAAATGAAGTTACACTAATTTACAGCAGCTGAGGATCTGGCCCAGTAAAGTACAGGGAACACTGAAGAAATGTTGTTTTTTTAAAAATCTGGAAACATGTTCATGGTAACCCCTGTGAACAAAACATTTTTAAAAGTTAATAGTTGTCAAATATTCCTAATTTCAAGCAGAGGGGAATGGAAAATGGATACAAATTTATGCAAGATCATCACAATTATAGTAGCATGTGAATTAGGATCAAACACCTACTGACCAGAGAGTTATATTTTAACTAATCCAACTATGCAGAAGACATTTTGTCTTGCCACTGGTCAGCCAGCCAATCTTGATGTGATTTCATTTTTTCAGTTTTAGCCTTTAAATGAGCTCATTCCTAAACACAATGTGTCATTCTAAAACTAGAGTAATTCAGATTCAAAAGCGACTCTACAGACTTTACAACTATGTGCAGATTTTTTTTCCAGTTCAGCACAAATTTCTAACAATGGGTACTTTACCAGCACTTTGCCTTTCATGATTTTGCTGCATAAAATATTTTGCTCTTAGGATTTATTCTACCAGCTACACTCTTATATCAATTGTACATGGACCTGTGAAATATTCACTTCCATATTGTGCCAGTGTATCTTGGAGGAATGAAATCATCCGTGATTAGAGATGTAACAAATAGAAGCATCAAGAGATCATTGTACCTTTTAAATATGGGGGTGCCAGGATGGAACTCCTGCAATACAGGAATATTAAGGTGTCCATGGGACTTCTTTCAACCAACCTTCTGCCCTCCCCTGACCTTTTTAAACATTAAGATTAGGATAAAAATAAATATGAACTATTTTCACTTTGTAAATTATGTACCAGACAAAGATTAGCCCACATGGGTCAAACTAAAAACACTGCAAAAGTTTATATGCCTAAAATATAAATGGAGAAAAATAGTTATAAAACTTCAGTGTGGACAAAAGTTCAACAGAATAGACAGTTTCCTATTCCCACATTTCTTTCAGTACAGCTAATGAAGCATAGCTAAATAGCTAAGTACTTGCCGGATGTATCATTTTTTAGAATAGTCATTTCCCCCCGGCCCCATGGCTAAAACTTACCAAGTTTTTGCAAGGTATCTTTCCAGTTTGGTAGCATGGCCATTCCCCCACCGACAGCCCAACCAACCCATGAGTGGCAATAGTAATCTAGTCAGCTAATTAAAAAAAGGCTTAAGAGCTATTTTTGTACAACATTAGAAAAAGCATCATCTGCTATTAACTTAGAAGTCTCTCTCAAATAAATGTTGGCTTTTAATAATCAGATGTGTCAATCTCATTACACTAACATACTGCATTATGGGGGTATTAAGTGAAGTGTTGATTGTGCATGACATACCACTGCAATAACTTGAAGAAGAGATCTGTGCCTCCAAAGTTTGTCTCTCCCACTAAGGGAAGTTAGTCCAATACAAAAAAAATTACCTCACCCACCTTGTGTTTCTAATATCCTGGGACCAACATAGGTATGACAACACTGCATATATCATCCTAATGACACATCAAACCAGAGACTTTTGGAATTAGTGCAAGTTACTGAAAATTACCTCTAAAGACCAGGGCTTTGCATATTGGCACAAGATATTAAAATGTGTATAAATTTAAAGATGTGATTTTAATTGTAAGTAGCAAATGTATTTTGTACTTACCAATAGGTATGTCAAATCTTACACCAATATAATGTGTGTACAATAAGACGCAGATGCTGTTACTGTAACAATCCTCATATCCATGTGCTAGGTTTTAAGTGTTGGTTAGGAAACTTTTATACTTGGGGGGAAAGGAATTAATTATATACCAACTTGCGGCATGAAATATCTGAATGGGGGATGAGAAAAGGGAGATGTGGCTAACATGGCATGAACTGAGTAAGAAACATGGGTCATTATGAACTGCACACAATCCCATAGCCTCTGTGTGATTCACATATCACTAAACCATGAGCGAGGAAGAACAAGCTGACATAGGCACAAGAAGAAACCAGGTAATACTGTATGTCCCTACATGGGACACTGGCGGAATGTGTGTATCAGGGCCACCACTCAAATACCTATTGATCAAACTGATGTTGATGTCTCAGTAGCATCTTTTGACAACGACTAGATACAGCCCATAGATATTAACAATTGTTGCCGGACCTTTGTGAAGTATTACAGCAGGGGTAGGCAACCTATGACACGTGTGCCAAAGGCGGCACTTGAGTTGATTATCAGTGGCACTCACACTGCCTGGGTCCTGGCCACTGGTCTGGGGGGGGCTCTGCATTTTAATTTAATTTTAAATTAAGCTTCTTAAACATTTTAAAAACCTTATTTACTTTACATACATCAATTGTTTAGTTATACATTGTAGACTTATAGAAACAGACCTTCTAAAAACATTAAAATGTATTACTGCCACACCAAACCTTAAATCAGAGTGAATAAATGGAGACTTGGCACACCACTTCTGAAAGGCTGCCGACCCCTGTATTACAGCATGATAATCCAAGTCATTCACTATGCAGGGTCTGGCTTACCTTTACAGATGTGCAATGGTGGAGGTGGATGTAAGGATACCTTCACCACACCCTTTCATTGCCAATGTAAGAGCAGTCTTACAGCAGAGCTCCCTCTGACTGACCTGGGAGTGGGTAGGAGTGTGCTGAAGGCAAAGCTGTAGCTTCACTCCTCTAAACAAAGGCTCATGAAGCCGTGTGGGGGAAGGTAGCTACATCCACTAGTGAAAATAGATTGACATAGGAGGTGGAGCTTTCTCTGCACCTGCTGAGATGGAGTGGGGAGCTATAGCACTGCTCACACAAACTGGGGAAAGGAAGGGGAACTTGGGTCTTCCTTTACCTAGACCCCTGGCTACTCTCCCCTCACTCCCAAAAGAACAAAGTAGTAGCAGGCGCATAGTGTCTACACACGTGGGAGCTTCAGGCGGCATTTGGCCTATCTGAGCCATACTGCCTCCCATGACATCTTTTGGGGAGAAGCAGCTATGCCTAACTTATTATGGGCTGTACCTAAATAACACAATCAAGTTCGCAGATGTTACCAAGGTGAAAAAATGAGCATGCCTTTGAATAAAGCTATCCCGATGCTCTTCATCATTCACCTGGTGATATTACTGAAAGTACCTACCTCTTGTGGGGGCAAAGCCGGCTTAAGGATTACTCCATCAATTGCACAACGTCCAAACAGAGCTGGATTGCCTTTTTTCAAATGTTTATATAGGTAAGAAAATAGGGCCAATCCCAAACCCCTTGAAATCAGTGGTATTTTTTCCACTGACTCCTTTAGGCTTTGGATTAGGCCCTTAATGTACAGTTAATTGGCTATATTAAAATACCATATGGTTTTCCTCCTCTGTCTTTATCTCTTTCATGTAAGGGGCAGAGTATGGGGGATGCACATTTATTTATATATGCAAGTATAGCCTTTTTCACTATTTACAGCTAGTTGTTTTGTAAAACCCTTGCAGCACATTCTAGAGCCATTGTATTTATTAGCAGGAGGCAATGCATTAACATATCCCTCCTTGTGACATAGACACAAATTTAGTTTTTTGGTAGGGAAAGTACATTGACATTGTTACAGTTAATAAGCCAGTTTATCAGGTAAGTCACACTGAAGATGAACTGAACATATTAATGGTCTTACTGAACAATGCAAATAACATTGCATATATGGTTCTGCAGTGTCCTCAACCAGCGACTTTGCTGTTACATTAATGATGTTATGGTGACTTTGCCCTTTCAGATAGTAAGAACCCTTTAAAATTATTCTTTAAGGCTAAATATACTACTGGTTATAAAAAGGGTCTTTCCTGTGAAGTTTCTGGGCCAGGTTCCCAAATGCTATAAACTAGTATAGTTTCACTGGTTTCAATGGGGCTAAGCCAATTTATACCCTGGCCCTACATCTCTACATTGGATGCTCATTTCGTGGATAGTAAAGAATGCAAGACAATAAAGGGTGATGGAATCAACAGGATTCATTTACATGCAGAGAAGTTCCTCCTACAAGCATCATAGAAACATGTTTTGGGCCGAGTCCTGCACTCACTGAAATCACTGAGAAAATGTACGCACAAATGAGTGGCAGTGGAATCAAGCTGAAGCCCAGAGCCCTGAATGGGTTGAGGGTAGGGAGAGTGACTCCAAGAAATAATCTCTGAGAAATTAAGCCCTGCATAAAAACAAGCACTGCTTAAGTCTTTGCAGGATTGGGGCTCTAGGTTTCAATACAATTTGTCCTGGCACAAAGCTTCTAAAGCTAGTGGATCCAGCGATTGGAAGATTCCCACTGCATCTACCCTGCCCTCCAAACTTGCCTATAAGCAAGAAAAATGTTGCTAAGGGTGTGCATTTGTGAAGCCCCAAAAGCCCTACTTAGTAGTGATTTGGTTTCTACTTGAGAGACAATAGGACTATTTTTTAAAAGTGAAAGTGGCTTTTGCATAAAAACTTCCAAATATCTAAAGCTGTGGATGTATATGTTAATATGCCAAAGTGTAACCATTGTCAAGAAAGCGAAAGTGATCTAGTGCAAGATTGCACAAAATGAAGAGGCATAATTCATCAGATGAAATTCAGTAAAATAAAAGTTTCAATACCACACAGGTCACTCAAGCCTTAGGTGCACTGGTTTCAGCATGAGTACTCATGGTAGAAACCACTATGCCTAGAAGACTTGTTTGCAGGATTGGGCCTACAGTTCTTTTGAATAGCTTTTTCAGCCTACACTGTGTCTTAGCGTGTCCTACTTCTTGCTGACTAAGCACTGAAATCTGTTATTTACATCCAAACACTGGCAATTTTAAAAATTTATGTAACTATCCCACAGGCATGCTAATCCATTTGCATCAACACTCTAGAGCTTCTGCCTGTAAATCTATTTTATGTTTGCTCTATGAAACAGGAAAACCTGACTCCCAACAACATGGGGTAAATAGTCTTAAACCAGTTTCAGGCACAGAATTGTTAGGTGTTACATACCATAATGAAAAAATCCATGATAAGATAATGCTTGGGTCAGAAGATTTATTTTCCACCAGGAATGTAGGGCACAAGAAAGGGGCAAATGCTTTTAGGCAAAGTATATGTTATAAGAAACACTTCAGCCAGAGCCAATGTACGCAGACAGGATCATGATCGTGAAAATTAACTTTAATTGACCTCAAAAAGGAGAAAAGAATCCATTTAACACAGTTTGCAGAATGTTTATTGTGGAATCATATTGTACGATGCAGCACTGCTATAAAATTACTCCCACAAAGTCAGCCCTTATTAAGACAAGTGTAATTGTTAAAAACAATCTGCCATGGATGAAACTGAAATAGAACAGGAATTCCTTTGTTTTCCAGAACTTCAGGCATAAAATATAGATAAATAGAATGTTTGATCGTCTAGCTACCAGCAGAGTTTCCTAATTACTTTTGTAAACTGGAGCTCCGCTAAACTCCGATCTATTCCCAGTGATCAGTTCATACTGGCTTATTAAATAGTTCCTTGGCTTATCTGAAGTCTCAGTACAGCAAGGATTTTTAGATGCTATGGCCCTAAGCTTGGAACTTGAAAGGAAGGACTATCCGGGAGTCTCCCTCTACATTTGTCATTTAAAAACAAGGCATGCAAGCCTTAGACATATCCCCAGCCATGTTTAGTTGCTTTAGAGCTCTCATTTCGGAGCAGCATTCATGCTATGTGATGTATTTCTATAAATTATTTCTTGAAAGAGAAACATATCTAAACTATGCACATCTGTAATTCTACTTCAGATAAAGTTCTCATTATGCAAGGATAGAACAGGAGGCAAGAATTGTGCCAGTTTTATTAAGGGCTCTATCCCAAAATGTAGAGCCCTATTTATGTTCCTGGACTTTCTGCAGAATCACAGTAATAATAAGCAGTGTTTACTTTCCACAGTTGAGCTCATTTTCTGCTCATACAATACAGCACTATTACACTAATTAATCTAGTTGCAGTCAGAAGCCAAACAAGAGCCAATAAGCCTGATATGTTGCATTAAGCAAAAGCAGCACAGCAATAGAGCAGTATATTATATTAACAGAGTACAAATATTTGCCCTTTTTATTGCACTCTTTATATAAAAATTATCTTTGCAAACCCGTTTAAATTAGTTTGTTTGCATCATGTTAGGTATCCAAAAAACTAAAAATATTAAGAGATGAGGAACTTATCAGACTACACATTAACCAGCACAAAACAAGTAGAAGCATGTCAAAGTAATTGTTTGCTCTCACTCAGTCTTAGCTACTTCCAAGTAAGAACAGGCACAGAGATGGGCTGAACTGGTTCAGGTAGTTCCCTATGCTGAAGATGAAGTTACAGATTCAGTTACTATAGAATTTAGACAGTGCCTCCAGGAAAGTTGGCTAAATGCAAGTGGGTCACTAGCAAAATGGAGAACTCCACAGATTTCCCCAGGCTTTGAGAGTTCAGGATTTTTTCCAACATAAGGGAGTTTCCGTTGGCATAGACACAGTATAATCAGGTATGCTCCCTCTCCACCCACCATTCCTCCCTCAGTGTAGGTGACACACTCAGCTCATGGCCTGCATGTACTATACTTTGGTAATCTCTGCCTAGCACGATGACCCCTGGAGGGCCATCACAAGCTGGCAGAGGTTAGAGCAGCTCTGAGGCTGTTCTAACTTATGCCCAGGTTAAACCAACAGCAAGGAAGTCTCCTCTTCTCCTAGGTCATGTGCCAAGTGTAGATCAGCTGACGTCAGTGATTGGGGTCATAGTTCCTGCTTGGATAACACTGAGGTAAAATTATCATAATACTCCTTATATTAAACATATGAATAGTTCCATTGGCTTGTATTCACATGAGCACAAAGGGGGTGATGGCATTGGATGCTATGTTTCTCTGTTAATCTACTCTTGTGTGTGAATTCATAGCTAAGGGTTAGATCCTGGTTAACTCTTACTGATGAAAGCAATTCTTACTGTTGGGGTCAAAGAGACTGCCCATGTAAGTAAGGGTTTATAGGTTCATGCTAAAAGTGTATTAGTAAATAAAATATATTGGAGACAGTTTTCCCTCCATCTGTTCATGGGCATATTGCTATTATTCTGCCTGATCCTGCACCACTGACATCAATGGGAATTTTGTCATTGACTTATTAGTAAAACTAGATCAGGCCCAATAGGAGGAGTGTATCTCATAACATATTAACCTTTAGGTACTGTGATGTCAGCATGTACTAGATAGATCCTTCACCAGTATCTGGGGCTCCTCCTTTGGTAAAAAGAATATTATGTGTATGTTACTCCAAACCATGGTATTTTACATTGTCTCACTCTCAGAATTTTTCAACTTCCCTTTTGAGTTCCAAGGAGCATTACTTATAAAGAAACGTAAATGTGTGTTCAATGAAATATAGATGAAAATGTTATGCTGTGCACCCCCTCAAAAGCACACAAGAATGGAACTCTTCTGCTCTATTCAAAATGTACTGCCCCACGGACTGAAATTCTAGTTCTCTTTCCAATCACTTTTAGAGAGCCATAAAAGGACCTTGAAGAGACAGTGCGGGCAGATGACCTGCCAAGAAGGCTGTTGAAAGGTAATGAAGAGAACCAGGATTGTCTTCAGGGGAGGAGTCAATGAGGGAGGGAGGCTGAAAATTCACAGCCATATCCAAATCCACATATATGCATGCTGCAAAACCTTGTGAGGACTGTGCAGAAGATTATTACACCATGGAACGGTCTCCTTGGAAATCCTAATCAACTGACACATTGTCCTCAATTCAGGTATGTGATTTGCCTTTTCTTATTGTAGCGATTTTGTAGTTTTTGAAAAACAGAACAGGTGCCTGGATGTAGCGCTCAGTTGCAGCTAACTGAGAACAAGCAACCAATTTTGGTTGAAACTATAGTCAAGAACGAAATTTTCAGACACATAAATGAACATAATTTGTTGGGGAAGAGCCAACATGGTTTTTGGTAAAGGGAAATCATGACTCATCAATCTGCTAGAATTCTTTGAGGGGATCAACAAGCATGTGGACAAGGGGGATCCAGTGGATACAGTGTACTTAGATTTTCAGAAAGGGACAAGGTCCCTCACCAAAGGCTCTTAAGCAAAGTAAACTGTCATGGGATAAGAAGGAAGGCCCTCTCATTCATTGGTAATTAGTTAAAAGATAAGAAACAAGGGGTAGGAATAAACAGTCAGTTTTCAGAATGAAGACAGGTAAATAGTGGTGTTCCCCATGGCTCTGTAGTGGGACCAGTCCTATTCAACATATTTATAAATGGTCTGGAAAAAGGGGTAAACAGTGAGGTGGCAAAATTTGCAGATGATACAAAACTACTCAAGATAGTTAAGTCTCAGGCAGACTGCGAAGAGCTACAAAAGGATCTGACAAAACGGAGTGACTAGGCAAGAAAATGGCAGATAAAATTCAATGTTAATAAATGCAAAGTAATCCACATTGGAAAACATAATCCCAACTATACATATAAAATGATTTGGTCTAAATTAGCTGTTACCACTCAAGAAAGAGATCTTGGAGTCATTGTGAATAATTCTCTGAAAACATCCACTCCATGTGCAGTGGTGGTCAAAAAAGCAAACAGAATGTTGGGAATCATTAAGAAAGGGATAGATAATAAGGCAGAAAATATCATATTGCCTCTGTATAAATCCATGGTATGCCCACATCTTGAATACTGTGTGCAGATGTGGTCGCCCGATCTCAAAAAAGGTATATTGGAATTAGAAAAGGGCAACAAAAATGATTAGGGGTATGGAATGGCTTCTGTATGAAGAGAGATTAATAAAACAGAGACTTTTCAGCTTGGAAAACAGACGACTAAGAGGGGATATGACTGAGGTCTATAAAATCATGACTGGAGTGGAGAAAGTAAATAAGAAACTGTTATTTACTCCTTCTCAGAACACAAGAACTAGGGGGTCACCAAATGAAATTAATAGACAGCAGGTTTAAAACAACACACAGTCAACCTCTGGATCTCTATGCCAGAAGATGTTATGAAGGCCAGGACTATAACAAGGTTCAAAAGAGAACTAGATAAATTCATGGAGGATAGGTCCATCAATGGCTATTAGCCAGGATGGGCAGGGATGGTTTCCCTAGCCTTTGTTTGCTGGAAGCTCAGAATGAGAGACAGGGAATGGATCATTTGATGATTCATTCCCTCTGGGGCACCTGGCATTGGCCACTGCCAGAAAACAGGATACTGGGCTAAATAGACCTTTGGTCTGACCCAGTATGGCTGTTCTTATGTGACTGCAAGGACAAAGTAGTGTGCATTCTATAAACAAAAAATGTGTTTTGTTAGAATAACCCCAACAAGGCATATGGGGCATTTGTTTTTTCACTGATTTTTAACAGAAGACTTCTTTATCAAAAGAGAAGGTACAATCTTACATCCACTTCCCAATCAGTGTACCCCTAACATTTTAGAGAAGACTACTTTTAGGTATAAGAAGGTAGTTTGGTATCTATGTTTATTCAATCCTTTAGGCCAGTGTCTCTCAACCTTTCCAGACTACTGTACCCCTTACAGGACCCTGATTTGTCTTGTGAACCCCAAGTTTCACCTCACTTAAAAACTACTTGCTTACCAAATCGGACATGAAAATACACAGCACACCATTACTTTCTTATTTGTACGATATAATTATAAAATAAATCAATTGGAATATAAATATTGTACTTACTATACACTGAAATATATCTAGAGCAGTATAAAAAAGTCATTGTCTGTATGAAATTTTACTTTGTAGTTTAGTTTTGCTAGCGCTTTTTATGTTGCTTGGTTTTACAACAGGCTAATATCTAGATGAGTTGATATACCTCCTGGAAGACTTCTTGGTACCCCAGGGCAGGGATTGGTAACCTTTGCCATGCGGCCCGCCAGGGTAAGCCCCTTCATGGGCCGGGCCGGTTTGTTTACCAGCCATGTCCGCAGGTTCGGCTGATCGCAGCTCCCACTGGCCACGGTTCATCGTTCCAGGACAATGGGGGCTGCAGGAAGTGGCGGCCAGCACATCCTTTGGCCTGCGCAACTTCCTGCAGCCCCCATTGGCCTGGAGCAGCGAACCACAGCCAGTGGGAGCTGCAATCGGCTAAATCTGCAGACGCAGCTGGTAAACAAACCAGCCCGGCCCACTAGGGAGCACAAGGCAAAGGTTGCCAATCCGTGCCCTAGGGGTACACGTACTCCTGGTTAAGAACCACTGCTCTTGGCCATGTTTGAATCTAGTGACCAAAGGCTAGCCAGCAGATGTTCTATAGCCATAGCTTAAAACACTGTTCTGTATTATCTCACTGTTACTTTAAACTTCTCCTTTCTATCTGTTGTATCTGTGGGACAGGGTGCATTTTATTTTATTTTGTTCCTGTATGGCACCTAGCACAACATCTGAGCCAGGTTGCTGATTGGGACCTCGGGGCACTACCCAACTACTGAAACCACTAATGCTAATAATTTGGAATTCTGTATTTAGAATCTTAAACCCCACTTGCACCTGAGCACCTTTCAAACTTATAATGGACCCCTGGAGTTGAAGGCTATTCACAAAGCAGCTACTACCCCACCATCCTTCTTAGAATTCTCACAGCAGAAATTCCTTAAAGTACTGAAGAAGATCTAAGCTACTTAATGAGATTCTAACCCATTTTCATTCTGTCTGGGGAAAGACCGATCCTAGGCCATTGGTAATAAAGATCACCAATGCCTTTTTTCAAAATAAGTCTGCCACACACTCTAAAATATGCAATAATTCAGCCGATGCTCCAAAATCACTCAATTCAACAGACTTCAACTACCTCCTGGTATCTCTTTTCCCATCTCTGAGCAGGGAAATCGGGAAGCTTGCCCATGATAAACATGCACCTCTCAAAAAATGTAACTAAGCCAGAAGTAGGGGAAAGGAGAGGGGAAAGAAAAAATAATGATCTACATGAACAGGGGTAGGGGACAGAGAACGTCAGTAGTGATACTTTTGTTGACTCTGATACCATGGTGATACACCTACCTATTTCCCATTACCTGTCTCTGGAGTCTACCACCTCCATACGTGATGACATTTCAGAATTTGTTATTTTGAGGACCAGTTTGTCTCTTTTTTTGTCTACCTCTCAATACTATGTTTATCTTTCCTCCGTCCTCTGATGAGGCTTTAGCAGAAGTGTACATCTTCTTCTAAAGGGTTAGCTCATTAAATAAAATGTACTGTATTTTTTTAAAAGAAGAGAAAGAAAGGAAAAAGGAAGGCAACTGTGGGTATCATGCAACTGACATCAGGATGAAAAGACTCTAATAAATAATTCCTCAAAGCAGTTACAAGCGATAGGTTGTGAATTTGCTTACTTTATTCCTTCTTCCAGCTATATAGCAACATTTTCAATTTGCTAAATTATCTTTAGGCTCATGTTCAAGATGACTGTCAGGGAACAGACTCCATCCCAAAGGCAGATTAATTATCTCAGTGGCCAAAGATCTCAAAACTTGAATATGAAAGGTTCATGGCCTGCTTATTCTGAAACTGTCATTTATATTCTCAATATATAAGTGTATTTGATGAGCTGATTTAAATACTCTGAAGTGAAAGGGGCTTGATTGCCACAATCATTGATTTAGTTAGGTCATTTATGGTGGTTTTATATCACAAATGCTCTTTATAGCCATAAGAATGAAAATCTAGTCTTCTAAAGAAAGCCTCTATCACTGACATTCCTTTGAGTATATTGTACACTGTATATGAAAACTCTTATAAGCAATTGATAAAATGGCTTCAATCACTTTTACAACAAAAAGCATGATTACATAGTGGGAAGCTGCAGTCAGACTCAGAGTATTTTATATATATATAAAATCAAATTCTGCATTCATTAGATAGAGGGAAGAAAAAATATTTTTTACTAAAAATCTCAAAAGGAATCTATTAATAAAGTAAAGTCCCCAGAGTTATTCCTAACCAGATGATAAGCATAATTCAAATATAGGATTTGAATGATGCCCTCAAGTGCCATTACTGATGGCATTAATTAATACACTCTAAGCATCATCTAAATAATCAGTTCCTGCATTGTGAATAATTGCTGAAGTCACAAATTTGCAGTTATTGTGAGAATAAATTATTGTTGAGTTTACCCCCATCAAGTTTATAATCATTGCAATTTTACAATGATTTAATAATACTGCTTGCTTTTTGAACAGTTTCACATTAATTTTTCCACCCTTAAGTGCTATGTTGAATTTCAGTTTTAACTGCTGTCGTAAATCAAAGGATTATACCAAAAGTAACACAGAATGGAAAACTCAGAAGCCTACCTGAAAGGTCTTCTAGGATGAGACTCACATCAGAGTTAGCAGTGTCTGACGGTGTTCTATCCTTTGAACTTATAAATATTTCTTTCTGCACATTAATCAGAGAGGAAAAAGATAGAGAAAATGGGGGGAAAAAAACCAGAGATTTGGCTTATGCTAATGAATGAAAAGATGTGCCATTTACAGATGTGATGTTTTGCTTTAAATAGAAACCATGAAAGGAAATGTACTGCTATTACTGTTCTTAGAAGATGTAAAGGTTTATGTTGCCAAGAAAAATAAATGGAATAGTGCATCCTTTGTAGTGGATATTAATAGACATCCTAAGAATGGTGATAAGCCATGTAAAGCAGTCCAGAAACCCTAGTTGTTCCCTACTGAGGGGTTAACAGTGTAGTGTAGGCTCAGCTGTGGTAAGGTTTGTAGAGCCTTTCATCCCAGGGGAAGAACTGGGAGGCAGAATTCCTGCTGGTTGCAGAGAAGCTATGGCCTCAATTCCCACGGATTTAAATTTGGAGACATTCCTAAGCACTTTGCGGAAATGCAGCCTGTGTGTTCCAACTAGCCTCCTTTATGAATGCAAATTATATTCTCCAGTTCCAGTGGCTAGTGCATATAGTGAAGAGTAATGGCACCACTTCTTCTGAGACTCAGTGCACCCTTTGGAGGGTAAGAATTCTGCTTTGTTCTTATGGCAAAGAACAGTGGGGCACACAAAAGGCTAACACCAGAGTAAGTGAAAGGCAGAATACGGCTCACTATGATCAATGTAGACTTTGACCAAAACCAACCTTTCTATTGGAGTAAGGCATATGTCACCATAGTGATTCAATCAACACAGAGTCTCTTAAACAAAAACCCTCATTATGATGGGCTGGACTTTTACTGCATCTTGCTTGGGCAGTTTCAGAGTCTCCTTCCCTTCCAAAGCCCTTTCCCCATTTGGGAATCTTACTCCAGTCTTTCTGGATTCATAGATGCAGTAATCTTCAGTCTCTAAATTCTCCTTTAAGAGACTCTATAGAGCTCTGGATTGTTTAGGGTGGCTATGTATGGCTAAACCCCAGATCTGAGTTTATCTTCAATCCCTCCTGGTAGTGTTGGCTGATACCTGGTCTGATAAGTCCTTGCCAGCAACAGAGGTCTATAAGCTGTCTTTCTCCCCCTGGCTTTGTTGCAAGAGTCAGATAACTCTGAGCTACAGCAGCTTTCCCCCGGTTGTCACCCCTTCCTGTTCCCTTTTAAGCATGCTTCCTCCAAGTGGTGCAGGCTCTACAAGTGTGACTATTTTGTACCGGTAGTATCCAGAGGAGCTTGTTAGCCTTCTTGTGATCGGGACTTAGGTGTGCTCCATCACACACAGATATAGATTACCCTAAAGTTTGTGAAAATTTGGACTCAGACTGTTGTATTTCAACCCAACTCTATCATCAGTAGAATCAAAATCCTGAATCGCAACATTCCCAAACTTTGGGAAAATCTGATATATGTGTAAATCTGACCCTTGCTGCCAGGACTGCTATCCATTATGTATTCCAGTTAGTCGAATTTTGTAAAAAAACATAGGGCTAAATCCATCTCTATACATGTACCATATAGGGGCTATTTTTTTGTTGTTAGTTTATTATTTAGATATGATCAGGCTCCAAATACAGAGAGGTGATCATAATTTTTTATAACTTCTATTGTCTGCTCTTTACCGTAAGATTTAACATACTGCAGAATTCCAAGGCTGAGAGCCTAATATAGATTTTTTTTTAATTTTCAGTCATAATACAGAAATTCATCACATGTAGACAAAGAATAAGAAACGAAAGTAAAACCAAAAGCCAACCCACTAAGAAACTCTCATTGTAAACTACATTCATAGCACAAACAAACATTTTAATCCTGAGACACACAGTTCAAACATAGAAGCAAAATGGCCTGAGTATTACCATAAAATTCCAAATGAGATTCTACTGGTATTATACAATAATTTAAAGCTCATGAAACAACAAGGAAATAGAATTGAAGAACAAAAAGGAAATAACTGATATGGCTACAAGAGCAGCATCTTACCAGACTGGCTGGGTATTTTATGATACAGAAACTTGAATAGGCAATAGCCACCATTTAACAAGCTGTAAGCTGCTTTATACTTTTCATTGCATTGTTCATGTTATTTGCAATTTTGTCTCTCATTTAGATTAAGTGTCCTAGGATATGCCCTTTAAGACCCTGTGGATATATGTTTTATAATCCGTAAGGCACCAAATCCTTTAGACCATATTTATCTTTGTCATAACAACACAGCTCTTTAGATCAAAGAGCTCAACTTCAAGGAATGCAATATTAGTATGTAGGTAGCAAGACCTCTGAAGACATTCAGTAGCATGTTATTTACCATAGTATGACTAATGCAGAAAAAAGGAGGGAATTACAAAAGAATAAAACAATCTTCATAGTCATTAAGGTCAAAATTCTGCCCTGATTTTGTGAAACCACATAAGCGAGGTTGCAAATAAAGCTAAACTGTAACAGGGAAGTCAATGGAAAGATTTAATGGGATCAGGATCAGCCCAGGCCCACAGTATGCCACAACCTTCCTTCATTTTTTAACTCTAATCTTGTTAATGTAGAGCTACACTCAGGCCATGCAGTGCTGTAGAATACATCAAGACAAGTGAACACACTGCGTTTGGTTGCCTAATTACAGAAGCCTAGAGGTGCTGAGTGCTCAGAACTACAGCTGAAGTTAGTGAGTGCTCAGCACCACTAATGCCTCCAAAAGAAACAAAACTAAACAAGTCCCCTAGATGTTCTAAGTGTGCACTCAGATATTTGAAGGCATTCTAAATTAGTAGAAATTTCTGAAACTAAAGCTAAATGTCAGAAGAAAAACACAAAGGAGTTTATCATTCCCCGTCTCTCCGCAGGTCAGAGTTCTCTCTAGCTGCTTCCTATTGAAACTTTGTTTTAACATAATAGGAACATCTGAGTGGATTGGAGGCAGCAACTGTTTGCAGGTTTGTAGAATAAAGTAGTGACCAATATGAAGTCTAATATATCCCTTAAACTAGACCCCATGTACATAAAGCTGTTGCTACAGACAAAAAATATTTAGCCTGCAATTCTATGCATTATGTCATTCACAATACAAAAGTAATGCATAATATTCATCCAGTTACTCTTTGCTTAGGCTTACTGTTTCCCAAACCTTAGACTCTATGACGTTGACCCAGTATTACCAGGACAGTTAACAGTGGAACAATATTTACTCTCTCCATTTTTTTCTGTTGCAGGAGGAATACACACACATAATGCCGTATCCAGTTATACTGGTGTAAATCAAGAGTGACTCCATTATTTACAAGTGTGTAAATGAGATCTGAATATGGCCTGTTGTCTATTGTAAATTTAAGAAGCAGTGAAGTGATTCATTAAATTGACCTTTAAATGTCTTGGAAAAATAAGAACAGCTTAGTTATGTTTGTCTTGGGTGAAAAACAGCTGATTGATATGGACAACTTCTAGACAAGCTAGTCACAAAGAGAATAAAAATAATCTGACTTCACAAAAGTGCTGTAAAATTTCTGGACTCCTGCCAGATTTTGTGTGTTAAATTTAACAGTCTTTGCAAAAGGATCCAAGGAAAACATAATTTTTTGCTGCTGCTACAGGGCTGCTGCAAGGGAAATGCATTCTGACAGTCAGAGACGACGAGTTCAAATGCTACTATCAGCTTTTCCTATGTACAGCAATTGAAAGCATTAAATGCTTAGCTAACCAGGGGAGCCACATAGCTTAGTATCTGATAAACCTCCTAAGTAGAAAATTACATATTTCAGTTCAACAATCCCTCCTCTCCTTTCAGAATGGACTAACCCAAGAAGTCACATCTCCCAATGAATTAAAAAAAACACATAGTATATCACAGAATCATAGAATATTAGGGTTGGAAGAGACGTCAGGAGTTCATCTAGTCCAATCCCCTGCTCAAATCATCCCAGTCAGGACTTTGTCAAGCCAGGTCTTAAAAACCTCTAAAGGATGGAGATTCCACCACTTCTGTAGGTAACCCATTCCAGTGCTTTAAATAGCCATATGTTTTAAGTAGCCATATGTTTTACATCGCCAGTGAGCTAACTCAAGTGGATTAGTGAATAATAGATTGCTTTCAAAATACAGGAAGACAGAATTTCCTTTTTAACTTAGAGCTCATAATGGAGTTAGCTGAAATAAAGAGAATCATTTTCAAGCAGCTTCACCAATTAGGTGATCTTGAATAGTTATAAGGACTAATTAGGCCTCTCCAGTGTAACTAACAGAATCGCTCTCCTGCAAAGATTACTGCAGCTGTCTCAGACTTGGGCCTTGGCTACTGGAATCCTTTCTGTGGAATGGATGAAAATTTGTACTAAATGGAAAATGTGTGTCACAAACAGATTATGAAAAACTGAAGGCAAACAGACAATGTGCTTTGATGGGTGTTGTATGTAATTATGATAGGCAAGGGAATTTCACGCAAGAAAAGCTCAGGATGTGTGTCTCACACACATTTGATTATATAAAGGCAGGTTCTGCTATGCTTATTCAGGTCAAGTAGCACCTGTGGCCACAATAAATCTTATTTACTTCATTCCATCATGAAGAATTATTTGCTAAACAAGAGTAGAACATTTGGTTTTCCCAGCAAATAGGCAGTCAGGGCAAAATCCACCAGCATAAATGAATGATAGTTGGGAAGGTGAAATCTTCCCCCAATTGAGGGCCAATATGTGAGTCTTCAGCACAGCCCCCTAACAGCTGCTATTCCAGCTAATGGGTTTGAATAATCTTTTCACCAGCAATGTACTTTAATGGGAAGACTATCCTACCTCCCACGTCCCTGGTCTAATGTATTTCTGTATGCATCTTGTTCCTCTGCATGGTATTTTGCACAAAAGGGGACAATCTGGCACAACATCTGTGTTTTAATGCCTTTCTTCTCATTTGGGAGGACCTTTAATTGTACACGTTTTATTCACATGAAGGATTTCATGAATTATCAATAAAATCTGTCATCATATGTGTCACTGGAGTGGAGAGAGCAAATACGTAAACCACAAGGACAAAAAGAATTCCTTGTACCTCAGTGATTACACTTTAAATATCCTCAGGCCCTACCTGGACTTTTAATCTGTCCTTTCTATTATCTGTTTGATATAATGGAATACACAGAAGTGGAAAAAACAAAATGTAACCCTTTAAAGTGTTAAAGTCTTTTGCATCTACTGAAAGAGCTTTCATATTGCCATGCTAGGAGGTGCTGAATGTGATAATCTGAAAACAATACAAATGCCTTTACAAATCATGACAAAAGCAAGTGGGAAAGGAATATTGGGTTTTTTTAATGTGACCTACAAAAATCATGTCCTTTGTTTTATAAAAAATAAACAAAACATGAAGCAAAAGATTAAACACAGGGTTGAACTCCCATTTTTTCTGGCATGCATTCACCTTATTCAACTGCTTTGCCGCTGTTTTTGCTTGCCAGATAGTGGGCTTTCATATCAATTGACAAATTACAAAAGAGCAAAGGTCTCTGGTTTGTCCAGTCTGTTTCTCCAAGATATGGATGGAAGGAGTAACCAAAGGACTCACTGCCAGAGACAAGTAGTAGAAAGAAAAGGCAACTGTACGTTGAGCAGGCTACTCTAGGTGCTTTCATAACAAAATGAAAGCTGGCATTCCACAGTTGTGGAGAACCACAGATATGCTAGCTTCATAGAAATTTCCTAGATCTTGCTTTGCTGAAATTTTAGCCAGGAGTAAAGTACAGCACAGCAACTGTAAGGCACTACAGTGAATTGATTTATGTAAGGAACAGGTAAAGTACTCACCTGTATGAGGGATAACTGCTAAGGTGCAAGATTACCCATAGACACGGGTAAAATTGAATTTAAATTTCAGGCACCTCAACCCAGTTGTTACCCCTTTTACTTGGTTTTATTTCTAGAGGTGTCAGGGTTCTAAAATATGCAATCAGTGAATAAACAATGGCATTCTAAAACCAACTATATTTTGACATTAATAGAATCACAGATACTTTATCTGTTTTTAAAAGACTACTGATATCTACTAAATAATTGCATTGCACAAGTCTTCAACTTGTTTAACCTCCAACTGACCTATTAATATGCATTCTAAATCACCAGAAATATAACCGATAACACCAAAAACATGTAAGCCTTTCCCTAAGGTCACATGGACAGAAAAAATAGGTAGAATGAATTGCACACTTCAATGTAATCTTTACAGGGCACCTTATATTCATTTCCATATGGACATAGGCACAGAATGTGAACAGCCACTTGGAAAGCCGGGGAAGGTTTTTTTCAGTGTGAAGAATTGCCTCTGTGAAAAAGACACAGCTAGGTTTGTGATGGAAGCTTCTCACACTGAATGTAATGCTGCTCCAATTGACTTCAATGGGAAGGCTTGAGCAAACTGCACATGATCTCTTGGTCATCTCCAAAGTCCTTTTCAATGGCTTTTCATTTCTAGTTAGTCTCTCTTTGGCTTCTAGGATGTTGATTACATTTTTTCATTAGTTGCGCTGGACTTTTCCTCTCCTTGGCTTCCCCATGTCACATGCAAAAGCAGACTAGCAGACTGCTGGAACTCAAAGAGTCCAACTTTACTGTATAATAGCGTATTCCATATTAAATCTGCATGTGACTTGATAAATGTGAATCTGATGATTTTGCCAAGAGCACAGTGATTAAACCCGGATATCATTCTCCATGAGCTTAAGGATTTGGGATGAACACATTAGAAGACTATTATCTCTAACGACAGAGTCTTGCATATAACCTGATGATTCTAGCTAGGACCTCTAATCTTCTGAAGGCGCAAAAAAATCCTTTATAATAACCCCATAACAATGGAATTATGTGCCCATAAATTTACTAATAAAGCACTCCCCTCATCCCAAGAAATCATGTCAATATCTTTATATTCTTCAATATTAAAAAAAAACCCCACTCACTATAATCTTACTGTTCAACCATGTAATAGCTTTATCAATTCAGGGCCTCTCTAGTGATTTACAACTCACTGAGTATAGCTCAAAATATTCTTGTCTAATATACGTGCCGATAACGCTCATGTATTCAAATGACAACATCAGCCCACTTCCAAATGAGAAGGTAAGATTGCTAGCTGCAGAAATCTTCCATTATTCTATCACAAATGAAGAAAAGTTTCAATTTTGTTTTGTCACAAGTATACACTGTTCAGTCTCTTATGCTAGTTTATGTAACATGCTGGGGGAGATATTAACTCTAAACAATTGAAAAAAAAAGGAAGCTATTTTAGTTCTTACCAATTTTGTACTGAATTTAAAAAAAACATACATTTGCTAACTCTGCTCTAATTAAACTAATTATTTGTATTGTAGTATGCTGTGAAGTGCCTAGGTTGTCATATTGTTAGATACAGCAAGTACTTATAATAAAATACATAGCACCTGCCTCTAACAGATAATAATCTATCATTAAGACAAGCCACAACAGGTAAAAGAAAGCAAACATATCATTTCCTTTTTATCATATGCCAAAAAGTCACTTCATTGTACAACCTTAATTATTCAATTCTGTAGAAGAAATTTTTGGCAAAATTAGATAGTTATAGTTATTCCTTTTAGCATGAGCCTTTCTTTATCCAGTTTTATCCCATGGAGGTACTGTGAGATCCCCAAACACTGAGAAAGCTGAATTATATTAATGGACTTTTTTTTTGTACAGGCAATTAATTATATTGGAAGTACATTAAAGCAAATAATAAATCAATTTGTTCAGCTATTTTTTCCTGCAGACTATAAAACCTGTTCACCACCATATAACCACAGCTTTCTCATAAGCGTTATTATTTTGGGGGGTTATTCAAGGACTCACCCATTCTCCATATTTAGATATTGCACTGCTCAGATAATTTATGACAGAAAATGAAGTTCCCCATACTGGTTCAGTAGTCTCAATAATTTCATAGAACTGCACTCTCACAAGAACATTTTATTGTAACCATAAATAAATACTTATAGTATACTGCAGATAATTGATGTTAGCAGTGACTAACTCTGTTAATAACAGCTCCCTCAGATGGTCTAAATAAAGTTTATTTATGGACGCAGGGGAGCTGTATAGTATACGCACCACAGACATCAAAAACAGATCAAATAAGTGATGTTTCAGTTCTGTGTGAAGGTAATAAACATGCTTGCATTTGCTAAATTTATATGTATCTTACCTCACTCCTTTGCTCTTCAGTGGCACATAAGCCTTCGCATTTCTAGGAGTGTTATAGCATTTCCTGACTCTTCCGAACTGTATTTTTCCTGAAGGCTTAAGGGTTTTTCTTCCCCTGTGGAATCCCTAACATGTTGGTTGCGTAATAGCACTGAGTGCATCATGAACATTTTTTTCCACTCTCCATTAAAACATCAATAATAGTGTGGATGGGTCTCATCACACTTTCTATTAGGAATACATTCATCAATACTTTCTAAAGAGTTAATACATTATTAAGACATATTCTACAGTTGTTACAGACATGAGTAGTATGTGTTCTCGCATAACCCACGTGCCTAATGGGGCAATAACTCTTTAAGAGATCTATTGGTGGGGAGGGTAGGAATGAGTTGTATCTGGGTCATTGTTGCTAGGCTGATGCACAATTAGCTCTCCACACTCAGAAGTTTTCGGAATTGGGTGCGGTCATCTTGGGGTATGCTCAATAGTTCTTTGTTGCTAAACTCAGACCCCATGAAGGCAAGTAGTCAGAACAGCTGCTTTGCAAAAAAAACCGTGTGCACTGTGAAAAGCTGAGCCCCAAGTGCAAAAAGCAGTGTTTCCCCTAACTCTGATACATTTTGCAGCAGATTTGGGTTTTTTAAAAATCTATGCACTTAACTGAGTAGTAGGTTAATTGGTTAGCTGACTAGATGTGTGATTTTAGCAGAGGAGAAAGAGTCTGCATCATTGGTCCCCAAAATTTTGTCTCATCCCTCTTTACCTGTAATCCTTCTGTGCCCCCTGGGACCGAGGCTGGGGCTGAAGCTGTGACTAGAGCCACAGCCAGAGCCAGGAGCAGAGCTGTGGCAGGGGCCAGGAGTCAGGCCACAGTCGGAGGCCGAGACTGAGGCCGGGCAGTGGTTGGAGCCTGGAGTCAAAGCTGAGGCTTTGGCTGGGGGCTGGACAGGTTGGATGGTGCTCCTTTTCCACCCCTAATGGGGGGTTGCCTGCACCCTACCATGCCCCCCGAACATTCCTCCATGTTCTCCTAGGGGGCGCATCCCACAGTTTAGGGACCACTGGTCTGCATGGATTCCAGATGAAAAATTCTACAGGCAAGTGGAGGGAAGATGTTGCTTGTGACTCAAACTGTACAGATTTGGTGATCAAAGACTCAGAATCATGTGAGCTTAACCCAAGGTTTTGGAAACTGTGATTTCTTCTCACTGTGTTTCTGTGGGGACAGTCCTGTTTAGATTTAATTTTTCTTTATGTATAATGCTGAAGATAATGTATGTGGCTTATAAGATAAATATTATATTGGAAAAAAAATTATTTGTTGTTTCTTTATAAGATTCTATAATATTAGTATTTTAAGAATTAAGTTAATCTCTTTTGTTCTTTTGGACTTGATTGTGGGAAGGTTGATCCTGTGCAATCCTTGCTGAAAATCCTCAGTGCCTGAATTTTGGGTCTCCAGGTGCTTTTTTATGGGAGTTGGGTTTTTAGGCACTGGAGAATGGCAATGACAAACTCTAGCCCACCCAAAGGTTACAACAGCATATCAGCAGAGGTATTATACATGTTTATAAGCCATTGTTTAAAGTAACCTATTGACCTACTGGTCTAACAATATATACAATCAACTAACCCTTTGTTAAAGAATGTGAGTTTATGAAGGGCTAATAAATTATATATAAATGTAACCTTAATATACAATGTGATCAATGTGGATATTTTTAAATAGGAGCTCCATGGGATTATTGAGGTTTGTCGCTCTAAAAACAGAATTTTTAGGGGTAAAATCCTGTCAACAATGAAATCAATGTTAAACTCCAATCGGCTTCAATAGGGTAAGAATTTCACCTTTGGTACTTCAGTTACAGTGGTGGTATTGATGGCACATTATCATCATAGTATCTTAGTGTATGCATTAATGAATGTGTCCTCCTGACCATGTTCAGAGGCCTGCCAACAGAGCAAGCCATCCACCCACTTTTGCATTCAGGGAGTGGAAGTAGCCACAATACAAAAATCTCATGTCTCATCGCTTTAAGGGGTGAGAGAAAGGGGCTCATTGTTTCCTCCCTTCCCAGGGGATCTACAGAGCAACAGTCATATGGGTCCTTATATATAGAAGAGGAGTCTCAAACAATTTCATTCTTAGAGATAAATAAATATAGTTTTATGGTTGGGGTATTTTTCCACTATAAATGCTAACAATTTCAAAATTAAATCTGTTTTTGAAAACCAGCATTAGGTTTTTTAAAGAAATCCTTGTTTAAATGTACTTATAATGCACTTGAGGGTCACATTTTCAATGAGGCTACCATTTTGTGCTTGCAGTTTCAAGCATAGTGTATACAAAAAGTAAAACTATATCTCTTACATGCCCAAATTGTGTGTTCAGATTTTGTGTCATTGGTTGTGGGTGCAAAAACAAAGGATAATTTGAAATGTTGGCCATGGAAAATTTGTGGTCACCTGTTAAATGTTTAAAGTAGAGATATTGCCATCATATTTGTATTTTTCATGAGTAAATTGCTTTAAGTTTTTTAAATGGGATCCCTTTTTTCCTATGCTTTAAAATATGAAAATACCTCTCACAAAAATATTGTCTTTTGGTTATAGTGCTAAACTAATTGTTTGTGGTTCTGATTTATTTCAAAGATTGGAGTCAATCACAGTGTTCCTCTGAATATATTCTCTCACTTCCTCTCATCCTACTCAGAGACCCATAGACTTTAAGGCCACAAGGGACTATCATGATCATTGAGTCTGACCTCCTGCACATTGCAGGTCATAGAATCTCACCCACCCACTCCTCTAATAGGCCTATAACCTCTGGCTGAGTTACTGAAGGCCTCAAATCTTGATTTAAAGACTCCAAGTTACAGAAAATCCACCATTTACTGTAGTTCAAATCAACAAATGACCAGTGCCCCAGGCTTCAGAGGCAAAAAACTCCAACGGTCTCTGTCAATCTGACCCAGGCGATCAATCAGTTAAATTCTAAACCTGTAGGCATGACCCACCAGACCAGGAAAGAACTCTCTGTAGTAACTTGGAGCTCTCCCTGTTCAGTGTCCCATCTCCAGCAGTCTCATCATACCATACCCTCCATAAACTTAACTTGTTAGGTTTTTTACACCTCCCCTGTCCCCTCAGAAAACTATTCCAGAACTTCATTTCTCTGATGGTTGGAAACCTTTGTCTAATTTCAAGTCTAAACTTATTTTTGGCCAGTTTATATCCATTTGTTCTTGTGCCAACATTCGCCCTTAACTTAAATAACTGCGGTCCCTCTCTGGTGTTTCTCTCTGATATATTTATAGAGACCAATCGCATGTCCCCTTATCCTTCATTTTGTTAGGCTAAACAAGCCAAATTCCTTAAGTCTCCTCTTGTAAGATAGTTTTCCATTCCTCTGATCATCCTAGTAGCCCTCCTCGGCACCTGTTCTAGTTTGAATTAATCTTTCTTAAACATAGGACAGCAGAATTGCACAGAGTATGTCATATAAATGAGTCACCTTTGCACTGTGTAGTGGTAACAGCACTTTCTTGTCTCTACCAGAAATACCTCACCAGATGCATCTTTCGATTGCATTCGCCTTTTTCACAACTGCATCACATTGGCAGCTCATAGTCATCCTGTGATCAACCAATACACCCAGGTTTTTCTCTTCTTCTGTCACTTCCAAGTGATACATGCCCAGCTTATATAAAAAATTCTTGTTATTAATCCCAAAAGCATGATCTTGCGCTTTTCACTGATACATTTCATCTCATTTATATTACTTCATGTATTCAAGATCATCCAAATCATCTTGTGTAATATTCCCATCCTCTTCTGTATGGGCAATAGCTCCCAACTTTGTGTCATCTGCAAATTTTATTACCACATTCTCACTTTTTATGCCAAAGTCATTACTCTGTACACTATAAAGATTGCAATCAGTGTGAAGATAAATTACAGGTTCAGACAAGAATTTGTTCGGTGTTTCCTATATATAGTTAAATATACAGACTTTGAGAGATTAAACCGCACAACACAGGGCCTAAAGGTTCAATATCTTCAAAATAATGCAACAGTTTTCAATTTATTTTTGCATACATATACACCTGGAATTTAATCTCTGATTTGTGTTACAGACAGGCATCCAAAACAATTGTGCAAAACACAATGACTTGTAGGAATTTGTAACAGCAGTTTCCAAATTACAGCCTATGGCCCCGATGGTCCATGAAGCACTCGCTGTTAGTATGGAGACAGTTGACTGGTGATATCGTCCTAGCTCATTCTCCTTGTTTCCAACTGCCAAATTGTATTGAAAGAAGCTAAAGCTACATAAAATGTTTTCCTATTTAACTTTTCCAAGTAAGCCCTTACTGTAGTTTCTACAGGGATGTTATGCAGTCAAAAATAGGAGGGCAGGAGATCTGCACTAGTTGGAATGGGAGGAGAGTACTGATCCAGGAGGCACTCCTTCAATTACATTTTGCTCTGTGCTTTCAAAGAAGTGTAAGATTTGCATAATGTATAATACTATGACTCCAATATGGAAAACTGAAAAAAAAGTCATCTATTCCTGAAACAGGATGACAAATGAGAGATGGATGGGGGCATTTGATGAAGCATGTGTGCATTTACACAGTGCTTTATTTAATGCTGTTGAAATGAAAGGGTAAAGTAATGTCAGCAAAACCTTTACTGCAGCATAGTTGCCGTATGTTAGCATATATCTGCGGTAACTCTGACATCAAGTAGTAGTTTAAATTGCAAAATTGATTGAATTCAAAAGAGACCCTATCCCCCTTGGCCATTTAAAGAGGGGCAGAATCCATAAACTGTGCATTCTTGGTGGTATCAGGCTATTTAATCATTTTCCTATTAAAATAATCAAAGACTAGAATACATCTAATGAGAAACCATATGCCCTGAATATTTCAGATCTTTACTCTTAAATAGGTAAAATGCTACCTCCCTTCTCAGAGTTTTGATTAGATTAAAATTGGACACAGGCAGAGTAATTCACAACTTCCCAAGTATCAGAAAGGAAGGGGGTAATAAGGAAGAATTTTCTTGAAAAATAAAATCATCAGGGAAAATGGGCAAGGTGCTGCATGATCTCTTGGGACCTCTGAGTGGTGCATTTAAGCAAATATATTCACATAAATCTCAACCTTTATTTCAACATATGCATAGGATGTTTCTTTAGTAAGTTGTGTAAATACATACTGAAGCTCCCATGCTTGTCTGAATGGAAATATCTCGCACAGGGGAATGAAAACCCACATCATTTTCTTTCAATTCTTTATTGGCAGCAGGGCAGGAGTTCTTAACCATGGCCCAGGGAAGAGACCATGCCTTGGCTCACTAACATGAGGTTCTCCTGGGATCTACCAGAAGCCAAGGGTATTGCAGAAAGATGTGTTGTCTATCCCCTTCCTGGTTAATGGCTCTGACTCCCAGATAGCTCACATAGCACCTATGCTGCTGAGGCCTCCCCCAGCTGCAGGTCCCCTGGAACCTCACTGGTGGGGAGATTCAAAATTGCAGAGGGGAGAGCAGCATATGTTACTACAGATCCTTTCTGTAATAATATATGTTGCGCTTTTATCTGTACCTTAAGCAGTCCATAGGAAGGATAATAAAAGTTCTGAAGCTCTTAGCTTATGAGAGAAGCCCTGCATCATGCACAATGTACCTTACAAATAGTGCAATGAAGGAGGCTACAGTTCCTGCCTTATTACCTTACCTTCCATGCTTTTGTATGCTTGTCTTAAGTAAACATCAAACTTTTTGAGGTCCTCCCACCCCACTCACACAAATTATATGTATTCTCCCAGCATGCAGGTGGGTTTACTGCCTTGGAAAGTGAAAGCAGCAGCAGCCGGGGCTCCTATTCCTACTGTGTAGGGAAGGAGCCATGCAGGGTTGGGGGGCACAGGGACCAGGAGCCCTCCAGCCTCTCCCCCAGAGCCTGGGGGGTTCATGCCCTTCCAAGCAGGTGCCTAAGCAGGGTGGCCTGAGGCTCCAAGGTCAAGCTGTCCCAGTCTGGGGTGGGGGGCCCAGCTCTGTGTCGCTGTCCACGAGGTGTCCTCCACATGTCTGGGCCCTTTTTCCAGCAGCTAAGCCGCCCGGCTGCAGGCTGGGCAGGGCGATGCAAGGATGTTCCGCGGCCTAAGCGAAATTTCCACCTTGCACCTTCCCCTGTCCCTGAGTCCCCACCCTGAGGTGCCCCCCTCCCCGTGAGGCAGCTCCCACCCTGAGGCGCCCCCCCTACAGCAGCTCCCCACCCCCTACCCTGAGCTGATTGGCACTGCAAGCCTGGGAGGCAAGAGAAGTGAAGTAGCCACGGCATGGCTCTGGATAGGACAATTACCTCCCGTGTTTTATATATGATATTCATGTTAATACATCTCAGAATGATATTTTCACAACTGCATCACACTGTTGACTCATATTCATTTGTGAACTACTATAACCCCCAGATCCTTTTCAGCAGTACTAATCCACCAAGTCAATAATTCTCCATTTTATAGTTGAGCATTTGATTTTTCCTTATTAAGTGTAGCGCTTTGCACTTGTCTTTATTTAATTTTATCTTGCTGATTTCAGACCAATTCTCTAATTGGTCAAGGTCGTTTTGAATTCTAAACCTGTCCTCCAAAGTGCTTGCAACCCTTCCCAGCATAGAGCCATCCACAATTTTTATAAGCATACTCTCTATTCATTATTCAAGTCATTAATGAAAATATTGACCAGTACCAGATCCAGGAGTGACCCCTGTGAGACCCCATTACATATGCCTTCTCAGATTGACAGTGAATCATTGATAATTACTCTGAGTATGGTCTTTCAACTAGTCATGCACCCACATTATAGTAATTTCATCTAGACCACATTTCCCTACTTTGCTTATGTGAATATCATGTGGGACTATGTCAAAATCCTTACTAATATCAAGATACATCAAGTTTACTGCTTAGAACCATGCATGTACTCACAAAAATGTCCTTTGACATTTAGTTTGTAACTCTTCTATAATGTTTTGCTTCTGGAGTAGCACTATTAGCACTAAGCTCAGTCTGGTAGTAAAATTTCCATCTCTTTTAAAAATAGAGCCCCATAACTAAAAAATTTGAAAACTGGCTGAAAATTAAGCCAAAATGAGTAATTGACAGCTTTAGGTCTGGTCATTGGAGAAAGCACTGTACATCGTGTTGGCTTGTATCTTATCGCACTAATACTTAGTGACTGCTGTAAAACACTGAATGAGCTTTCAGATGCTATGCTTTTGTGGCAGGAAGCTTCAAGAGAGACGCTTCTAGCTCTGATTTCCACTTTTTTCCCCTCTATGTTGTGTTATCCAATGTTTCTTTTTGTACATTTGAAAGATGGAGTACTATCAGTTTCTCTGAATGAGATTGTGTATTTTAGGAGCAGCTATCATTAGATTTCAGTACATTCAACTCCCCTTTAATCCCAGTTATATTATCATGTGGTACTTTGCAAAGCAATGCAAAGTCATGCTCGATGGTACACGGAACCCAGAAAACCCAGAATTTTCAAAGGAAGTTTGGCCGAAAACACAAATAAAAGCTCGTTTTACTTTAATGCACAAATGAAAGCTTCTTCAGCTCTGACAGTGTAATTCATGAAAATCACAATCAAATGCTGATAAGAAGCATGGTTTAAGAATTGTTTGCCTTTAAGAGTAGTTTTGGTCCTTCTCATTTCTTAGATATTTAGTTCACAGTTTAATTATATTTTTATTTTAATCTTTACGAGTACAGCTGGCACCCACGAATTCTTTGATTGAAGAAAAAAACAAAACAAAACAACCAATCATCTCCTAAAATGCATTGGATCTGAAAAAAGCTCCCATGGGATATTGATATGAATTATAACAATTTCTGCTTTACAACTAAATTCATGTAGAATTTAAATTAAATCACACTCCAATTAGCAACATGTTAATGAAGTAAACCAGAAGCTTAATAGACAGGAAAAGGATAACTGCCTCCAACAGTCACACGGAGTACAATTGGTTACAAAAGCTGCCTGCAGATAAATACGTTATCCTAAACAATATATTTCAGTTTGTGATGACAAACTGATTCCTATTTGCAATAAACAGACTAGGATCATGCAGTAGATCCTGCCATGGAGAATATTGCCATTTTACTTTGTGAGAATGGAACAAGACTAGCACACAAGGGGTTTCTTCACTATTTGATTGCAACACCTGACATTATTAAGATGCAATGTAGTGGGTGAAATCCTGGCCACAGTGAAGTTAATGACTTTTGCCACTGATTTTGGTGCGGGTCAGGATTTTACCCAGTGTGTATATGACAAAGCTCACAGAACAAGTAATAAAAATACACTGTGCATACCAGGTAGACCAGTGTTCCTCAAACTGGGGCTGCTGCTTATGTAGGCAAAGCCCCGGCAGGCTGAGCTGGTTTGTTTACCTGCCCCATGCACAGGTCCCGCCGATCGCGGCTCCCACTGGCTGTGGTTTGCCGCTGCAGACCAATGGGAGCTGCTGGAAGAAGCAGCCAGCATGTCCCTCAGCCTGTACTGCTTCCAGCAGCTCCCATTGGCCTGGAGCAGCAAACCACGGCCAGTGGGAGACGCAATCTGCCAGACTTGCAGACGGGGAAGGTAAACAAAACAGCCTGGCCTGCCAGGTGCTTGTCCTCCACAAGCGGCGGCCCCAGTTTGAGAAATACTGAGGTACTAGAAACCATACCAGATAAACCAGCTGTTTATATTCTCATTTTCAAGTCTTCCCTCACCTGTGTTTCACCAACAGTCATTTTTCATGATTCTCAGTTGTCTACCTAAATATTTTTCTCACCAAAGACAAAGATTAAAAAATAAACCTATTTATGGCATTTTAGAACAGTCAATGTAACTTTATCTTTTTTTAATGGGCCTACTGTTTCCCAGAACTACTTTTTCCTTTGCTCTCTGGGTAGAAGCCACCTGTTCATTTGGCTACCAATAACTTATCCTGTTTTCATGCTGCCCTCCTATACATTTGTTTACACAAAGCATAACTGACCATATATTATAAATTGGATGCCTTCCCACTTTTCAATTTCCATTAGAGTTTGTCTTGCAATTTATTGTTGGAAAATGGATCTAGTTTGTTCTGGGAAGTGACTCATTGACCTAAATAGGTATTCTATTGTTCTTTCACATTTATAGTACCGTGGTACCCTACCTTCTCATCCTGTACCATGCAAGCACATAATCTAAAAAACCCGAAAAATCTAAGAACTTAATAGGATCATACATGCGCATAAAAGTCTGCACGATCAGTTCCTGGCTAAAGGAAGACAAAAAGAAAGAAAAACTTGTTTTCCAGCCCAATTTTCCAGACACAGGGTGCTGGAATAGTTCAGAAAATAATCAAACTTCAAAATTTTTGGATGCTTTCCCACACTTGGTTAATTCAGATTTTCAAGCTCATTCATCTTTAGTCAATAAGGGCAGTATTGAGATACCCTTACACCCATTGAGTGGCTCTTTATTCCATGAGTAGTCTACTTGACTTCAATAAGAATATTCACAGAGTAAGGTTGCTATGCCAGCAGTGTTGAAGTACCGGAAGCACCCCTAATTTAAGTAATCTAGAGCAGGGGGGTCTCAAACTTCATTGCACTGTGACCCCCTTCTGACATAAAAAATTATTTCATGACTCCAGGAGAGGGGACTGAAGCCTGAGACCACTGACCCCCACTGCCCCAGGTGGGGAGGCCAAAGCCCAATCCTCATTGTTCTGGGCAGGAGGGCCAAAGCTGAAGCTCAGGACCAGTGCAACCATTTAGGCAAACTAGGCAGCCGCCTAGGGTGCCTAGTGATTGGGGGCACCTAAAAGTTTGAATTTAGGTTTGACTTTTACTCGGAAATGATTGCGTATTCATTTGCATCCTTTCATAGTCCATTACATTAAGCCAAAGTTACAGGAACACTTCTCAGAGAAGTTAAATATTTAAAAACTTTCTCCTTCTAGCTTCTGAGTAGCTCTTAAACAGTCATTTAAAAAGAAAAATCAACTAGCACAGCATTCTTCATTACCCTCACAAAGACAACTGCAAAAATTCCTTGGCATATGTAAACTCTTGTGTCTTTCACCGTCAGCTGATATTCTCTCACTTATTTTTTTTTTCAGAGAAGGAATGACAAAAATATGAATATGAAAAGAAACAAAGCCACACACTTGCTCTAAACCCACAATATAGTTATTAGACACAGTGGACTACACAGTTTAGGGGGAAAATATTTTGCCTCTACTGCCCATAGAGACAAAGCACTAGAACACAGTATCTCTCAGCTGGAGTGGGAGAGGTTTTCACAGATTGTAGCGTGACCTACAGTTAGGGTATGGCTACACTTACAGCTGTACAGTGCTGTGAGTTACAGCTGTCTTTGTACAGCTGTGTAGGGAAAGCGCTACAGTGTGGCCACACTGACAGCTACCAGCGCTGCAGTGTGGCCACATTTGCAGCATTTGCAGCGCTGTTGGGAGTGGTGCATTGTGGGCAGCTATCCCACAAAGCA